>NC_041710.1:4779233-5105900 GCF_900700375.1 Denticeps clupeoides | reverse complement strand
AAGGAGCGCCGCCGCGACCCCAGCAACGGCAAGGAGCCCAACCGGCAGGAGCGCCGCCACAGCCAAAGCCCGGAGCTGTGGGAGGGACCCCAGGGGGCCAGAGCTGCCGACTCGCCCTAAACCGGTCCCACCCAACACCCTCACCAACGTGGGTTTTTTTTTTTTTTTTTTTTTTTTTTTTTTTTATATATAAAGGTTCTTTTTACTTTTTTTTTTTTTTTTTTTTTTTTTTTTTTTTTTTTTTTTTTTTTTTTTTTTTTGGTCGTCTCCCTAGCGAAGGTGCACGAGAAATGGAGCACAGGAAACGGGAGATGAAAACCTCGAGACTCCTGCCTCTTTAAGTTCGTTCCGTAGACGCCCTCCCGTCTGTGTTCTGTCCCTGTGCACCGGCTCCCGAGATGAATTTTAATTTTAATACATTTTTTTGCATATTTTCCCGTCTTATTTACAGCAATCTTCCAAACGGCTCTGTACATAGTTTTGAGAATGTTTTAAATTGTAACGAGCAATCACGACGACAGGTTTGTACACACATCGGGTCACGCTATGCTGAAGCTGTACTGTGTTTATGTTCATTGCTCTGTTGCATTTCGTTTTCTAATAAAATAAACTTTTATGGAAGGGGAAACTGCGTCTGTGTGTGTATTTTGGTTAAATAATGAACTTTAAATTTTCTCTTTACATGAAGTTTCCTTAATTTATGTACATTTAAGTGAAAGTAAAGTGATTGTTACACGTGATACACAGCAGCACAGCACACAGTGAAATTTGTCCTCTGCATTTAACCCATCACCCTGAGTGAGCAGTGGGCAGCCATGACAGGCACCCGGGGAGCAGTGTGTGGGGACGGTGCTTTGCTCAGTGGCACCTCAGTGGTACCTTTTTGGCTAGATGCCTTTATCCAGAGCGACGTACAACTATGAATACAACCTTTTTATTCACTCTGTTGTAGTTTATACATAAGTCAGACAATAAGAAGGTTACAATTTAATCTAAATATTCTTTAAAGAGGAAGGTCTTGAGCTGCCGTTTGAAAATACTCAGTGACTGAGCTGTTCTGACCTCGAGGGGAAGTTCAATCCACCACTGAGGGGCCAAGACGGAGAAGAGTCTAGATGAATGTCTTCCTTTTACCTCCAGAGATGGGGGGACCAGGCGAGCAGTACTGGAGGCTCGGAGTATACGAGGTGCAGTGTGAGGTGTAATAAGGGCTGTGAGGTAGGATGGTGCTGCTCCATAATTGGCTTTGTAGGACAGCATCAATATTTAGAACCTGATGCGTGCAGCTACTGGGAGCCAGTGGAGGGAACGTAGCAGAGGGGCGGTGTGGGAGAACTTGGGAAGGTTGAAGATCAGTCGTGCTGCTGCATTTTGTAGTAGTTGTAGAGGTCGGATGGTACATAGTGGTAGACCAGCTAGAAGGGAGTTACAGTAGTCCAGTCGTGAGATTACTAAGGACTGAACCAGTAGTTGGGTGGCCTGGGTTGACAGATAAGGGCAGATTTGTCTGATTTTGTAGAGAAGGAATCTACATGAGTGGGAAAGATTGCTGATGTGGGTCGAGAAGGAGAGTTGGTTGTCTATTGTTACCCCAAGGTTGCGGGCTGTTGCAGAAGGAGAGAGCTGCGAGTTGTCCAGGTAAATAGCAAGATCCTGATGTGAAGAATCTGCTGGAATGAATATTAGTTCAGTTTTGGTGGGATTTAGTTTGAGGTGATGGGCTGCCATCCAAGACGAGATGTCGGTTAGACATGCAGATCAGACGGAGGAAAAGTACATTTATTTTGTCACCCACCCAACAGTTTTAATTTTGTACTTGTGTGCGTATGAAGAACAAAACAATTCAGCTCATAATAATGTTTATAAAAAAAAAAAACGGGGGAAAACTTAAAATAAAAAAAATGGAATGTTATCCCTGGGATATTAATTTAGGACAGACATGCGCAACAGCAATACATGTTATGCTCATAAGGTGCACTCTGTTTAGCATGTTGAGAGGTGAGAAGCTCTTGAGATCTGATCAGATTTGTTTAGGTCATATTGTAGATGTTTTCTCTTTGTCACAAATAAAGTTCCATGCAGCAAACGTTTGTCAAAGCTGAGTTTTAATGGTTCTGGATCATGAAGAAGCTGGTTGGCGTTCATTGTAATTTTGACTATGAGTTACGGATCACGCTCCTACGTAAGCGGGACCGCTTTCTCCTGCAGCGTTGCTGGCTGTCACCATAATGTCCTTCAAGTTCACGTTGGCGACGGCGCAGGAGAGCAGCGTTGTGGTGCAGATCTGTCTTCTGGCCGCGCCGGAGACGTCGTACACTCTGTACGTGTCGGCGTACACAGAGGCGCTCCAGGACACAGCTGCGGATGTGTTTGATCCGGTGTACACCACATGCTGGGGGAGACAGGGAGCTGGAAGAGAGTTGGAGGTTAAGAACGTCGTAATAAAAGTCGTCAGGTGAGTAAAGCGAAGTGCTGACTGAAAACGTGCTGCTGTTCTGCACCTGTGGTTCCTGTCGTGATGTTGGATGGCATGCCAACCCCTGCCAGGTTCCTCGCCCTCACGCTCACGTTGTACGTGGAGCTACATGGGAAGGGCATCTCAAAGGACAGGACCGCCGCCCAGTAGGAGAACATCTCAAAAAGAGCCTGAGGACTTCCAAGGATGCTTCCTCTTGCCTCCAACAAGTAGTCTGAGCCAGGGCAGTCCACGCTGTTCCAGGAGGCTTTTATCACCTGCCTTTCATTCTGCATGGTCTTCGTCTGAACCCGTAACCCTGAAGGGGCACAGGGGGCTAAAGGGCGGAAAGCAGTCCACCAGCATGTTAACACTTTACATGGTCAAGGTCGCGTCCTGTCTACTGCAACACATATAATAAGTTCATAATAATAATCAGCATCCTGTTCCTCGTCATTTACATTTACAGCATTTATCAGACGCCCTTATCCAGAGCGACTTACAATCAGTAGTTACAGGGACAGTCCCCCCCTGGAGACACTCAGGGTTAAGTGTCTTGCTCAGAGTCACAATGGTAGTAAGTGGGATTTGAACCTGTGTCTTCTGGTGCATAGGCGCGTGTGTTACCCACTAGGCTACTACCACCAGGTTCAAATCCCATTTTTTACCATTGTGTCACTTAACCCTGAGTGTCTCCAGGGGGGGACTGTCCCTGTAACTACTGATTGTAAGTTGCTCTGATAAATGCTGTAAATGTAAATGTAAACCTGGGTCTTCTGGTTCATATGCGAGTGTGTTACCCACTAGGCTTCTACCTCAGATCTATTCAGATGGCGTTCAGATCTATTTGAATTGCGCACGCGTACCTGCCCCATTCTGCACCGGTGCACTGGCGGAGGAGTAACACTGTCCATCGGTGGCCTGCACCGTGAAGTTGTAGAGCACGCCGCACCTCAAACCCTGCAGCGCACACGACTGCTGGGAGCTCTGGCAGCGCACCACGCCGCTGTCCGTCAGGGCGTTCGCCGTGTACGCCACCGCGCCTGCGCTCGCTGTCCACGCGAGCAGTGCCGATCCGTTGCCACACTGGACCTGCGACACCAGGCCGGTGGGTTGGCAGGGTACTGCCCATAAAGAGAAGAGGCAGAAAGTGCACTGGTAAGACCATACGGACACCTAAATAGTAGGGATGTAATAATGCGCTCAACTTGTCCCCAGGATCTTCTAAAAAGAATGAGCTGCAGACAGATTTTTGATGTTTTACTGTAGCTGAAACTGCAATTTATAAAAATGGTAAAACAATAAAAGTAAAATATATATATATCCTCAAGTAAATAGACTAAGCGTAATGTTTAGTAGGGAGAAAAAATCTTTTCAATAGTGATATAAACATAAACGTAAATGTGGCCAAACACAACATTCAAGATTCAATTTTCAAGATTCAAGATTGGTTTATTGTCCGTACAACAGTTTACACAGTAGGGGTGTTAAAATTAATCTTATAATCGATGAATCGAGATGCAGACGTGGACGATTTTGCATCGATGCAGTGCAGAACATAATCAATAATATCATGATGACGTGGAATTCAATTTCAGCCTGATCTGGGAACAGCGCCACTCCGGGTAGGAGTTTTACGCTGCACGTATTTTCACGTGACCAATTTGGACATTACACGTACCAAATATTACTGCTTTTATGTAATACAAAATGAAATAATACAAGGACCTCGGTTCCTCTGCTTGGTGGAGATGTCAATCTGCATCAGGACCGGGACAGATGATTAACTCCTCCCACAACATAGTGCCGTGTGCATTTAAAGGAGAACCACCAGTATATATAACTGTTACAAGGTGAGTGCGGACGTAACAAGTTTTTCTGCTCTGGAGCAAATCAGAGCGTCTACACAGGCGCACGAGGCCGTAACTCTGGAATTTGGAAACATCATGTGACCATGTAGAAAATGGCTGGGATGCATCGTGATGCATCGATATCGAGGCACTGCTAATCATAATCGAATCGAATCGTGAGACCAGTGAAGGTTCATACCTCTAATACACAGTATACCGTGTATTGAAATAATGTTTCACACAGACCCCCCCAAAGTAAAAGAAAGAAAATATATATATATGTGGTGGGCCGTTATTGGCGTTAACGTGCTGCGTTAACGTGAGACTCTTATCGGGCGATAAAAAAAATATCGCCGTTAATCTATTCACAAAGTTGGGTTGGGAGCTGGGTCTATACTACGCAAGCGATTTTGCCGGAGTTAAATGGTTACACTAGATTTAGTATATTTCTTCTTTATGTTAAGTATATTTCTTCTTTCTTGTGTCTTTTATTTTCTTATTTTCTAAAGACTTTTATTTTGTTTTTGAGACCCGGTTTAGTTCTCTTGGACACAAAAAAATATTTCTTTCATTTTAATTTATGTACATATTAGGAATATTTTGCATGTGTGTTATTTTGTGAATATTTTCTTTTAATACTGTATATTGTAGAGAGAGGTGCAGAAAGACGCGATGTGTGACGCGATGTTCTGACGCGACCTTGCTTTTTGTACAGAATACAATTTTCACAGAAAATCTCTTGGGTGTCAGCTCATCATTTGTGGTTCAAGAAACGAAATCAAAAAGTTACACAACGCAGAAGAAGAACCGCTATAGTATGATGACTTTCACCTTGATATTTTAGCGCGATGTATACCTAGCCGTATTGCATTGTAGGGGGCGAGAACGAGTCTTCGAACTGTGAAATGACCACATCAAACGTGACGTGGTAACATGGATGCAGCTATTTAACTGAATAAACAGTTGGTAAACACAAGTACATCTTATTGAACATAATTTATTTTCATCACCAATTATCATAGTAGAACAGCTTTCTCAAGCAGTTTGTGATGCATTTTGGAAACAGGAGATGAGCCCCTGGTCTAACGCGCCACCTGGCTTGAGAAACCCGTTCTCAAAGACTTACTTTTAGTCATTATTTGGGTAGCACACATATTCTGAATGCCTTCGGCAGAATTCAAATGAGCCATTTTAATCTAGATTAATTTAGATTTATCTCAAATCTAGATTAATCTAGATTAATTTAGATTACCCTAGATTAATCTATATTAATTCCAAGATTACAGTGAGATTAATCTAGATTAAGAAAATTAATCTATGCCCACCTCTAGTATATACACACTAACTATACTAACTAAAACTAAAACATAAATACTGTACAGGTTATCTCTATAAGAGAAAAGTAAAACTTTTCTATACAATGAACAGGTTGAACAGGACAAACTGGACGTAACCGGACAACATCATGTAGGATGCTTGTAAATGGATATGTTGGAACAGGACACACAAGACAAGACAAACGTGCAAAAAGAGCAGAGATGCGCAAAATGGCCAGTACGTTATCAGGTATGTTATGTGGGCTACATGTGGGTTTAACACATAAACGCAGTTCAGTCTTATCCCAGCATGTTTTAATCCTCACAGAATTAGATCATTTTAGCCGATTCACGGTGCATCGTTACATCCCTCCTGTCTAGTGTGTCTACGTAACATATTTAAATGAGAACAGACTACCTGATTTAAAGGTGATGGCAGTGCTGGGCAGACTGGAGCAGTTCCCACTGCTCGCTGTCACACTCAGGCTGTAGGTCTGGCTGCAGTGCAGGTAGGTCAGGCTGCAGCTGGCGCTGGAACTGCTGCAGGTCCGGAGGTCACCGTCCCCAGCCGTGGCTGTCAGGACGTAAGACGAGGCCACGGCTGAAGGGTTCCATGAGACCAACGCCCCATTAGTGTCACAAAGCTTTTGAGTGGAGATGTTCACAGGTACACAGGGGGCTGTAAGAGGGTGGGCAGAGGCAGGCACTGAGAGACGTTCCGCAACATCAGAGTGGTAAAAAAAAAAACTACTGTACTTACAGGGTGGGGATTATTATTAAAATTGTCATAGTAGAACACAGCTCTGTTATTCTAGAACAAAGCAGTTATTTTTCATGTCTTTACATGAAAATCAGTCATTGATAGGATTGTGTATGTGTAAAATCTGCTTTGATCTGATAATTTTCAACTGTCATCAAAAGCTTTTATTATTCTTATTATCGCAAAGAGTTCAAATCTGGATTCTGACTATTTGCTGAAATGGAAAAAAAAACAATAATTGTTACAGCAATGTTAGGTCAGGTTTTTTTTTATACATCACAACCCCGGCACCGACCCCCACCCAGCAGAGGCGGCACCCCAGAAGACAGCCTGAACACAGTCCAAAATACAGTCCACACGACCAGTAATGTTGTTACTGGTAGACAAGGTACACAAGGAGCAGTTCTGATTTACCACACTGGTGACCAGGTCTAGGTTTTTTTACCAGTGGTCTGCCAAGAAGCATGGTCCCTGCTTTGTGGGACCATTTTGGGTCGAGTCGAGTTAACCAGGTGTCCTACCAGCCTCCATCCTTGGCACCATGAGAGTCAGCCCGTTCACTTTCGCGAACCCTGCATCGACCCCTACCCAGCTGTGGAGGTGCGTACGTCCCTATTAAAATGGTGCACCCAACTGAACACAGCGGTAGATTGGGTCCTATAAAGACACAGAGCAGACACCAGTTTTCGCTCGTTCAAAGTTGTCATTTTTGCTCAGGGTGGTAGTAACCACAGTCGCCTCTGGTAGACACTACCGTCCCCACACCGTCCCTGTAACTACTGATTGTAAGTTGCTCAGAAGGGCTTCTGATAAAATGCCATAAATGTAACTGTAACTGTAAATGCCGACTTCCTTTGCCCTGGACCCCTGACTCTCAGATCACGAGTAGAACTTGTCAGCCTCGCCTGACTTTGAATGACTGCTTCCCGGTAACTACACTGTGCTCGCTTGATTTCACGTCCAAGACTACACATCGCGTAGCGTACACTCGTACCGCGCACCCCACAAGACTTACACCGTCTCACTCACCGCAGGCACATGCCCCACTCCCCCTTTTGCAGCTTCTCCCCAATAATCCCAGACTCAGTTCATCCAGAGTATTTGCAATTACGCACTCCCCCACAACCCCTGACATGACCTGGTCATCCAATCATTATGTTGAAATTCTATTAATAATGCACATGGAATGGCTGCATTACTAATTGAAAGGCAGTTTTCTGGACGTCTGGAGCTGTACACAACTAAGCCTTTAGTAAACACAATTAATTACACAATCATCAAATGTTTGTAAAGCCACACCCATCTCATCTAAACATCGATTTCATAATAGATAGACTGTCGTACTGGTGCTGATCGTGTACGTCTGGCTCCTGAGTGTGCTACAGACGTTAGAAGAAGGTGCTACGATGATGCTGTACTGCGTGCCACACTTGACGTTTGTTAGGTTGCAGCTGGAATTAGTGCTGTTGCAGGACAGGGTGCTGAAGTCGTTGCCTTGTGCTGTGGCGACATAGAGGCGCCGTCCTGTCGTCGGTCCCCAAACCACCTGGATGGAACTACTGTTGCACCCGTAAGAAGCCATGATGGAGGAGATGGAGCAAGGAACTTGGGGATAAAATAAAAAAATAGGTGGTTAGAAGAAATGTATTTAATGTGATTATTCTCTACAAATATTTGAGAGTTGTTTACTGCTGTACATTTTGTGTTTATATGTGCCTGTAAAAGCTAAAAAAAACGTACCTGTTTCCATCTGTAGAACGTCACTGGCTGGGCTCTGGCACTGCTTATTTGAGGCAGTCACCTGGAAGGTGTAGCTGTTGCCACAGCCTAGATTTGGAACGTTACAAGTGGTGTTGGAGGTGGAGCAACTAGAGTTCATGCCATCCACTCCCACTGCCATCACCGTGTATGAGTCTGTTCCCAGGACTTGTTGCCATGACACCCAGGCCGAGTTAGAAATACAGTCCACACGACCAGTAACGTTGTACGGTACACAAGGAGCTGAAATATACAAACAACAAAGGTTCATTGAGACTTTGTTAATGATGAGTTTTACATTTTCTTCAGCTTTAACCTTTTTTTTTTCTTACATTTACAGGTTTATTGAAAGAGAAAGAACATACACAACATACAACGAGTGTTACCCACTCGCCTATGAACCAGAAGACCCAGGTTCAAATCCTGCTTACTACCATTGTGTCCCTGAGCAGGACACTTAACCCTGAGTGTCTCCAGGGGGGGGGGACTGTCCCTGTAACTACTGATTGTAAGTCTCTCTGGATAAGGAGTCTGATAAATTCCACCTTGTAAAATGTAAATGTAATGCCAGCGAATTTTTGGGTCTGCATGGGCACGATCGGTTTTCTATTCCACATTTGCGGTGAGTAAGAACACCCTGCTTTTGCGAGGTGCACTTCCTAAATAAAATAAATCTGCTGTTAAACATTGAACTGAAAAAAGAGTACCTGCGACCAGTCTGTATCCTGTACTGGCTGGACTCACACAGCTGCCGTCTGAGGCCGACACACTGAAACTGTAGTTCTGACCACAGTGCAGACCAGACAACTGGCAGCTGGTGGAGGTGACGTTACAGGAGAGTTGGTGACCATCACTGCCCACTGCCATCCCAAAATACTGCACTGCATTGGAGCTGACCAGCCAGGACAGAACAGCTGTGTTGCTTGAACAGTTTACCACGCCTCCAACACCTACTGGAGTACATGGTGCTGAGGGACAGAGACACAATATTTGCCTGTCAATATTTACACCAAGAATGATAATGGGAGATGTTTATAGTTTAATGAAGTCATGATGTATCAGTAGAGCTTCTGGAATAGCTGGAGTTTGTCAGTGATCTTTGGATATTAAGGGAATGTCTCTAATGAACAGACCTGTGGTGACATTCATGCTGTTTCCAGGGCTGCTGCTACACTGGGAACCCAGAGCCGTAGCAAACACTGAATAAATCTGGCTGCACTGGAGTCCAGTCAGGACACAGCTGTTAGTGGACGAGCTGCAAGACACTCTGTGTCCCCCACTGGATGTAGCATTAATGAGGTACCCCACAGCGTTGGGTACTAGTGTCCAGGATACTGAAGCACTTTTGGAGACACAGTCAAAGTTGACAGCAGTGATGCTGGGTGGAACCGGAACTGGAGGAAAGGAAACATATAGATGAACTGTAGTCACATGACCAGACAACACAAGAAAGTACCAGAACATTTTGGATCGTGTAAATGACTGTGTCTGCATATTTCATGGCTCTTTCTTCTGTACCTGTCTTTAAGATGGCGCTGTTTCTGGAGGTGCTGTTACAGGTTCCATCATCAGCCAGCACAGAGATATTGTAGACGTCGCTCGGCGTCAGCTGACTCAGATCAAATGAAGTATTGCTGGTTTGGTATGAGGTCTGTTGGCCTTTGTTCTGTGACAACACTGTGTACCGACTTGCACCAATGCTGGCATCCCAGGAGATGGTAGCAGCGTCCGCACCACAGCGAAGCACCGTAACAACATTCTGGGGCTCACAAGGAGCTGCCATTACATGGAAGAGAGAAATATTCAGTCATACGTTAAACTGTCACTTGTAAGAGTGGAATAAATGTACACAGTATATTGTTCATCTTTACAGAGTCCTGGTAAAGTTGTGGCTTATTCAAATACCTGAGTTCAGCAACACAGTCGAGCTGTAACTGCTGTTGCAGATGCCGTCAGATGATGCCACACTAAGTCTGTACTGACTGGCACACTGTAGCCCACTGAATGTGCAGGACATGTTAGCAGTGGAGCAGAGACCGGAGTACATGCCAGGGCCAACCAGAGATGTCAGGTAGGTGCGGGCACCAACAGCAAGGTCCCAGGATGCTATTAGGGAGTTGGAGCTGCAATCAAGTTTTCCAAAAATATTCTGAGGGATGCAGGGAGCTGCAAAGACAACAGTTCTTGATCAGGGTTTGTAATGAAGGTTCACCAGCTTTCATTGTAATTTAACACATACGTCAATACACAGGTCTGTAGTAAAACCTTTTCAAATCTCTTTCACTGAAGTTTTTATCCATCTGTGAGGTGTGGAGGTTTTATTACTGTTAATGTTAATGTCACCTGTTTGTACAGTTACTGCAGAACTGCTGGTGCTGCTGCAGTCACCACGTGATGCTGTTACTGTCACGTTGTACTTCTGTCCACATCGTAGGTTGTCCAGCCTGCAAGTGGTGCCCTGTGTGCTGCAGGTGACGGCAGCGTCTTGTCCTGTCCTGGCGCTGGCTGTGTAGCTCAGCTGGGCCACACTGGAGTCCCATCCGACCAAGAGGGTGTTGTTTCCACAAAACAGTTGAGTGATTATGTTCAGTGGGCTGCAAGGGGCTTTAATGTAAAAGAAAAAGTAGAAACAAGAGGTGATTTCAAGTCACATTAAAATGAGTTAGTTACATACAGGTAAGATTTATATACTGCTATTTCATAATGGAAAGATTAATTAACATAATGTAACAACCTGTTTCTATTATACACACACACACACACACACACACACACATATATATATATTGAACCTTTAGATATGTGGAGAATAAATGTTAAAAAATGCAAATTCCGCTGTGAATTATTGAAATAAAATTGGTGTACCTGCGACCAGTCTGTATCCTGTACTGGCTGGACTCACACAGCTGCCGTCTGAGGCCGACACACTGAAACTGTAGTTCTGACCACAGTGCAGACCAGACAACGGGCAGCTGGTGGAGGTGACGTTACAGGAGAGTTGGTGACCATCACTGCCCACTGCCATCCCAAAATACTGCACTGCATTGGGGCTGACCAGCCAGGACAGAACAGCTGTGTTGCTTGAACAGTTTACCACGCCTCCAACACCTACTGGAGTACATGGTGCTGAGGGACAGAGACACAATATTTGCCTGTCAATGTTTACACCAAGAATGATAATGGGAGATTTTTATAGTTTAATGATGTCATGATGTATCAGTAGAGCTTCTGGAATATCTGGAGTTTGTCAGTGATCTTTGGATATTAAGGGAATGTCTCTAATGAACAGACCTGTGGTGACATTCATGCTGTTTCCAGGGCTGCTGCTACACTGGGAACCCAGAGCCGTAGCAAACACTGAATAAATCTGGCTGCACTGGAGTCCAGTCAGGATACAGCTGTTAGTGGACGAGCTGCAAGACACTCTGTGTCCCCCACTGGATGTAGCATTAATGAGGTACCCCACAGCGTTGTTTACTAGTGTCCAGGATACTGAAGCATTTTTGGAGACACAGTCAAAGTTGACAGCAGTGATGCTGGGTGGAACCGGAACTGAATAAAAAAAATATATAAAGATGAACTGTAGTTACATGACCAGACAACACAAACAAAGTACCAGAACATTTTGGATTGTGTAAATGACTGTGTCTGCATATTTCATGGCTCTATCTTCTGTACCTGTCTTTAAGATGGCGCTGTTTCTGGAGGTGCTGTTACAGGTTCCATCATCAGCCAGCACAGAGATATTGTAGACGTCGCTCGGCGTCAGCTGACTCAGATCAAATGAAGTATTGCTGGTTTGGTATGAGGTCTGTTGCCCTTTGTTCTGTGACAACACTGTGTACCGACTTGCTCCAATGCTGGCATCCCAGGAGATGGTAGCAGCGTCCGCACCACAGCGAAGCACCGTAACAACATTCTGGGGCTCACAAGGAGCTGCCATTACATGGAAGAAAGAAATATTCAGTCATACGTTAAACTGTCACTTGTAAGAGTGGAATAAATGTACACAGTATATTGTTCATCTTTACAGAGTCCTGGTACAGGTGTGGCTTATTGAAATACCTGAGTTCAGCAACACAGTCGAGCTGTAACTGCTGTTGCAGATGCCGTCAGATGATGCCACACTAAGTCTGTACTGACTGGCACACTGTAGCCCACTGAATGTGCAGGACATGTTAGCAGTGGAGCAGAGACCGGAGTACATGCCAGGGCCAACCAGAGATGTCAGGTAGGTGCGGGCACCAACAGCAAGGTCCCAGGATGCTATTAGGGAGTTGGCGCTGCAATCAAGTTTTCCAAAAATATTCTGAGGGATGCAGGGAGCTGCAAAGACAACAGTTTATGATCAGGGTTTGTAATGAAGATTCACCAGCTTTCATTGCAATTTAAAACAATAAACAGGTCTGTAGTAATTGTTACAGAACCTGCTACATCGCTCCTCAATGTGCCACACCAACTGCAAACCCTTCAGGTTTACACCAAGGTGAGCCAATCACATCATTTGGCACAGAGTTCCTGTTTCTTCTCTATCCAGAATGTATGTGAATGAGCCCCCTGTCCTCGACCATGACAGCATGAATGAGGCAGTATCTTGTGCAGCAGATATGGAGCAGCTGAGGGGAATGTTCGGCCAGCTCCTCACTAGCGTCCAGCAGCGCAGGTGTAGCGGTAGGGGCTCCAGCCTCAGGGGGTCCATTACAGCCTGGCTACCCCTTCCGGGAAAATGCAAGCATTGCTGCTACATCTTTTGGGTCGTACAATGATTTGAGGTGCTCTGTGTTTGTACGTGTTTCCCTTTTAGGCTGTCTGCTGGGCGAAGATTGGGATTATGGTTCCGTCCACCGACTCCCTTGTCAACTGCCAGCCAATCAAAGCTCAGGACTGGAGTACTTAAGGACCATTCCATTGTTGTGTGCTAGAGTGGTTAGTGTTGTTAGTTGTGGCTTTGTTGTGTATCTGTATAGTCTCTCCTTTCATGTTGTGTTGTCCTCCTGTGAACTGTTGTGTAGTTGTTGTATATACCACTTTAGGTTTGGTTGGTTGTTCCCTACTCACTGTAAATAAAAGCACAATATTTCACTTGTGCCTGCTATCTGTGTATTCCCATTCTCGTTTGTTGTCATGTTTCCCAACTCTTAGCCATTGCACAGCACATCAAGTGTTTTGGCTTCTAGCGACCCAGTGGACGGCTGATTCTAAAACTGCTGGCTGCCATAGGCAACCAGGGTTTCGGCACCATGGACTGAGAATGTCATGTGCTGATCCTGAGGACATCAACAACTACTGACCAGTCTTTTGTTTTCTCATCAAGTCCTTGAGCACAGGATCTACAATCAGCTGTCACTTCATCTGTCTCAGAACAACCTCCTGGATCCCCACCAATCTGGCTTCAGAAGAGGTCATTCTACTGAGACTGCCATTATGGCTGTTTATGAGAAGCTACATGTGGCCAGATTAGCAAAACTCTCTCCTTCTCATATTTTCCTTGACCTCTCTGAAGAATTTGATCCACTTAACCTCAAGACTCTCCTGTCTATCCTGAAGAGACTTGGAATTCGGGCTCAGCATGGATATGGTTTGCTTCCTACCCTGATGAGCAGTTTTACCAAGTGACTTGGAAAGCATACATTTTTACTTCACATAGACTCTGCTCTGGCATCCCTCAGGACTCAGAACTCGGTCCTCTGCTTTTCTCCTGATATATGAGATCATTTGGTGAGTGATCACTTATTTTCTCACATGGGTTAACGTACCAATGCTATGTCGACGACAAACAACTCATCTATTCTTTTCCTCACATTTCCTCACAAGTTTGAATTAATCTTGTCTGGAGTCTAGAGGTTTTATCACTGTTAATGTTAATGTCACCTGTTTGCACAGTTACTGCAGAACTGCTGGCACTGCTGCAGTCACCACGTGATGATGTTACTGTCACGTTGTACTTCTGTCCACATCGTAGGTTGTCCAGCCTGCAAGAGGTGCCCTGTGTGCTGCAGGTGACGGCAGCGTCTTGTCCTGTCCTGGCGCTGGCTGTGTAGCTCAGCTGGGCCACACTGGAGTCCCATCCGACCAAGATGGTGTTGTTTCCACAAAACAGTTGAGTGATTATGTTCAGTGGGCTGCAAGGGGCTTTAATGTAAAAGAAAAGGTAGAAACAAGGAGTTATTTCAAGTCATACTAAAATGAGTTCAATTAAGGTTTATATACTGCTATTTCATGATGGAAAGATTAAATTGATTTAATTAAAACACATTTGTTGTAGAATTATAATGTAACAACCTGTTTATATTATATATACATAATTCAAACCTTTAGATATGTGGAAAATCAATAAAAAAAAGCGAATTCCACTGTGAAATATTGAATTAAAATTGGTGTACCTGCGACCAGCCTGTATCCTGTACTGGCTGGACTCACACAGCTGCCGTCTGAGGCCGACACACTGAAACTGTAGTTCTGACCACAGTGCAGACCAGACAACTGGCAGCTGGTGGAGGTGACGTTACAGGAGAGTTGGTGACCATCACTGCCCACTGCCATCCCAAAATACTGCACTGCATTGGGGCTGGTCAGCCAGGACAGAACAGCTGTGTTGCTTGAACAGTTTACCACGCCTCCAACGCCTACTGGAGTACATGGTGCTGAGGGACAGAGACACAATATTTGTCTGTCAATGTTTACACCAAGAATGATAATGGGAGATGTGTATAGTTTAATGAAGTCATGATGTATCAGTAGAGCTTCTGGAATATCTGGAGTTTGTCAGTGATCTTTGGATATTAAGGGAATGTCTCTAATGAACAGACCTGTGGTGACATTCATGCTGTTTCCAGGGCTCCTGCTACACTGGGAACCCAGAGCCGTAGCAAACACTGAATAAATCTGGCTGCACTGGAGTCCAGTCAGGACACAGCTGTTAGTGGACGAGCTGCAAGACACTCGGTGTCCCCCACTGGATGTAGCATTAATGAGGTACCCCACAGCGTTGGGTACTAGTGTCCAGGATACTGAAGCACTTTTGGAGACACAGTCAAAGTTGACAGCACTGATGCTGGGTGGAACCGGAACTGAATAAAAAAAAATATAAAGATGAACTGTAGTCACATGACCAGACAACACAAGAAAGTACCAGAACATTTTGGATCGTGTAAATGACTGTGTCTGCATATTTCATGGCTCTATCTTCTGTACCTGTCTTTAAGATGGCGCTGTTTCTGGAGGTGCTGTTACAGGTTCCATCATCAGCCAGCACAGAGATATTGTAGACGTCGCTCGGCGTCAGCTGACTCAGATCAAATGAAGTATTGCTGGTTTGGTATGAGGTCTGTTGGCCTTTGTTCTGTGACAACACTGTGTACCGACTTGCTCCAATGCTGGCATCCCAGGAGATGGTAGCAGCGTCCGCACCACAGCGAAGCACCGTAACAACATTCTGGGGCTCACAAGGAGCTGCCATTACATGGAAGAGAGAAATATTCAGTCATACGTTAAACTGTCACTTGTAAGAGTGGAATAAATGTACACAGTATATTGTTCATCTTTACAGAGTCCTGGTAAAGTTGTGGCTTATTCAAATACCTGAGTTCAGCAACACAGTCGAGCTGTAACTGCTGTTGCAGATGCCGTCAGATGATGCCACACTAAGTCTGTACTGACTGGCACACTGTAGCCCACTGAATGTGCAGGACATGTTAGCAGTGGAGCAGAGACCGGAGTACATGCCAGGGCCAACCAGAGATGTCAGGTAGGTGCGGGCACCAACAGCAAGGTCCCAGGATGCTATTAGGGAGTTGGAGTTGCAATCAAGTTTTCCAAAAATGTTCTGAGGGATGCAGGGAGCTGCAAAGACAACAGTTTATGATCAGGGTTTGTAATGAAGGTTCACCAGCTTTCATTGTAATTTAACACATACGTCAATACACAGGTCTGTAGTAAAACCTTTTCAAATCTCTTTCACTGAAGTTTGTATCCATCTGTGAGGTGTGGAGGTTTTATCACTGTTAATGTTAATGTCACCTGTTTGCACAGTTACTGCAGAACTGCTGGCGCTGCTGCAGTCACCACGTGATGCTGTTACTGTCACGTTGTACTTCTGTCCACATCGTAGGTTGTCCAGCCTGCAAGAGGTGCCCTGTGTGCTGCAGGTGACGGCAGCGTCTTGTCCTGTCCTGGCACTGGTTGTGTAGCTCAGCTGGGCCACACTGGAGTCCCATCCGACCAAGAGGGTGTTGTTTCCACAAAACAGTTGAGTGATTATGTTCAGTGGGCTGCAAGGAGCTTTAATGTAAAAGAAAAAAATGAACATTTATACTGTTTTGTTATGGAAAGAAATGCAAAGCTTCTTATTTCTCTAAACAGAAAAAAATCATTGTATAGTTTGTAACCTGTTTCACTGACAGGCCCATTTACACCATTGATGCATAAACACATTCTTTTTAAACCCACACTTGTTTTCCCCCATTTTTCTGGAATCTCATCCTGAGTTGACCCTATCCATCCTCACAAACTGACCACTAAAGAATGCTTGCTCCTGCAGCCAAAAATGTAAAAAAAGAATATTTTAAAATCTTGTACCTGCAACCAGTGTGTATCCTGTACTGGCTGGACTCACACAGCTGCCGTCTGAGGCCGACACACTGAAACTGTAGTTCTGACCACAGTGCAGACCAGACAACTGGCAGCTGGTGGAGGTGACATTATAGGAGAGTTGGTGACCATCACTGCCCACTGCCATCCCAAAATACTGCACTGCATTGGGGCTGGCCAGCCAGGACAGAACAGCTGTGTTGCTTGAACAGTTTACAACTCCAATGCCTACTGGAGTACATGGTGCTGAGGGACAGAGGCAGAGAGGCAGGAGACAAACATTCGAATTAGTCACAAAGCTTTTGAAAGGAGATGTTCACAGGACGAAGTAATTCTTCATTATTATTATTATAGTAGCACACAGCTCTGTGTCTTGAAAATGTAAGATTGGGCATCGCAGGACCATGCTTTTGTCTTGCATAGCAGCTGTCTACAAGAAGAAATGTGACATTCCTGTGCCAATTGTTGTGCATGAAAATTCAACACCTCTGTTTTTCATGCCTTTTGTCGGACAGCAACGTGTGAAGTGTCGGTCGTCAGGACCGCCCACTCTCTTTGTCTTCCCCAGATGGGAGGCACCGGGGGGCGTGACATCAGAAACAACAGGTTATGATTGGTCTGTGACAACTTCCTGTAGGCCAGTGACAACTGTTTCTAATTCATTAACACCAGTAAATAATTATTGTAGTTCCATGTGAATATTGAATGTAAAAAGGTAAAAAGGTTACAGAGAAAACAAAAATGAGAAGAAAGAGGTAAAGGGAGAGAGAGAGAGAAAAAGACAGAGCCATGAGAAATGAGATGATAGAGCAGGCTCAAAAACCAGAAGATCCGGTTTCGATGGAAAGACGGCTGGGAAAGAAAAAGTAAAGAAAAAAGTCCCTTTCCCACATGTGAGGAGACCTTTATACCCCTGGCCTAAAGGAAGTTGTCACTGGTATGACATGGTATCTGTCTTGTGGGAGGCAGAAACAGGATAGGTAGCCCGTAAGTGCGAACATTGGTTGGGAGGGTTGGCCACCAGAACAATCAATGCACAAGCTCTATGTTGTGGTGGTACCCTGGATGTCTGACCCGGTCTGCATCATGGCCACACTGCAGCACATTTTGCAGCAGAGGGCAAGATATGATGGTACATCTAGGGGGAGTCTCTGGTTGAGGACTTCTGCCTGATGAGTGGCTAGGACCTCAGCTCGGAGGACCCATTGCATTGGGGCAAGCAGGAGGGTTTCATGGTCAGGGAACTCATTATCAGGGGCAAATAGGAGAGTGTGTTGGCCTTGAGATCCAGGGTGATAAAAAAGGGTAAAATTGAACCGGGTGAAGAACAGGGCCCCGCGGCCCTAAATTCGTATGTTTTGTACAGATCAACAATGGCTTTAGTAACATGAAAGTGAACGTAAAGTGATTGTCATTATGATGCACAACAAATACAGCACACAGTGACACAACGAAATGTGTCCTCTGCTTTTAACCATCCCGCTTGGTGAGTAGTGGGCAGCCATGACAGGCGCCCGGGGAGCAGTGTGTTGGGACGTTACTTTGCTCAGTGGCACCTCAGTGGTACCTTGCTGGTTCCGGATTCCAACCCACAGACTTCCGATTACTTCCTTACCCGCTAGGCCACCACTGCCCCAACCACTGCACAAATTCAAAGCCACGCCCATCTCATCTAAACATCCATTTCATAATAGTACTCCAGTACAGCTCGCCTGGTCCCTCCATCACTAAAGGTAAAAGGAAGACATTCATCTAGACTCTTCTCCGTCTTGGCCCCTCGGTGGTGGAATGAACTTCCCCTGGAGGTCAGAACAGCTCACTCACTGAGCACTTTCACACGGCAGCTCAAGATCTTCCTCTTTAGAGAATATTTAGATTAACTTAACACACATGGAAGCACGTTGTAAGTAGCTCTGGATAAGGGCGTGCCTTTGCCAAATGCCTTAAATGTAAATAATAGATAGACTGTCGTACTGGTGCTGATCGTGTACGTCTGGCTCCTGAGTGTGCTACAGACGTTAGAAGAAGGTGCTACGATGATGCTGTACTGCGTGCCACACTTGACGTTTGTTAGGTTGCAGCTGGAATTAGTGCTGTTGCAGGACAGGGTGCTGAAGTCGTTGCCTTGTGCTGTGGCGACATAGAGGCGCCGTCCTGTCGTCGGTCCCCAAACCACCTGGATGGAACTACTGTTGCACCCGTAAGAAGCCATGATGGAGGAGATGGAGCAGGGAACTTGGGGATAAAATAAAAAGGTGGTTAGAAGAAATGTATTTAATGTGATTATTCTCTACAAATATTTGAGAGTTGTTTACTGCTGTACATTTTGTGTTTATATGTGCCTGTAAAAGCTAAAAAAAACGTACCTGTTTCCATCTGTAGAACGTCACTGGCTGGGCTCTGGCACTGCTTATTTGAGGCAGTCACCTGGAAGGTGTAGCTGTTGCCACAGCCTAGATTTGGAACGTTACAAGTGGTGTTGGAGGTGGAGCAACTAGAGTTCATGCCATCCACTCCCACTGCCATCACCGTGTATGAGTCTGTTCCCAGGACTTGTTGCCATGACACCCAGGCCGAGTTAGAAATACAGTCCACACGACCAGTAACGTTGTACGGTACACAAGGAGCTGAAATATACAAACAACAAAGGTTCATTGAGACTTTGTTAATGATAAGTTTTACATTTTCTTCAGCTTTAACCTTTTTTTTTTTTTACATTTACAGGTTTATTGAAAGAGAAAGAACATACACAACATACAACGAGTGTTACCCACTCGCCTATGAACCAGAAGACCCAGGTTCAAATCCTGCTTACTACCATTGTGTCCCTGAGCAAGACACTTAACCCTGAGTGTCTCCAGGGGGGGGACTGTCCCTGTAACTACTGATTGTAAGTCTCTCTGGATAAGGAGTCTGATAAATTCCACCTTGTAAAATGTAAATGTAATGCCAGCGAATTTTTGGGTCTGCATGGGCATGATCGGTTTTCTATTCCACATTTGCGGTGAGTAAGAACACCCCGCTTTTGCGAGGTGCACTTCCTAAATAAAATAAATCTGCTGTTAAACATTGAACTGAAAAAAGAGTACCTGCGACCAGTCTGTATCCTGTACTGGCTGGACTCACACAGCTGCCGTCTGAGGCCGACACACTGAAACTGTAGTTCTGACCACAGTGCAGACCAGACAACGGGCAGCTGGTGGAGGTGACGTTACAGGAGAGTTGGTGACCATCACTGCCCACTGCCATCCCAAAATACTGCACTGCATTGGGGCTGACCAGCCAGGACAGAACAGCTGTGTTACTTGAACAGTTTACCACGCCTCCAACGCCTACTGGAGTGCATGGTGCTGAGGGACAGAGACACAATATTTGCCTGTCAATGTTTACACCAAGAATGATAATGGGAGATGTGTATAGTTTAATGAAGTCGTGATGTATCATTAGAGCTTCTGGAATAGCTGGAGTTTGTCAGTGATCTTTGGATATTAAGTGAATGTCTCTAATGAACAGACCTGTGGTGACATTCATGCTGTTTCCAGGGCTGCTGCTACACTGGGAACCCAGAGCCGTAGCAAACACTGAATAAATCTGGCTGCACTGGAGTCCAGTCAGGACACAGCTGTTAGTGGACAAGCTGCAAGACACTCGGTGTCCCCCACTGGATGTAGCATTAATGAGGTACCCCACAGCGTTGGGTACTAGTGTCCAGGATACTGAAGCACTTTTGGAGACACAGTCAAAGTTGACAGCAGTGATGCTGGGTGGAACCGGAACTGGAGAAAAAAAATATATAAAGATGAACTGTAGTTACATGACCAGACAACACAAACAAAGTACCAGAACATTTTGGATTGTGTAAATGACTGTGTCTGCATATTTCATGGCTCTATTTTCTGTACCTGTCTTTAAGATGGCGCTGTTTCTGGAGGTGCTGTTACAGGTTCCATCATCAGCCAACACAGAGATATTGTAGACGTCGCTCGGCGTCAGCTGACTCAGATCAAATGAAGTATTGCTGGTTTGGTATGAGGTCTGTTGGCCTTTGTTCTGTGACAACACTGTGTACCGACTTGCACCAATGCTGGCATCCCAGGAGATGGTAGCAGCGTCCGCACCACAGCGAAGCACCGTAACAACATTCTGGGGCTCACAAGGAGCTGCCATTACATGGAAGAGAGAAATATTCAGTCATACGATAAACTGTCACTTGTAAGAGTGGAATAAATGTACACAGTTCATCTTTACAGAGTCCTGGTACAGGTGTGGCTTATTGAAATACCTGAGTTCAGCAACACAGTCGAGCTGTAACTGCTGTTGCAGATGCCGTCAGATGATGCCACACTAAGTCTGTACTGACTGGCACACTGTAGCCCACTGAATGTGCAGGACATGTTAGCAGTGGAGCAGAGACCGGAGTACATGCCAGGGCCAACCAGAGATGTCAGGTAGGTGCGGGCACCAACAGCAAGGTCCCAGGATGCTATTAGGGAGTTGGAGTTGCAATCAAGTTTTCCAAAAATGTTCTGAGGGATGCAGGGAGCTGCAAAGACAACAGTTTATGATCAGGGCTTGTAATGAAGATTCACCAGCTTTCATTGCAATTTAAAACAATACACAGGTCTGTAGTAATTGTTACAGAACCTGCTACATCGCTCCTCAATGTGCCACACCAACTGCAAACCCTTCAGGTTTACACCAAGGTGAGCCAATCACATAATTTGTCACAGAGTTCCTGTTTCTTCTCTATCCAGAATGTATGTGAATGAGCCCCCTGTCCTCGACCATGACAGCATGAATGAGGCAGTATCTTGTGCAGCAGATATGGAGCAGCTGAGGGGAATGTTCGGCCAGCTCCTCACTAGCGTCCAGCAGCAGCAGGTGTAGCGGTAGGGGCTCCAGCCTCAGGGGGTCCATTACAGCCTGGCTACCCCTTCCGGGAAAATGCAAGCATTGCTGCTACATCTTTTGGGTCGTACAATGATTTGAGGTGCTCTGTGTTTGTGCGTGTTTCCCTTTTAGGCTGTCTGCTGGGCGAAGATTGGGATTATGGTTCCGTCCACCGACTCCCTTGTCAACTGCCAGCCAATCAAAGCTCAGGACTGGAGTACTTAAGGACCATTCCATTGTTGTGTGCTAGAGTGGTTAGTGTTGTTAGTTGTGGCTTTGTTGTGTATCTGTATAGTCTCTCCTTTCATGTTGTGTTGTCCTCCTGTGAACTGTTGTGTAGTTGTTGTATATACCACTTTAGGTTTGGTTGGTTGTTCCCTACTCACTGTAAATAAAAGCACAATATTTCACTTGTGCCTGCTATCTGTGTATTCCCATTCTCGTTTGTTGTCATGTTTCCCAACTCTTAGCCATTGCACAGCACATCAAGGGTTTTGGCTTCTAGCGACCCAGTGGACGGCTGATTCTACAACTGCTGGCTGCCATAGGCAACCAGGGTTTCGGCACCATGGACTGAGAATGTCATGTGCTGATCCTGAGGACATCAACAACTACTGACCAGTCTTTTGTTTTCTCATCAAGTCCTTGAGCACAGGATCTACAATCAGCTGTCACTTCATCTGTCTCAGAACAACCTCCTGGATCCCCACCAATCTGGCTTCAGAAGAGGTCATTCTACTGAGACTGCCATTATGGCTGTTTATGAGAAGCTACATGTGGCCAGATTAGCAAAACTCTGTCCTTCTCATATTTTCCTTGACCTCTCTGAAGAATTTGATCCACTTAACCACAAGACTCTCCTGTCTATCCTGAAGAGACTTGGAATTCGGGCTCAGCATGGATATGGTTTGCTTCCTACCCTGATGAGCAGTTTTACCAAGTGACTTGGAAAGCATACATTTTTACTTCACATAGACTCTGCTCTGGCGTCCCTCAGGACTCAGAACTCGGTCCTCTGCTTTTCTCCTGATATATGAGATCATTTGGTGAGTGATCACTTATTTTCTCACATGGGTTAACGTACCAATGCTATGTCAACGACAAACAACTCATCTATTCTTTTCCTCACATTTCCTCACAAGTTTGAATTAATCTTGTCTGGAGTCTAGAGGTTTTATCACTGTTAATGTTAATGTCACCTGTTTGCACAGTTACTGCAGAACTGCTGGCGCTGCTGCAGTCACCACGTGATGATGTTACTGTCACGTTGTACTTCTGTCCACATCGTAGGTTGTCCAGCCTGCAAGAGGTGCCCTGTGTGCTGCAGGTGACGGCAGCGTCTTGTCCTGTCCTGGCGCTGGCTGTGTAGCTCAGCTGGGCCACACTGGGGTCCCATCCGACCAAGAGGGTGTTGTTTCCACAAAACAGTTGAGTGATTATGTTCAGTGGGCTGCAAGGGGCTTTAATGTAAAAGAAAAGGTAGAAACAAGGAGTTATTTCAAGTCATACTAAAATGAGTTAGTTACATTCAATTAAGGTTTATATACTGCTATTTCATGATGGAAAGATTAATTGATTTAATGAAAACACATTTGTTGTAGAATTATAATGTAACAACCTGTTTATATTATATATACATAATTCAAACATTTAGATATGTGGAAAATCAATAAAAAAAAGCGAATTCCACTGTGAAATATTGAATTAAAATTGGTGTACCTGCGACCAGTCTGTATCCTGTACTGGCTGGACTCACACAGCTGCCATCTGAGGCCGACACACTGAAACTGTAGTTCTGACCACAGTGCAGACCAGACAACTGGCAGCTGGTGGAGGTGACGTTACAGGAGAGTTGGTGACCATCACTGCCCACTGCCATCCCAAAATACTGCACTGCATTGGGGCTGGTCAGCCAGGACAGAACAGCTGTGTTACTTGAACAGTTTACCACGCCTCCAACGCCTACTGGAGTACATGGTGCTGAGGGACAGAGACACAATATTTGCCTGTCAATGTTTACACCAAGAATGATAATGGGAGATGTGTATAGTTTAATGATGTCATGATGTATCAGTAGAGCATCTGGAATATCTGGAGTTTGTCAGTGATCTTTGGATATTAAGGGAATGTCTCTAATGAACAGACCTGTGGTGACATTCATGCTGTTTCCAGGGCTGCTGCTACACTGGGAACCCAGAGCCGTAGCAAACACTGAATAAATCTGGCTGCACTGGAGTCCAGTCAGGACACAGCTGTTAGTGGACGAGCTGCAAGACACTCGGTGTCCCCCACTGGATGTAGCATTAATGAGGTACCCCACAGCGTTGGGTACTAGTGTCCAGGATACAGAAGCATTTTTGGAGACACAGTCAAAGTTGACAGCAGTGATGCTGGGTGGAACCGGAACTGGAGAAAAAAATATATAAAGATGAACTGTAGTCACATGACCAGACAACACAAGAAAGTACCAGAACATTTTGGATCGTGTAAATGACTGTGTCTGCATATTTCATGGCTCTATCTTCTGTACCTGTCTTTAAGATGGCACTGTTTCTGGAGGTGCTGTTACAGGTTCCATCATCAGCCAGCACAGAGATATTGTAGACGTCGCTCGGCGTCAGCTGACTCAGATCAAATGAAGTATTGCTGGTTTGGTATGAGGTCTGTTGCCCTTTGTTCTGTGACAACACTGTGTACCGACTTGCTCCAATGCTGGCATCCCAGGAGATGGTAGCAGCGTCCGCACCACAGCGAAGCACCGTAACAATATTCTGGGGCTCACAAGGAGCTGCCATTACATGGAAGAGAGAAATATTCAGTCATACGATAAACTGTCACTTGTAAGAGTGGAATAAATGTACACAGTATATTGTTCATCTTTACAGAGTCCTGGTAAAGTTGTGGCTTATTGAAATACCTGAGTTCAGCAACACAGTCGAGCTGTAACTGCTGTTGCAGATGCCGTCAGATGATGCCACACTAAGTCTGTACTGACTGGCACACTGTAGCCCACTGAATGTGCAGGACATGTTAGCAGTGGAGCAGAGACCGGAGTACATGCCAGGCCCAACCAGAGATGTCAGGTAGGTGCGGGCACCAACAGCAAGGTCCCAGGATGCTATTAGGGAGTTGGAGTTGCAATCAAGTTTTCCAAAAATATTCTGAGGGATGCAGGGAGCTGCAAAGACAACAGTTCATGATCAGGGTTTGTAATGAAGGTTCACCAGCTTTCATTGTAATTTAACACATACGTCAATACACAGGTCTGTAGTAAAACCTTTTCAAATCTCTTTCACTGAAGTTTGTATCCATCTGTGAGGTGTGGAGGTTTTATTACTGTTAATGTTAATGTCACCTGTTTGTACAGTTACTGCAGAACTGCTGGCGCTGCTGCAGTCACCACGTGATGCTGTTACTGTCACGTTGTACTTCTGTCCACATCGTAGGTTGTCCAGCCTGCAAGAGGTGCCCTGTGTGCTGCAGGTGACGGCAGCGTCTTGTCCTGTCCTGGCGCTGGCTGTGTAGCTCAGCTGGGCCACACTGGAGTCCCATCCGACCAAGAGGGTGTTGTTTCCACAAAACAGTTGAGTGATTATGTTCAGTGGGCTGCAAGGGGCTTTAATGTAAAATAAAAAAAAGAGGTTATTTCAAGTCATATTAAAATTAGTTAGTTACATTCAGTTAAGGTTTATATACTGCTATTTCATAATGGAAACATTAATTGACCTGATTAAAACACATTTGTTGCATAACTATAATGTAACAACTTGTTTCTATTATATACACACAAACACACACACATATGTATATATATTAGTGGTGGGCCGTTATCGGCGTTAACGCGCTGTGTTTACGTGAGACTCTTATCGGGCGATAAAAAAAATATCGCCGTTAATCTATTCACAAAGTTGGGTTGGGAGCTGGGTCTATACTACGCAAGCGATTTTGCCGGAGTTAAATGGTTACACTAGATTTATAAGTATATTTCTTCTTTCTTGTGTATTTTATTTTCTTATTTTCTAAAGACTTTTATTTTGTTTTTGAGACCCGGTTTAGTTCTCTTGGACACATGGCGTAAGTTGTGAGAGGTGTGTGGGGTTTGTGTGCAAAAAGTTATTTCTTTCATTTTAATTTATGTACATATTAGGAATATTTTGCATGTGTGTTATTTTGTGAATATTTTTATGTTTTGACGCGACCTTGCTTTTTGTACAGAATACACTTTGCAAAGAAAATCTCTTGGGTGTCAGCTCATCATTTGTGATTCAAGAAACGAAATCAGAAAGTTACACAACACAGAAGAAGAACCGCTACACTATGATGACTTTCACCTTGATATTTTAGTGCGGATGTATACCTAGCCGAATTGCACTGTAGGGGGCGAGAACGAGTCTTCGAACTGTGAAATTACCACAACAAACATGACGTGGTAACATGGATGCAGCTATTTAACTGAATAAAGAGTTGGTAAACACAAGTACATCTTATTGAACATAATTTATTTTCATCACCAATTATCATAGTAGAACATCTTTATCAAGCAGTTTGTGATGCATTTTGGAAACAGGAGATGAGCCCCTGGTCTAATGCGCCACCTGGCTTGAGAAACCCGTTCTCAAAGACTTACTTTTAGTCATTATTTGGGTAGCACACATATTCTGAATGCCTTCGGCAGAATTCAAATGAGCCATTTTAATCTAGATTAATCTAAAATATAGATTAATCTAGATTTATTTAGATCACTCTAGATTAATTCCAAGATTACAGTGAGATTAATCTAGATTAAGAAAATTAATCTATGCCCACCTCTAATATATATATATATATATATATGTGTGTGTGTGTGTGTGTGTGTGTATATATATAACTTTTAGATATGTGGAGAATAAATGTCAAAAAATGCAAATTCCCTTGTGAAATATTGAATTAAAATTGTTGTACCTGCGACCAGCCTGTATCCTGTACTGGCTGGACTCACACAGCTGCCGTCTGAGGCCGACACACTGAAACTGTAGTTCTGACCACAGTGCAGACCAGACAACGGGCAGCTGGTGGAGGTGACGTTACAGGAGAGTTGGTGACCATCACTGCCCACTGCCATCCCAAAATACTGCACTGCATTGGGGCTGATCAGCCAGGACAGAACAGCTGTGTTGCTTGAACAGTTTACCACGCCTCCAACACCTACTGGAGTGCATGGTGCTGAGGGACAGAGACACAATATTTGCCTGTCAATATTTACACCAAGAATGATAATGGGAGATGTGTATAGTTTAATGAAGTCATGATGTATCAGTAGAGCTTCTGGAATATCTGGAGTTTGTCAGTGATCTTTGGATATTAATGGAATGTCTCTAATGAACAGACCTGTGGTGACATTCATGCTGTTTCCAGGGCTGCTGCTACACTGGGAACCCAGAGCCGTAGCAAACACTGAATAAATCTGGCTGCACTGGAGTCCAGTCAGGACACAGCTGTTAGTGGACGAGCTGCAAGACACTCTGTGTCCCCCACTGGATGTAGCATTAATGAGGTACCCCACAGCGTTGGGTACTAGTGTCCAGGATACAGAAGCATTTTTGGAGACACAGTCAAAGTTGACAGCAGTGATGCTGGGTGGAACCGGAACTGGAGGAAAGGAAACATAAAGGTGAACTGTAGTTACATGACCAGACACAACACACAAAGTATCAGAACATTTTGGATTGTGTAAATGACTGTGTCTGCATATTTCATGGCTCTATCTTCTGTACCTGTCTTTAAGATGCCGCTGTTTCTGGAGGTGCTGTTACAGGTTCCATCATCAGCCAACACAGAGATATTGTAGACGTCGCTCGGCGTCAGCTGACTCAGATCAAATGAAGTATTGCTGGTTTGGTATGAGGTCTGTTGGCCTTTGTTCTGTGACAACACTGTGTACCGACTTGCTCCAATGCTGGCATCCCAAGAGATGGTAGCAGCGTCCGCACCACAGCGAAGCACCGTAACAACATTCTGGGGCTCACAAGGAGCTGCCATTACATGGAAGAGTGAAATATTCAGTCATACGATAAACTGTCACTTGTAAGAGTGGAATAAATGTACACAGTATATTGTTCATCTTTACAGAGTCCTGGTAAAGGTGTGGCTTATTGAAATACCTGAGTTCAGCAACACAGTCGAGCTGTAACTGCTGTTGCAGATGCCGTCAGATGATGCCACACTAAGTCTGTACTGACTGGCACACTGTAGCCCACTGAATGTGCAGGACATGTTAGCAGTGGAGCAGAGACCGGAGTACATGCCAGGCCCAACCAGAGATGTCAGGTAGGTGCGGGCACCAACAGCAAGGTCCCAGGATGCTATTAGGGAGTTGGAGTTGCAATCAAGTTTTCCAAAAATATTCTGAGGGATGCAGGGAGCTGCAAAGACAACAGTTCATGATCAGGGTTTGTAATGAAGGTTCACCAGCTTTCATTGTAATTTAACACATACGTCAATACAAAGGTCTGTAGTAAAGCCTTTTCAAATCTCTTTCACTGAAGTTTGTATCCATCTGTGAGGTGTGGAGGTTTTATTACTGTAAATGTTAATGTCACCTGTTTGTACAGTTACTGCAGAACTGCTGGCGCTGCTGCAGTCACCACGTGATGCTGTTACTGTCACGTTGTACTTCTGTCCACATCGTAGGTTGTCCAGCCTGCAAGAGGTGCCCTGTGTGCTGCAGGTGACGGCAGCATCTTGTCCTGTCCTGGCACTGGTTGTGTAGCTCAGCTGGGCCACACTGGAGTCCCATCCGACCAAGAGGGTGTTGTTTCCACAAAACAGTTGAGTGATTATGTTCAGTGGGCTGCAAGGGGCTTTAATTTTAAAGAAAAAAATGAACATTTACACTGTTTCGTTATGGAAAGAAATGCAAAGCTTCTTATTTCTCTAAACAGAAAAAAATCATTGTATAGTTTGTAACCTGTTTCACTGACAGGCCCATTTACACCATTGATGCATAAACACATTCTTTTTAAACCCACACTTGTTTTCCCCCATTTTTCTGGAATCTCATCCTGAGTTGACCCTATCCATCCTCACAAACTGACCACTAAAGAATGCTTGCTCCTGCAGCCAAAAATGTAAAAAAAGAATATTTTAAAATCTCGTACCTGCAACCAGTGTGTATCCTGTACTGGCTGGACTCACACAGCTGCCGTCTGAGGCCGACACACTGAAACTGTAGTTCTGACCACAGTGCAGACCAGACAACTGGCAGCTGGTGGAGGTGACATTATAGGAGAGTTGGTGACCATCACTGCCCACTGCCATCCCAAAATACTGCACTGCATTGGGGCTGGCCAGCCAGGACAGAACAGCTGTGTTACTTGAACAGTTTACAACTCCAATGCCTACTGGAGTACATGGTGCTGAGGGACAGAGGCAGAGAGGCAGGAGACAAACATTCTAATTACTCACAAAGCTTTTGAAAGGAGATGTTCACAGGACGAAGTAATTCTTCATTATTATTATAGTAGCACACAGCTTTGTGTCTAGAAAAGAACTTGGCAATAAAGTTCTATTCTGATTCTGACTATTAGCTGAAACAGAGAAAAACAATAAATGTTACAATACTATTATATAACATAATACTAAGTGCACACAAAAGCCATTGTTGATCTGTACAAAACATACTAATTTAGGCCTGCGGGGCTCTGTTTTTCAATTTTACCCTTTTTTATCACCCTGGATCTCAAGGCCAACACACTCTCCTATTTGCCCCTGATACTGAGTTCCCTGACCATGAAACCCTCCTGCTTGCCCCAATGCAATGGGTCCTAGCCACTCATCAGGCAGAAGTCCTCAACCAGAGACTCCCCCTAGATGTACCATCATACATTGCCCTCTCCTGCAACTTGTGCTGCAGTGGGGCCGGGTGCAGACCGGGTCAGACACCCAGGGTACAACACAACATAGAGCTTGTGCACTGATTGTTCTGGTGGCCAACCCTCCCAACCAATGTTCACACTTATGGGCTACCTGTCCTGTTTCTGCCTGCCACAAGACAGATACAATGTCATGATGGACTTCATGCCCAAGTCCAAAAGAATGTCAGTAATTCTTCACCATTTTGTGTCCATTCCCCATCTGCTGACAGCCTTGCACACTGCAGACGTAGTTAGTGTGACCCTGGGAGAGCTCCTCTCTGTCCAAGGCCCCTAGATCATTGCCGGGTTTGACTCCACCTCACTTGGGCCCTGGTGCATTGAGCGCTTCAACACTCTCAAGCTACCATGAAACGGAACTTTAATTGTCAACAGCAAGCACTTCTGATAGCTGATACCCCCCCATGGGGGTAGTAGTAGCTTAGTGGGAAACTTGCATATCAATAACAAGACCCATGTTCAATTACGAAAATTGTGTCCCTGAGTAAGAAATAGAAGCATGGTGGCCTGGTAGGTAAGGAAGAAGACTAATAATCAAAGGGTTGCTGGTTCAAATCCTGAACCATCAGTGTGGCACTGAGGTGCCCTTAAGAAAGGTATCATCTCCTCCCACTGGGGGGTACTGTCACAACCCCAGCACCGACCCCCACTAAGCGAATGGCCCCAGAAGAACAGTGCACTCCACTGAACCATAGAGGCAGACTGGGTCCAATATAAAAGACAGCAAGGACACTAGTTGTTTGAAGAATGGAACTGACTTCACATTGCTGACTTCCTCTTTTTTGGACCCCTGACTCTTGGATTACCAGTCACAATTCTGCTCTTGTCTGACAAATCTTGTCTTGTCTGCACAGCAAATACAGCACACAGTGACCCAACGAAATGTGTCCTCTGCTTGTAACCATCCCCCTTGGTGAGTAGTGGGCAGCCATGACAGGCGCCCGGGGAGCAGTGTGTTGGGGCGGTATCTTGCTCAGTGGCACCTCAGTGGTGGCAACCCACAGACTTCCGATTACGGGTTACCACTGCCCCAACCACTGCACAATTTCAAAGCCACACCCATCTCATCTAACCATCCATTTCAAAATAGTACTCCAGTACTACTTGCCTGCTCCCTCCATCACTAAAGGTAAAAGGAAGACATTCATCTAGACTCTTCTCCGTCTTGGTGGTGGAATGAACTTCCCTTGGAGGTCAGAACACCTCAGTCACTGAGCACTTTCAAACAGCAGCTCAAGATCTTCCTCTTTAGGGAATATTTAGATTAACTTGTAACCTTCTTTTTGTCTGACTTATAGAAACTACAACAGAGTGAATAAAAAGATTGTATTCATGGTTGCGGGTCCTAGTGAACCAGAATTGATTACTTCATTGATGGTAACATGAAAGCACGTTGTAAGTAGCTCTGGATAAGGGCGTCTGCCAAATGCCTTAAATGTAAATAATAGATAGACTGTCGTACTGGTGCTGATCGTGTACGTCTGGCTCCTGAGTGTGCTACAGATGTTAGAAGAAGGTGCTACGATGATGCTGTACTGCGTGCCACACTTGACGTTTGTTAGGTTGCAGCTGGAATTAGTGCTGTTGCAGGACAGGGTGCTGAAGTCGTTGCCTTGTGCTGTGGCGACATAGAGGCGCCGCCCTGTCGTCGGTCCCCAAACCACCTGGATGGAACTACTGTTGCACCCGTAAGAAGCCATGATGGAGGAGATGGAGCAAGGAACTTGGGGATAAAATAAAAAAATAGGTGGTTAGAAGAAATGTATTTAATGTGATTATTCTCTACAAATATTTGAAAGTTGTTTACTGCTGTACATTTTGTGTTTATATGTGCCTGTAAAAGCTAAAAAAAACGTACCTGTTTCCATCTGTAGAACGTCACTGGCTGGGCTCTGGCACTGCTTATTTGAGGCAGTCACCTGGAAGGTGTAGCTGTTGCCACAGCCTAGATTTGGAACGTTACAAGTGGTGTTGGAGGTGGAGCAACTAGAGTTCATGCCATCCACTCCCACTGCCATCACCGTGTATGAGTCTGTTCCCAGGACTTGTTGCCATGACACCCAGGCCGAGTTAGAGATACAGTCCACACGACCAGTAACGTTGTACGGTACACAAGGAGCTGAAATATACAAACAACAAAGGTTCATTGTGACTTTGTTAATGATGAGTTTTACATTTTCTTCAGTTTTAACTTGAGTCATAAGCTTATTTTTTATCTACAGGTTTATTGAACTAGAAAGAACATATAATACACGTATTTAAATTTTAGTGGAGGTTTTTGATATGGGCGACATGGACGGCATCATGGTAGAGACACATCATGGTACTAAACTGTACTAAACTGGGAGAGAACACATAAACTGGTTCTCTCCCACATGTTTCTGTCCACAGTAGACCTACTAATGTTTAAATGTAAGTATTTTTAATGCTATTTTATCTTTTTAATTTGTATTAGCTGTTTTCATAAGGAATATCAGTAACTGCAAAAATCTGTATCAGCCAATCACACTCACAAAAAATCAGAAATTGGAATTGGCCAAGAAAGTTTCGTCCAGAGCATCATTACTGGTAAAAAAACAAACATTTGTTTTATAATTGTAAATTAGCATCCTGTTTATAAATATAATTTGAACCTTTAGACAGATTTAGAAGATACATGGAAGTCTGGCCGAGCGGTCAAAATTTCACTTGGGCATGGTACCTGTGTATTCCCACCGCACACATTCCCCTTGTTTGTTGTCATGTTTCCCAACTCCTAGATGGGAATGTGACAAGTGGGGGCTCGTCCGGGATCGTCACCATTTTGTTGTGGCTGACAATCAATTTTTGTGCCTGTGTGTTAGTTTGAGAACATGCAGTGGTACACCGAACTCCAGTCAGTAGTGCTGCAGCTGGTTTTGCTTGCAGAGCTTCCTTTGTAGTAGTGAGTTTTCCTGTGAGTAGTTACAGGAACGTGCACGCCAATTCGAAGCAGTGAAATTACATTTGGAGCGGGACATTCGCACGTTTAAGGAAAAGGAAATTGAGAAAGAAATTCAGCTAAGGAAATTGGAAAAACAGTGGGAGCTAAATTTTAAAAAGTTAGTGCAGCAAGCACGGGAAAATGAGCATGTTCGCGAGTTTCAGCGTGAGAGCGATAGGGAGGAATGCAACTTCGCCTTGCGAAAGCTGGAGCTGGAACTAGCTGTCCGTACTGGGGTCGACTCACGACCTGCGGTACCCCATGGGGGTTCCGGATTCAGTTCTCCAGGAGGTTCACCAGGACGTGGGTAACCATCGCGGAGAGCTTTGCCCCCTTCGGAAGAGCCGGAAAACATACACCAGTTGGGCAATCATTTTGAAGTTGGCCATAATATTTGTATGGTGCTACCATTTAATTAAAGGGAAATGGAGAAGTATTTTAATCACTTTGAACGTGTTGCCCTTACATTTCAGTGGCCGGTTAAAGTGTGGACTTTGTTGTTGCAGTGCGTGTTAACCGCACTGACCATAGACCAGAGTTTAGATTATAGAGTAGTGAAAACTGCTATTTTGAATACATATGAACTCATACCAGAAGCGTATCGGCAGAGTTTCTGGGGTCTTCGAAAAGATGAAAAGTGTTCTTCACAGCAGGTTACCACAAAGGAACAATTACGTGAGTTAATTCTGCTGGAAGAGCTAAAAATAGCCTTCCCACCGCTGTGGCCACCTATCTGAGCAAAGCTAAGGTGACCACGTTAGCTCAAGCTGCCAGCAGCGCTGACGAGTTCATCCTGACATGCCGGAATGTTTTTGGGTCTTCTTCCCAGTCTGTAGGATCGTTCGGGCCGACATTCACACGGCAGGACTGGAGAAATCCGAGGTTGGACCAAGCATCCGCGCAGAGGGAGTGTTTCTACTGTTATAAGGTCGGACATCTTATTGCAGATTGCCCTGTTTTAAAACAGAAGGAACAATCCTCGAAAAACCCTGTGAAGAAAGAATCAGTATCTTGTAGATACTGTTAGTGTGACCCAGGTGAACTATTCAGTCAATAAGTTTAGTCCTTTCGTTTTTGATTCATTTGTTTCTGTTCTGAGCCGATTAAATTATTGCGTGTCACAGGTGCCGCGCAATCTTTTATTTCGGACTTATTGTGATGCTCTAGTTCAGGGAATCAACATGACTCTTATGACTGTTCTCTTGCACTCTGTCCATATTGAAAGCGACTTATTTTCGGGTTGGGCTAACGTCGCTTTTCGTCCTCATTTACCAATGAACGGAATACAGTTTATTCTTGGCAATGATTTGGCTGGCAGACAGATTTTTCCCACTCCTGAGGTAATTAGAAATCCTCTGGTTGGCTCAGTACTCAGTGATACCACTCAGAATACAGTTACATTTCCTGTTTGTGCGGTTACGAGAGCTCAGTCACCAAAATTTCAGGATATGGTGGATATGTCAGATTCTTTCTTGTACCTCCCTAATGGCAGTGTCAAATCCTCCTGAAGGTCCGTCTGTGGGGGATGTGGGAGAAAGTAATGACCGTAAGTTAACGCTCTCGGTTGACAAAACAGGTTGTACAAGAGCAGAACCAAGATCCGTTCTTAGCAAAGTGCTGTTTTGCTGCCGTGATGAAAGACGACACTTCTGGTCAGTCTGTAGTGTATTAATGAAATGGCGTAAATGGACTCCACAGTGCGGATTTGGGGTGGGACACAGTTTATCCACTTGAGGCCAAAGTTTTAGCTATTTTGGAATTTCCTACTCCCAGCTATTTTTGGGGATGTTTGGATATTATCAAGGGTTTTGTTGAAACCTTGCGGATGTTACTTAAGAAAGATCATGAGTTTATATGGTCTGGGGATTGTCAACATGCTTTCCAAAATTCAAAGGCATTGTTATGTAGCAAACCCGTATTGACCTTTTCAGAAACTGAGGTAGATGCAAGTGCCACCGGAGCTGGTGCAGTACTTGAATTGATCATCCCGTCTGCTACTTCTTGCGAAACTTTCTAAAACATCAGTTAAATTATAGCACTGTTGAGAAGGAGGCACTAGCACTACTTCTTACACTTCAATATTTTGAGGTTTACATCAGGTCCACTACTATTCCAGTTGTTGTATTCACAGATCATAACCCTCTGGTGTTTCTCTCCAGGATGAGGAACATTAAACAACACATCCTTTGCTGGTCCTTGTACATAGAGGGGTTTGCCTTAGAGATCCGCTACAACAGAGAACTGGACAATGTTTTAGCAGATATGTTGTCTCGTGTCTGTGTTTGTGCGGGTTTCACTTTTAGGCTGTTGGTTGGGCAGAGATTGGGATTATGGTTCCGCCCATCGATTGCCTCGTTAACTGCCAGCCAATCAACGCACAGGACAGGCATACTTAAAGACCAGTCCAACCACCAGTAGAGGCTCATTGTTGTGGAGCCGAGAGGAAGAGGATGCGAGAGGAGAGTTTGAAGTGTTGTAGAGTTGCTGAGTTTGAGATAAGCCTTTGTTGTGTGTTAGTGGTTAGTGTTGTTAGTTGTGGCTTTGTTGTGTATCTGTACAGTCTCTCCTTTCATAAAGTGTTGTCCTCCTGTGTATTGTTGTGTAGTTGTTGTATATGCCACTTTAGGTTTGGTTGGTGGCTTACCAATCACTGTAAATATTTCACTTGGGTCTGGTATCTGTGTATTCCCACCACACACATTCCCCTTGGTTTTTGCCATGTTTCCCAAGCCCTAGCTGCCCGCTGATCACCAAGGGTAATGGTAAAAAGCAGAGGACACATTTCGTTTTTTCACCGTGTGCTATGCTGCAATCTGTCACAATGACAAATACTTCACTAAAGAAAAAAATAAACGTGAAATGTGCTGTTAAAGATTGAATTGAAAATAGTGTACCTGAAACAAGTCTGTATCCTGTACTGGCTGGACTCACACAGCTGCCGTCTGAGGCCGACACACTGAAACTGTAGTTCTGACCACAGTGCAGACCAGACAACGGGCAGCTGGTGGAGGTGACGTTACAGGAGAGTTGGTGACCATCACTGCCCACTGCCATCCCAAAATACTGCACTGCATTGGGGCTGGTCAGCCAGGACAGAACAGCTGTGTTGCTTGAACAGTTTACCACGCCTCCAACGCCTACTGGAGTGCATGGTGCTGAGGGACAGAGACACAATATTTGCCTGTCAATATTTACACCAAGAATGATAATGGGAGATGTGTATAGTTTAATGAAGTCATGATGTATCAGTAGAGCTTCTGGAATATCTGGAGTTTGTCAGTGATCTTTGGATATTAAGTGAATGTCTCTAATGAACAGACCTGTGGTGACGTTCATGCTGTTTCCAGGGCTGCTGCTACACTGGGAACCCAGAGCCGTAGCAAACACTGAATAAATCTGGCTGCACTGGAGTCCAGTCAGGATACAGCTGTTAGTGGACGAGCTGCAAGACACTCTGTGTCCCCCACTGGATGTAGCATTAATGAGGTACCCCACAGCGTTGGGTACTAGTGTCCAGGATACTGAAGCACTTTTGGAGACACAGTCAAAGTTGACAGCACTGATGCTGGGTGGAACCGGAACTGAATAAAAAAAATATATAAAGATGAACTGTAGTTACATGACCAGACAACACAAACCAAGTACCAGAACATTTTGGATTGTGTAAATGACTGTGTCTGCATATTTCATGGCTCTATATTCTGTACCTGTCTTTAAAATGGCGCTGTTTCTGGAGGTGCTGTTACAGGTTCCATCATCAGCCAGCACAGAGATATTGTAGACGTCGCTCGGTGTCAGCTGACTCAGATCAAATGAAGTATTGCTGGTTTGGTATGAGGTCTGTTGCCCTTTGTTCTGTGACAACACTGTGTACCGACTTGCACCAATGCTGGCATCCCAGGAGATGGTAGCAGCGTCCGCACCACAGCGAAGCACCGTAACAACATTCTGGGGCTCACAAGGAGCTGCCATTACATGGAAGAGAGAAATATTCAGTCATACGTTAAACTGTCACTTGTAAGAGTGGAATAAATGTACACAGTATATTGTTCATCTTTACACAGTCCTGGTAAAGTTGTGGCTTATTGAAATACCTGAGTTCAGCAACACAGTCGAGCTGTAACTGCTGTTGCAGATGCCGTCAGATGATGCCACACTAAGTCTGTACTGACTGGCACACTGTAGCCCACTGAATGTGCAGGACATGTTAGCAGTGGAGCAGAGACCGGAGTACATGCCAGGCCCAACCAGAGATGTCAGGTAGGTGCGGGCACCAACAGCAAGGTCCCAGGATGCTATTAGGGAGTTGGAGCTGCAATCAAGTTTTCCAAAAATGTTCTGAGGGATGCAGGGAGCTGCAAAGACAACAGTTCATGATCAGGGTTTGTAATGAATGTTCACCAGCTTTCATTGCAATTTAACACATACGTCAATACACAGGTCTGTAGTAAAGCCTTTTCAAATCTTTTTCACTGAAGTTTTTATCAATCTGTGAGGTGTGGAGGTTTTATTACTGTAAATGTTAATGTCACCTGTTTGCACAGTTACTGCAGAACTGCTGGCGCTGCTGCAGTCACCACGTGATGCTGTTACTGTCACGTTGTACTTCTGTCCACATCGTAGGTTGTCCAGCCTGCAAGAGGTGCCCTGTGTGCTGCAGGTGACGGCAGCGTCTTGTCCTGTCCTGGCGCTGGTTGTGTAGCTCAGCTGGGCCACACTGGAGTCCCATCCGACCAAGAGGGTGTTGTTTCCACAAAACAGTTGAGTGATTATGTTCAGTGGGCTGCAAGGGGCTTTAATGTAAAAGAAAAAGTAGAAACAAGAGGTGATTTCAAGTCACATAAAAATAAGTTAATTAAATTCAGTTAAGATTTATATACTGCTATTTCATGATAGAAAGATTCATTGACCTGATTAAAACACATTTGATTTATAATTATAAAGTAACAACCTGTTTATATTATATATATATTTCAAACCCTTAGATATGTGGAAAATCAATAAAAAAAAAAAGCGAATTCCCTTGTGAAATATTAAATTAAAATTGGTGTACCTGCGACCAGCCTGTATCCTGTACTGGCTGGACTCACACAGCTGCCGTCTGAGGCCGACACACTGAAACTGTAGTTCTGACCACAGTGCAGACCAGACAACTGGCAGCTGGTGGAGGTGACGTTACAGGAGAGTTGGTGACCATCACTGCCCACTGCCATCCCAAAATACTGCACTGCATTGGGGCTGGTCAGCCAGGACAGAACAGCTGTGTTACTTGAACAGTTTACCACGCCTCCAACGCCTACTGGAGTACATGGTGCTGAGGGACAGAGACACAATATTTGCCTGTCAATATTTACACCAAGAATGATAATGGGAGATGTGTATAGTTTAATGAAGTCATGATGTATCAGTAGAGCTTCTGGAATATCTGGAGTTTGTCAGTGATCTTTGGATATTAAGGGAATGTCTCTAATGAACAGACCTGTGGTGACATTCATGCTGTTTCCAGGGCTGCTGCTACACTGGGAACCCAGAGCCGTAGCAAACACTGAATAAATCTGGCTGCACTGGAGTCCAGTCAGGACACAGCTGTTAGTGGACGAGCTGCAAGACACTCTGTGTCCCCCACTGGATGTAGCATTAATGAGGTACCCCACAGCGTTGGGTACTAGTGTCCAGGATACAGCAGCATTTTTGGAGACACAGTCAAAGTTGACAGCACTGATGCTGGGTGGAACCGGAACTGGAGAAAAAAATATATAAAGATGAACTGTAGTTACATGACCAGACACAACACACAAAGTACCAGAACATTCTGGATTGTGTAAATGACTGTGTCTGCATGTATCATCGCTCTATCTTCTGTACCTGTCTTTAAGATGGCGCTGTTTCTGGAGGTGCTGTTACAGGTTCCATCATCAGCCAACACAGAGATATTGTAGACGTCGCTCGGCGTCAGCTGACTCAGATCAATTGAAGTATTGCTGGTTTGGTATGAGGTCTGTTGGCCTTTGTTCTGTGACAACACTGTGTACCGACTTGCTCCAATGCTGGCATCCCAGGAGATGGTAGCAGCGTCCGCACCACAGCGAAGCACCATAACAACATTCTGGGGCTCACAAGGAGCTGCCATTACATGGAAGAGAGAAATATTCAGTCATACGTTAAACTGTCACTTGTAAGAGTGGAATAAATGTACACAGTATATTGTTGTCATGGCCAACGCGCCTCCAGCCCGCTAGAGGGCGCCTCACCAGCCTGGGAGACGACGACCCGGAAGAGGAAATGGAAGCGGGCGGTGGCAAGTATAAAAGTGAGGTAACCCCAAGGAGACACGCCCGCTCTTTGTATGAGTTTACTCGCCAGAGACGCTAGCTCTCTCACCCATGACCTACGATAATAGTGATTTCCTGAAATACGACCTTCGCCTGCCCACGACTTCGAGAATTGCCTGATCCCCTGGAAACCACGAAAAGAACCCCGACCGGAACTTCCTGGCTACAACCTCTGCCTGCCCCTGACCTTGAACCTACCTCACCCATCGGTTAAGACGGGATTCCAAGCTTCCCTACCGTCCTGCCGCCCAAGACCTACTCCCGTCCAGTCCAAGATCCCGGACCATCCTGAAACCCGCCGTCTTCCGGTTCTCCTCTGCCCCGGTCCTTCCCAAAGATCCCGAACTGACTCCCCGCTGCGTTGCAGCGCGTCCATTGCTTCCTCATTCCTCGCCGGCCAGGCGCCTCCGATCCTCCTGCCCCGCTCGCCCAGTGTCCTCTACCGGTACGACGGCTTATCCCCACGCCCAAAGTATGTCTGCAAGTACGTCATCGAATTCCCCCTGTGACAATTGTTCATCTTTACAGAGTCCTGGTACAAGATTTGTGGAAAATAAATGTTAAAAAATGCAAATTCCGCTGTGAATTATTGAATTAAAATTGGTGTACCTGCGACCAGTCTGTATCCTGTACTGGCTGGACTCACACAGCTGCCGTCTGAGGCCGACACACTGAAACTGTAGTTCTGACCACAGTGCAGACCAGACAACTGGCAGCTGGTGGAGGTGACGTTACAGGAGAGTTGGTGACCATCGCTGCCCACTGCCATCCCAAAATACTGCACTGCATTGGGGCTGGCCAGCCAGGACAGAACAGCTGTGTTGCTTGAACAGTTTACCACGCCTCCAACGCCTACTGGAGTGCATGGTGCTGAGGGACAGAGACACAATATTTGTCTGTCAATATTTACACCAAGAATGATAATGGGAGATGTGTATAGTTTAATGAAGTCATGATGTATCAGTAGAGCTTCTGGAATATCTGGAGTTTGTCAGTGATCTTTGGATATTAAGGGAATGTCTCTAATGAACAGACCTGTGGTGACGTTCATGCTGTTTCCAGGGCTGCTGCTACACTGGGAACCCAGAGCCGTAGCAAACACTGAATAAATCTGGCTGCACTGGAGTCCAGTCAGGACACAGCTGTTAGTGGACGAGCTGCAAGACACTCGGTGTCCCCCACTGGATGTAGCATTAATGAAGTACCCCACAGCGTTGGGTACTAGTGTCCAGGATACTGAAGCACTTTTGGAGACACAGTCAAAGTTGACAGCACTGATGCTGGGTGGAACCGGAACTGGAGAAAAATATATAAAGATGAACAGTAGTCACATGACCAGACAACACAAACCAAGTACCAGAACATTTTGGATCGTGTAAATGACTGTGTCTGCATATTTCATGGCTCTATTTTCTGTACCTGTCTTTAAGATGGCGCTGTTTCTGGAGGTGCTGTTACAGGTTCCATCATCAGCCAGCACAGAGATATTGTAGACGTCGCTCGGCGTCAGCTGACTCAGATCAAATGAAGTATTGCTGGTTTGGTATGAGGTCTGTTGGCCTTTGTTCTGTGACAACACTGTGTACCGACTTGCTCCAATGCTGGCATCCCAGGAGATGGTAGCAGCGTCCGCACCACAGCGAAGCACCGTAACAACATTCTGGGGCTCACAAGGAGCTGCCATTACATGGAAGAGAGAAATATTCAGTCATACGATAAACTGTCACTTGTAAGAGTGGAATAAATGTACACAGTATATTGTTCATCTTTACAGAGTCCTGGTACAGGTGTGGCTTATTGAAATACCTGAGTTCAGCAACACAGTCGAGCTGTAACTGCTGTTGCAGATGCCGTCAGATGATGCCACACTAAGTCTGTACTGACTGGCACACTGTAGCCCACTGAATGTGCAGGACATGTTAGCAGTGGAGCAGAGACCGGAGTACATGCCAGGCCCAACCAGAGATGTCAGGTAGGTGCGGGCACCAACAGCAAGGTCCCAGGATGCTATTAGGGAGTTGGAGCTGCAATCAAGTTTTCCAAAAATGTTCTGAGGGATGCAGGGAGCTGCAAAGACAACAGTTCATGATCAGGGTTTGTAATGAAGGTTCACCAGCTTTCATTGTAATTTAACCAGTGTTGGAGGAAGTACTGAAGCTTAGTACTTAAGTAAAAGTACAAGTAACCTGCATATTTTGCAGGTTACTTGTACTTTTACTTAAGTACTAAGCTTCAGTAACAGTACAAGTAACACTTCAGTAACTCAAGTAACAGTAGAAGTGCTACATCAACAATCTTACTTAAGTAAAAGTCTTAAGTACTTACTTTTAAATTTACTTTAAAGTATTTTTTTTAAGTAAAAGTACTCACACAATGGTTTGTCTCAACCTCTGGGGTGTGCCATTTTGTAAAAGCATAGTACATATACTGACTTATGCCTGTACTGATGTCATTGCTCGTAATAATTACAAGCAATTATACAGTATATGTGTTTTGAAGTTTGGTGTGCTTATTGTGCATGCACTCTGCAATACTTTGTGTACCTTAGAATTATGTGGATGACAAGTTATCTACTAGGTATTACCCACTAATATACCATTAAGATAAACCAATCAGGACATGATATATCTTTAAATCATTTATGTACTTGCAAAACTATTCAACACTTCTGTTAAGAGCAGTAAAAGGGAAACACAACAGTAACCAAACACCAGTGGTAACAAAGTAACTAGCACAATCAAGTATATTATTAGACCTATTTACTGTGTTAAACTATGTATATAAACCTTAAAATTACCAGAGATTGCATTTAAGTGAATACAAAACCAAATTGGAGGGGGTCCTGAAATATGTGGGAAACCCAGGAAATACAGGAGTGTTGGTCTATTGTGATCACATCTCTAGTCAGAGATGACTACTGACTGTGAAACAGGCGGAAAGCACCACTTCCAGCCAAGCTGGACCAGTGTTGTGCATGAACGCATTCGTTGAACGCGTTCCTATTTTTCGTGAACGCTGAACTGATTTATAATTTATGAGCGTGAACGTGAGTGACGTTCACTCTGGCGAGACTGAACGCCGCTCACGTTTTAAAGTTTGCTGGTTACAGGCTAGCATGGCTGGTGCTTCGAGTCCGGACGCCTCTGCAGAAGCAGTTTTCTTTACATTTTCATGGACTGAAAAAAAAAAAAAACTTAAGAACGAACGTGAACTAGTTCATTTTTTGAGCTGTGAACTTGGTTCAAAATTTTAAAAAATGAACTATGAACGTGAACTAGTTCTTTTTCAGTGTGAACTGGCACAACACTGAGCTGGACAGCAAAGACATTAAGCTATCTTCTCTGAGCTAATAAACCAGTTTTATCCTACCACTGTGTTAAAAAAATAATGAAGCTACACTGGTGTGATTTTTATACTCTTTCTGTATGTCGGCATACATTTCGCTAGATAATAGTATCATGTCATAACATACCCAAAAGCATAGCTTACCTCTATATGTTTTTTCAAAGGGGAGTTTTTAAATGCCAACAATTCTTTATGTTGAGGCAGGCATGGGATGCAAAGAAATCGCAAGGACTCATTCTTTGCTCCTTTGTACTCAAATAAATTTCTTAAATCCGGCCAAGGATTTATTTGTGATTCAGAGCTCAGTAGATGCAGCTCTGGGTCCATGTTGAATGTCTCGTCTACCAGCTCTGCCATCATTGGAGCTAATAAAGCCGGATTGGTAGGAAATGGCAAACAACGCCAGAACGTGATAGGCGAACTATTTTTTCATGCAAGATTTTGAGGAAATTGTGTTCATAAAATGTAACGATTAACGGCAGAAATTGTAGAAATGTAGAGGAGTAGAAAGTACAGATAATTTCCGCGAAATGTAGTGGAGTAAAATAAAAAGTATGCATTATTATTTTTACTTAAGTAGAGTACAGATACGTAAAAATTTACTTAAGTACAGTAAAGAAGTACAAATAGTTCATTACATTCCACCACTGAATTTAACACATACGTCAATACACAGGTCTGTAGTAAAACCTTTTCAAATCTCTTTCACTGAAGTTTGTATCCATCTGTGAGGTGTGGAGGTTTTATTACTGTTAATGTTAATGTCACCTGTTTGTACAGTTACTGCAGAACTGCTGGCGCTGCTGCAGTCACCACGTGATGCTGTTACTGTCACGTTGTACTTCTGTCCACATCGTAGGTTGTCCAGCCTGCAAGTGGTGCCCTGTGTGCTGCAGGTGACGGCAGCGTCTTGTCCTGTCTTGGCGCTGGTTGTGTAGCTCAGCTGGGCCACACTGGAGTCCCATCCGACCAAGAGGGTGTTGTTTCCACAAAACAGTTGAGTGATTATGTTCAGTGGGCTGCAAGGGGCTTTAATGTAAAAGAAAAAGTAGAAACAAGAGGATATTTCAAGTCATATTAAAAGGAGTTAGTTATATTCAATTAAGATTTATATACTGCTATTTCATGATGGAAAGATTAATTGATTTAATTAAAACACATTTGTTGTATAAAGTAACAACCTGTTCATATAATATATATATAACATTTAAGCTTTTAGATGTGTACAAAATAAAGGCAAATAAATGCAAATTCCCTTGTGAATTATTGAATTAAAATCTCGTACCTGCGACCAGTCTGTATCCTGTACTGGCTGGACTCACACAGCTGCCGTCTGAGGCCGACACACTGAAACTGTAGTTCTGACCACAGTGCAGACCAGACAACGGGCAGCTGGTGGAGGTGACGTTACAGGAGAGTTGGTGACCATCACTGCCCACTGCCATCCCAAAATACTGCACTGCATTGGGGCTGGTGAGCCAGGACAGAACAGCTGTGTTGCTTGAACAGTTTACCATGCCTCCAACGCCTAATGGAGTGCATGGTGCTGAGGGACAGAGTCATTTTAAAGATTTTTTTGGAACCATTTTCTGTACCAGTGTATCTTGTTTATTCAGAAATTGTACAGTTTATTAGTGTGAATAATATAACAATAATGCATGATACTGCATAATTAGTCTGCACCCTATACCCGGTGTCTTGGGACAGGCTCTAGCAGCTGTAACCCTTTAGTAGAAGTAAGAAGTTATGGACAGCGAGTGAGTGAGTGAGTGAGTGTGTGAATGCATAATGATACCTGTTTTGAGGGAAACAGTCTGACTGCATTGACTGGTGCAGTTGTTGTCAGTTGCAACCACACTGACATTGTACATCTGGCCACAGAAGAGGTTTGTGATGGTGCATAACACCCCATTTGACGTGCACCCTACGCTATTCCTGTTGCTTACAGCAAGAGCTGTGTAGTTTTTGCCCCCCGCACTTGGTGCCCAGGTCACATCTGCCGAACCATCCCCACATCTACGTGCCACACTTATGTTAGTGGGAACACATGGCACTGCACATACAGAAGAAACACAAAGCACACTGTTAAGTTGTGTGAGCCTGTGCTACTATTTTTTACCAATAGTAATGATCTAACAATGACAAAATTCCAAAATCTGTTGATCCGTTCCACTGAACCCCACCTGACTGAATCTGAACTGCAGTGGAAGGCACGCTGGTGCATCGATTGTCTTTGCACTGGACTGTAACCGAGTAATTCTGGCCACAGCGCAGATTAGGGATGCTGCATGAATTGCTTATGGTACTGCAGTTCAACGTTTCACCATTTTTAGACGTAATGACAGCTGTGTAGTTGCCAGTTTGGAGGGCCTGCCATTTTATCCAGGCTTGGTTAAAGTCACAGTCCCGTACTGCTTCCACACTGGAGGGGGGACAGGGAGCTGTTGGATCAGGGGACACTTAATCAGTAAAGTGGTGATAAATGTCCATTGTAAAAAATCTTTGCACCAGTCACAGCATATCTGTAATGCTTTCTTTACAGTATTACTGAACAACTCTTACCTGTTTTATAGATGACATGTTTGCTTTTAGAGCTGTTGCACTTGAGGTTGGTTGCAATGACATAAGTGTCATATGTCTCCCCACAGTGAAGGCCCTGGATCCTACAGCTTGGATCTGTGGACTGGCATGTGAACATAGCGCCACTGGAGTGAACCGCCATCGCAATGTAGAACACGCCACCGTTACTGGGGTCCCATGTCAAAGTGACTGCATCTGCGTTGCATTCGTCCACCAGCAATAGGTTCTCAGGGGTGCAGGGAACTGAAGAGGTGAGAACGCATCTCATTGTGCAGCAATATAGCAATATCACAGTGGAGTATTAAACTACATAGGCATAGCTTTATATAAGTTAAAAATGCACAGATGGGGGTGGGGGGTGGGTGGGTGTAGAAGGATCCATCTCACCAGTCTCAGCCACCGCTTCCAGGAGGCTGTCACTGCAATCCCCGTTAGAGACAGAGACCCACACACTCAGGCTCTCTCCGCAGCCCACCTTGTCTATTGAACAACTGCTGCTTGTGGAATTGCAACTGTATAAGCTGTCTCTGCTGCCCTGGGCGTAAACTGTGTAGTACAGGGCTCCGGGGGCCAGGTCCCAGGAAGTGACCAGGGAATAGGAACTGCAGTCTGTAAAAGCCTTCACATTCTGTGGTAGGCACGGTGCTGTGGTGAAGATGTTCAGTATTAAGATGACCGCATGGCATTATTTTATTCTAAACAAATAATGTTGAACAGAACTTCAATCGTTGCCCAAATATGGTTTCTTTTTTCAACTGTCTACCCTATACAGGTTAGTCCTATAATAAAGAAAAATTCATATTCAGCTTTTGTATTGTATTGTGGTGAATGTGTGATTTATTCAACCTCCCTCAGAGTATGTCTTCCCATCACGTCAGCTACTGTACGTCCACCTGCTTTAGCTGTGCTAACTTCCACTGGGTTCATGGTGTATTCTGTGTATACCAGGACAGAGCTTATACAATGCATATTGTTGGCACACCGAAGGGGATGTCTTATAAGTAGCGTTCGGAAAGGAGGCGTAATGTAGCGTGTTGCTGCCAATTGGACTGGTTCATTTGCATGGTGCCCGCCTACTGGGTTCTGTTAATGCAATGGTGTCACTATTGGTGATGTAGTTTGGACAACTGTACTCACTTTGTCATTGTTGGCATTGGAGGAGGGGAGGGGATGACCAGTTAGGGTGTTAGGGTGATGGGCTGGTGAGTGTTTGTGGGGGTGAGGGAGGGGTGCAGAGGTTGCTTTTATTTTTGTGACGCCTCCTCCTATTCAAATAAATGAACTGATATGACTGACAAATGCCTTGCTTCTTTTTATACCCCATCATTTACACACCACGTCATACGCTACAATATAAACTTTCATTTGACACCACCATGTGTCATGGCTAAAGAGATGAACAGATTTATAAATAGGTTCATCAGTATATGTTCAGATCTTTTAGTGGCCTCATAAACTGCCTCAACTGGATGAATTTCTTTTTCTGTAAATGTTTACTGCAGATTAATGGTTGTAGTGTAAGTCCATAATGGTGGACCTTGGTTAGGACAGCTGTATGTATGTATTTATGTATGTATGAATGAAGAATTGTTGCTCTATGTTTTCCACTCTTTAGTCAGGACTGTTTTCCACTCCTTCTTCCCTAATGCCATCAGACTCCTTAACTGCTGACCTACCTCAGTGTAATTTTTGCACATTAAGCTGTTTCCACATCGTCTCCATCTAGCTGATACTGTAATTATTCTGGTCCTTGCACATTTCTTTCACTTTTCAATACACAGTTAATATTAATTCACATCTGCATCACACTTAAGACCTCACTAACTTTGTAATTTCTTTGCTCGTAAACCTGCTCGTACCTGTGCTGACATTGACTGAGGCGCTGCGTCCACTGTTACATAAGCCAGACACAGCGTAGACGCTGAACTGGTAGGTGATGCCACAGGCCGTGTTACTGAAGTAGCAGGATGTGTCTGTGGTGTAACATTCAGCAACCTGTCCGTCAGATCCCTGCGAGGTGGCAACATAATAGTTGGTGTTGTTGGTGCCCTGCCACGAGAAGATGATGACGTTGCTGGCGCATTCGCGGTAGGTGGTCAGCCCGATGGGAGGACAGGGCACTGGATCATTAAAAAAAAAAGACAGTTAAACACCATGGACAAGAAATACGTGAAAGCAGGCATAACTTCCAAAAGTATAGATTAGATTTTATGTAGCCGCTGATATGAACATCTTGATGCATCAGTAAGGAGAATATGAGAATATGATGAATATGACATACACCGTAGAAGTATGTGTAATAATAGTTCACAGGGGTGTAAGTCCCAGGCATCATCAGCATTTTCATGTTGTCTCACCGGTTTCGAAGCTGGTTGCCAATTGGCTGTTGCTCTCACAATTGCTGGAGACGGCAGTGACAGTGACAAAGTAAAATTTTCCACATGGCAATGATGTTATCTGGCAGGATGTTGAAGCTGAGGTGCAGGACAGTTGCGCCCCACTGGCATCAACAACAGTAGCCCTGTATGAGTCCGCCCCAAAAACCTGAAGCCAATTCACCACGGCCATGCTAGAAGTGCAGTAGTAGTTCACTGAAATGGAGCTCGGGGACTCTATGGCTGGGAATACAATTGGAAAGGTGTTTCAAAATGCATTACAATATCATATATAGGCATACTGTAAGAAATTAACACTGTGCTTTAATATACATAGTGCATGCAAAGTGTTCGCAAATGTAATGTCTCATTCAGCTCATGTGGCATAATTATTTCTGTTACCCATTAGATGAGCTTCAATAATGCTTTACTGAACAAAGAATAGTGTGGGAGGTGACATTGAACCGCAAAGTCAGAGGTTCAAACCACACTTACAACCATTGGCCCTAAGCAAGACACATAACCCTGACTTGCTCGATGGGGACTGTCCCTGTAACTACTAAGGGATTGGATCAGCATTTTTACTTTACTTTAGTTTACTTTACTTTACTTTACTTGGCAGACGCTTTTTATCCAAAGCAACTTACAAGGAGAAGAAACCAGCAATTCCCATTCGGTTTAAATAAAATGTGAGTTACAAAACTAAGAGCCCTGATAAGGCCTAACTTGTCCAGATGAAAAACATGCTAGGGAATTGTTAAGTGTGTGTGTGCGTGTTAGACTTGAAATACTGTTTAAACAAGTGGGTTTTCAAATGATTCTTCAAGGTGGTATTTTTAGTCTCATTTCATTTGCAGATCTGAGAGGGCGTGCAGGAGTGAAGCCAGGTAGTATTGTATTGATATAGGAGGGTGCACTTCCATTAACAGCCCTGTAGGCAGCATCAAGGATTTAAACTCAATGCGAGCAGCTACCGGGAGCCAGTGGAGAGAGGTGAGAAGAGGCGTAACATGGGTGTATTTAACATGGGGTGGTAGTAGTCTAGTGGGTAACACACTTGCCTATGAACCAGAAGACCCAGATTCAAATCCCACTTACTACCATTGTGTCCCTGAGCAAGACACTTAACCCTAAGTTGCTCCAGGGAAGGACTGTCCCTGTAACTACTGATTGTAAGTCACTCTGGATAAGGGCGTCTGGAAAATGCTGTAAATGTAAATGTAATGTGTATTTTGGCTGATTGAAAATGAGACAGGGTGCCACATTTTGGACCATCTGGAGTGGTTTTATGGTGACTGCAGAGGTTCCAGCCAGGAGAGAGTTACAATAGTCGAGTTTAGAGATGACCATTGCCTGGACGAGGAGCTGCGTAGCCTGTTGTGAATGAAAAGGCCGAATCTTGCGAATGTTATAGAGAGTGAACCTGCAGGATCAGGAGATCGCAGCAACATGATGGTTCAGACTCAGTTTGTCTCCAAGGCTTTTTGCAGACGCCATGGGTGTTTTAGGCGTTGTTGCCCGGAAAGTTCAGAATCTCAGTTTTGGATAAGTTTAATTGGCGGTGTCGCGCCAATTTTGCATTTTTACCTGCATTATCATCCAAAAGTAAGACCTTGTTCGCACTGCCTCATTTGCATTTCAGTTTGCTATGAGCTAAGAAATTTACTGGAAATACAAATAGTAAGGTAAAAGTGAAAGAACTCACCGCTTGTTTTGAAGTTGACATTTGAAGGTTCACCCGGGTCCAGATAGGCATTGACTGAAGATACTCCCATCGTGAACGAAGAACAAGGCAGAAGATTCCTGATGTCGTAGACAGTAGAGGATGTCTTTACAACGACTGGAGCTATTGCTGGTGCGCTGTTGTCTGTCACATTGACTTGGTACTGCAGGACCCCTGCCACACTGTTCCAAGACACCCTTGCGCTGCTGCTTCCAGTCGCAGTTACCGTAACTCCACCGGGTGGAGGGATCACTAAAGAATAGCGCAGATATTTTAGAAAGAGTTTTTCAAAGATCACATTTTCTAAAACCAAAAAATGTGCACTTGCATGTCAACATGGTCTTCACTTTACTTCTGCTGCCTAAACCAGCAACATTGGAGGTAAACACAGAGCACTTGTAAGATGTTGATGGCTGAAGGTTGTTGATCTGGGCTTTCAGAGACGTGAAACTGTTGGAAACGTTGTACGAAGGTCCCTCCAGCAGCAATATATACTGGTCGGCTCCTGTTGCAATTGACCATTCAAACTGAATGGAAGAGCTGGACACTGCCTTTGCAGTTGTTATTTGTGATGAGGCTGGAACTAGAAAAAACCCCAAACATATCAAACATGTTAAATATTAAACACAATCTGTTTGTCTGTCCTCTCATCTGTCTATCCTTCCATCTACCTGTTGTAGCAGTTTTGCTCGTGCTGCACAACACAGAAGAGGAGGAAAAGACTTTTAATGTGACTTGATAGGTGCTCCCAGATCGCAGTCCTTGGATGAGCTTTTCAGTGCTGGGGGCAGCAACAGTTGCACTAACTGGGGCTACATTTGTTACATCCAAAAGACGTAAATCCAACGTGTAACTAGTAGCTCCTGCATAACTAGTCCATATCACGTCAAGTGTTGATGCTGAGGGCGATGAGATAGATGCGATGCTGCAATCTGAAAAGGGAATGGATCATAGATGGCGTGATAGAAGTAATTGATCTAACTCTTTTTTTTTATTTATTTGTTTAAATTGTATTATCATTATGTAAGTGTGTGTTTAACATTAGTTGATAAAAAAATATTATTATTACAATATTGATTATATCAATTAACAGTAAACTTGTGTCAGTTAAGGAAGAAGTGCATTTACCTGCCAGGGTAAGTTGTATCTAAAAATCATTGAAAAAATAGATGTTGTAAGTAAGTTGATTATGCAAACTACTAGCATGCACCTAGTAATACAGTGTCTTGCAAAAATTGATAATAAAAAGCATAACAAATACTTCCACATTACCTGAGATAAAGATGCCAGTAGAATACATGGATACAAAAGAGAATCCATGTCTCAGCAGGGTAGGTACAATAGAATGCTCAGAAGAACAATATTCCAACCAATATTGACTTCTGGACTGTTGTAGTCCGTGGCATGGGTTCTCTAGTAATATAGCAACCAATCACAGAATGAGGAAAACAAAGAAAGGTGAAGTCCCAGAGCCCTGGGGCCTTGTATACAATGACCAGTGATATCGCATCACTTCTGAGAGCATGAGGAAGAAGAGGCACAGGATTAAATGCTAAAATTAAATGCTGATAGAACTTTTGAAAACATTTAATGAGTCTCAGCATTTCAATCAGATTATTTTATTCTTACGGACTTGATAAAATTTATAGCTGTGCTTTTGCCAGAGTACTTGTATTCTGTTACAGAAGTGATTTTAGCAGATGTCCTTATCCAGAGCAACTCACAGTCAGTAGTTACAGGGACAGTCCCCCTGGAGACACTCAAGGTTAAGTGTGGTAGTAAATGGGGTTTGAACCTGTTACCCTCTAGTGTACTAGTACCAAACCTAAGAAATTAAGAAATGTAATTTTCTAATTCTGGTCAGTACACGAAGATTTTTCTTTAAATTAATGTAAGAAGGATACAAAAGTAACGGCTATTATGATATAATGAGAACAAAGCAAAGTCATCCAGTCTTTGTATGGGATTTCACAATCAGAGGTGTGAAAAGAAGATAGTGAACAGGTAAATTGAAACCTGACACATAAACTCAAACTGAGCCAATTACTGGGTTGAAATTTGATTGGGGCTCAGTAAGATGTTTGCCTTTTCTCTTAGCTGTTACATAAGACAATCTGATATTTATTTGGCAAGTCACCATATTTTTGAGGACTTTGAACAAGCAGCTCCAAAAAATTCAGGTCACATCCTGGGACAGATTTTACCACATTTTGTGGCCCCTTCAGTTATGAAAAATATATATATTTCCAATCACTGCAAACAAAAAAGTGCCTGGCTTCCTTTGATTCAAGGTGTCTTTGAATCATTTGAACATCCATCAACTGTGATCCTTTTTAAACCAGTTTAAAAATGAAATGAATCATGTGCATGAGAACAAGAAGAAGTATTTGAATGTGAGTTTGATTATTTGCATTTTTTAATATAGAACAAATGTATTTCAGGTGTACAGAAAAACAATGTGTTGAGTGATTTAGGCAGGTCAGGTCAACTCTCAGGTGTCCTGGGCGTGCCACACATGGTACAGTGTGTCGGTAAATTGCAGCTGCAAATGCTTAGCTTCCCTTTCCTAATATGATCCCCATGGCTTCTGTTATCACAACTGAACAGAACATTCCTTTATAAAAACAAAAATCCTGTGGGATGGCAACAATGGTACACATTTTACCAAAGTTTCAAATAAAAAACAATTGTAAAATTATAAATAAATAAATAAAAATAAAAATGTAAAATAATGATTGCATGGGGATTTGTCTTCAAGCAAAACAGAGTTTGTAACTTAGATTCTTCAGCATTTGTCAGTAACAAACCTCCAAGGCAAAATTCATTAAACTACAAATTGTTTTTAAACTACAATTCTTTTCCATTGGCTAAAATAATTCGAAATTTTAGGTCACATAACAAAAGTGCTGTGATTAGGTGACAAATACCATGATTCTGATTTAAACTTGTGATAAGTTTTTATTTTATTTTACTTTTTATTCTGTATTTTTACTGAACATTTTGTCCATGTCAATCCTGTCCCTGGTTATGGTATGGTATGGTATGTTAGACCCAGGTTCAAATCCCACTTTTTACATCATTTACAGTTACAGCATTTATCAGACAATGATAGTAAGTGGGATTTGAACCTGGGTCTTCTGGTTCATAGGCGAGTGTGTTACCCACTAGGCTACTACCACCCTTACTACCATTGTGTCCCTGAGCAAGACACTTAACCCTAAGTTGCTCCAGGGGGGGGCTGTCCCTGTAACTACTGATTGCAAGTCGCTCTATATAAGGGCGTCTGATAAATTATGTAAATGCTGTAAATGTGTGGTACGGTGCGGTGTGGTATGGTGTTGTGCGGTATGGTATGGTATGGTATGGTATGGTGTGGTATGGTGCGGTGTGGTATGGTGCGATGCGGTATGGTATGGTGCGGTATGGTGTGGTGCAGTATGGTGTGGTATGGTATGGTGCGGTAAGGTATGGTGCGGTATTGTATGGTATGGTATGGTATGGTGTGGTATGGTGCGATGCGGTATGGTGTGGTGTGGTGCGGTATCGTATGGTGCAGTATGGTATGGTGCGGTGCTGTATGGTGCGGTGTGGTATGGTGCGGTGCTGTATGGTGCGGTGTGGTATGGTTCGGTGCTGTATTGTGCGTTGTGGTATGATGTGGCATGGAACAGTGTCACTCTGTTGTTGAAATTTTTATAGTCTTCATGTAATGTGTCACATCCACTGTCCACATCCACATTGTTTTGCAAAAAATTGTTTCAGCCAGCATCATCACAAATACTGGAATTCCACAGGATTGCTTCCTTAGCTTCTCCAGGTGCTTTGCGGAGAGCACACTGACTAGCTGCATCACCGCCTCGTACCCCAACACTTATGCTATGGACCACAAAACGCCTGCGTTGAGGCTGCCCAAGCCCATCGCGGGACTTTGTGTGCAGCCCTGCCGCAGATATTTAATAGTGTAAAATAATTCTATGATATGCTAGGAATACCAATATATTTAATCGAAAAAGGTTAAATGCAGATAGGTGGGTTTAATTGAGAGTAAAATATATTCCAATTCAATACATGATCCAGTGTGTAGAGGCAATTAAACAAATATAAAAACATATATAATAATAATATGCATATTTTCCAGACCATTATAATGTCATTAGTTAAAAGGCTTGTGGTAGCATGTTAATTTTAATGAATGAATATCAAGTTTACAACAATGGGTAAATATGTATCTTGAACTGTAATTGTGAAAATAGCAGCAGGTAAATTAGTACATTTAAGTCCAAGAACATTGCTGAAAAATGATTTTGGTTCAGCAAGTTTGAGTCTTTGATGGGTTTCATTTGAATTAAATCAACTTCATTTTAAAAAGAAGAGAAGAAGCACAGCAAAAGTTCACTTTAGTAATATAAAACAGGCATCCTCTTGTTAGTCCAGTGGGTCCTGCTGTGATAAAAGCAGACATCATGTACAATAATATGAGACTATACTTGCTGATCAGGTATTTTCATTACAAAAGGCTAGTTTATTTCCTGTATTTTTTCTTAATTCACATTCATTAATTACATTATCAAACATGAGTAAGATTGTACACACCAGGCCAACGTTAATCAATGCTTCTCTTTCCACGATAGATCACTGGAAGGGAAATTCAAAATTACTTAACAGGCACTGAAGTGAAAACTGGGTTAATTTTGTCTTTATGGTGGCTTACAGTGCTTAGGACATATTTGCACTATGTATTGTTTGCATGTTGTTCTATAGAAGAAAATAGATCATGCATCTTGAAATTTTAGTAGGTCGCTCACCCATTCCTAGATTGTTCCCAGAGCACGACACTAAAAAAAGAGAAACACATAAAACATTTTACATTTGTTTTAATTCAGTGAAGCAACATTACGTTAAAATTGTTGCTCATGGGCACAATGGATTTAAACAATTGAGCATTTTTATTGTATTGTAGTGAAGTGTTTAGCAAAAAAAGATTTCACATTGGGATAAACAATGTGTACTCACCAGAGTACATTCTTCTGGGGCAGAACTTGATTTTGCTCCCGTCTTGTGAAAGTGGAGCCACAACGACTGTGTAGACGTCCCCGCAAGTGATTTCAGACACATCACAGGAACTGGAGCCCATGGGTGGGCTGCAGGTATAGTTGGAGCCACTACCATATATGTCTGCTACATAGTTGTTTGGGTTGCTGGAGGAACGCCAGAACACTCTCAGCTTGTTGTCTGTATTGCGATACAGTCTAACACTGGAAGGACAACAAGCACCTGCAGAACGGTGAAGAAACAGAAACACAGCACGTTCACCGCAGTGTCATGAACAACGTAATGCTGAAACCTATATGCTCCCTAGTTCTATGCCTGACTGTAATTATGTCTAATGAGGGCAGTACAGATGTTTGAACAGGAACTGAACCATGCTCGAGCTGTGGTAGAGAAACAGAGAGTAATCTCACTGGAGGAGAAACCATGGTAGCTGCACTCCTGTTTATGACCTGTCCGGCTGATGGCTTCCAGGTTTACTGTGTAGTTGGTCCCGCAGGTTATGCATCCCATGATGCAGTATGTGTCGACAGCGTGGCACTTGGCGTAACCCTTGGCTGAGGTCAGCGAGGTGATATAGGACCAAGCTCCTGTTGCTGCTGACCATGTGACCTGGGTCATAGACTGGGTGATCTGTTCCACGGTCAGGTTTTGAGGGCAACACGGTTCTGAAAAATATGAGTACACATATAATTATTGACTTGTTATATTTATATTTATAAGTGAATATGAGAGTGAAAATTGGATTTGACCAGATGAAAATATTTAAATGCACACAATACAATTTGACATGAGGTTCACAAAGGTGGGCCTGTCATCTGAATAAAGCATAACCTTTTTATATTTTCAAGTAAATTCATTTCTACTCTCTGCTGTGTTTAAAAAAAAAAACTAATCTTCCCATCCCTCCCCTTCTGAGCATCTTTCGCACACTTGTCTTTATCATATTTTTAAAGATGCATAAAGAAAGCATCGATCTGAATTAATTAATTGAAAAATGTGTGATTAGTTAGTTTAATTGTTTGATCGATTCACATTTACATTTACAGCATTTATCAGACGCCCTTATCCAGAGCGACTTACAATCAGTATTTACAGGGACAGTCTCCCTGGAGCAATTTAGGGTTAAGTGTCTTGCTCAGGGACACGATGGTAGTAAGTGGGATTCGAACCCGGGTCTTCTGGTTCATAGGCGAGTGTGTTACCCACTAGGCTACTACCACCCTTACACAAATTGTACTAAGTGTACAAATTGTACAAAGTGTACAGTAAGCATATGAATTGTACATACGTGTCTCTAGTGGTACGGAATAGCTAGGCAGGCTCCGCCCAGCAGCTGTAGTGGCGTAGGCGCTGACCTCATAGCTGGTGCCGCACGGTAGGTCAGGGACCTCACAAAACGTCCCACGAGACTGACAGGTGCGGGTGTCGACCTGGCCTGCCACACTTACAGTGTAGTTGGCCTGTGTGTTTGCAGCACTCCACTGGATGGTGTAGTGGGACAGGGCCTTCTGCGTGATGTTCAGGATCTCGGGAGCGCAGGGAGCTGGAGGGAGAGCTCAGTCAGCAGCATATGGCAAATAAACATTATATGGCGAATGGCGCGTCGTCAAACCGCCGCCAATAGAATGGATATGAAGTGGTTGCGGACCCGTCTCCTGATTGTGCGCTCTGCAGCTAACGTTGCAGCCACTGATCTCACTGCAGGACCTGACCACCACGCTGTACTGCCTGTCGCAGGTCAAGTCAGACAGGGCGCACACCGGCTCCGTGTCATTGCAGAGGATCACTTCGGATCTGTCGGATGCAATCGTTTCGTAAAGCTCCGCCCCTCGCACGGGTGTCCAGTTGATTTCTAGGGTCTCAGTGGAAATGAGAGACACTGACACATCCTCCGGGCAGCAGGGAACTGGAGATGCAAGGCAGGGAAGACGACAAAATCATCAGTACTACACGGTTTCTTAGGCCCGTGTCACCATTTTTTGTACAGTGCAATCTGCAAACTGAGAAACAGTATTTGTCTCACTGTTCTGAATTATTGATTGAATTATGTTTTGGACCGAGAAAGGACGATATGATTTAGCTGCACAGTGTATTGTATTCATATTGTCTAATTATTTCTGTACACCCTCATTCTAATGATTTAAATCAACATGTCACATGCACAAACATCATTGAAGATAGTGCCTTCTCTTGTTTTCTCACTATTGCTATTTTTTAAGTCCTGAATACACCTTTGTCCTTATGCTAGCGGTCAAGCCCCACGTTTTATCCTGTCACGCTTCCTCTTACCCGTGGTGTATTTCAGCACTGCCCCTGGCGTGCTGGGCCCAGCCTGATTGTAGGAGAAAACGGAGGAGAAGAAGGTATAGCCGCACGGGCAGCTGAAGTAGCAGACGGTGCTGGTGGTGTTGCACTGCTGCTCTGAACCATCGTCCCGCTTCACATATGCAATGTAGAAGTCAGCAAAAGTCACATTGGTCCACCTCACGCTGCAGTTTCCAGGGTTTGGCTCTTCCACCCAGATCTCTTCTGGTGGGCAGGGGACTAAAAAGGACATTGTAAAGGTCTACTTTAGGCCATAAAACAGACATTTGATGGTCTTTACAGCAACTAGATGACATTGATCGATCTGTTATTACAGCATACATACAGGTAAGGAATTCCTGAGGACTTGATGGGCCACTCGGCCCGGCCTGGTTGCTGGCGATGACCGTGACGTAGTGAATCTGGCTGCAGTTGAGAGTGGAGATGGTGCAGTACAGCTCCACGTTGGAGGTGCAGTTGTGGCCTATGGAAGTGCTCGCGACGTAGTAGTCAGCACCACGCACCATCCCCCATGATACAGCCATGCCTATGGTCCTGGTGGGGCTCAGTGTAACATGAATCTCTACAGGGATAGGCGGACCTGGAGCATGACACAAGTTTGAATCTCATTGGGAGACTGCCACGTGAACTCGTTTTTTTGTCAATATTGTTACTGAAACTGAAATAAGTGAATGGGTGTTAGAATGATTTGAAGCTCTAGTCAGAGACTAGAATTTTGTATTCATCACATTTCGCATTGGCAATTAAAATTTTTCGTTCTGCTGACCTGACTCTTAACATCACTAAACCACAGAAGGATCCCACATCTGAATTACACAGGTCAGCAGAACCTGACCTCTAAGTCTGCAATTTTGCATTGATGGTCTAAATATTTGTAAAAAAGTGGAAATGCTCATTTAACACACCAAATTCGACCTCTGTGGCCAGCCACCCACTTCTTGAGGCCATGGTGGAACATGGCGGGTCTATGCAGGGACTGGTGACCCCCAGATTAGGGTATGGTGTATGTGGCCTCGCTGCTTCTTTTATAGCCCGTGTTTGCATGTTGGCCAACTTTCTTACGTGTAATCTGGCACATGGTGAGGTCATCGCCCACGCGCCCAGCTGGGTCCAGGGCAGTTCCTTTGATGCAGTAGGTGGTGCCGGCTTCCAGGTTGGACAAGGTCACGGAGGTGTTGGTTGTGTTGAGTTTGACACGGGTGTCTGAACCTTCCTTAATGATGCACAGACTGTAGAGAACGGCATGTTGCACAGGCTCCCAGGTCACGACGATGGTGTCATTGCTGGGAGAGGTGGTGTTCAAGGCTGGGGCCACAACAACTGAGATGGCAATTAAGGGAATAAGTGAAATGAGAAATACTCGATTACAAAAACATTTCATGTAAACCCATTGTAACTTGGATGACCAGAACATTAGAAAAATATTTTAAATACATTTTTTTTCGTAATATTACAGGAAAAAATGGTTTGTTCTAAGGTATCAAGGAAACCTGTCCTCCCATTCTAGAATTACATTAAGAAATCCTCGGGGGAAATGATACAACCCAGTTCTCAGAGTCTATCTTTTCATACAGGAGAACCTTCAATGAATAATGGGATACAGTTTCCAACACTGGTGGGATTGTTCATCATAATGCACTTGTGAAATTATATACGCTTTTTGCCAGAGGCTTTAAGTTTGTTCTTCGGATAATAAGCGCTATTTTGCAAAATGCTTTGCAGAATGAATTTGATCTTAAAATGAGTGTTAAAATGGAAAAAATTGCTTCCTTAAAAATAGCTTTGTTCCAACCTAAATAAATAGCTTTTCGGAGCCGGCAGCGCACGTCAAAATCCTGACGTTACGAACCTGTTTTGGTCGTTACAGGCAGGGACGGCTGGCTCCTTCCTCCTCTGTTGACGGACATCAGGCTGATGGTGTAGGTGGTGTATGGTTGCAGGTTAAGGACGGTTCCCGGGGAACCGCGCACTGATGTTTCGGCGAAGAACTCTTCATCGTCGCTCTGAGCCCGGAGGACGTAGCCCGTCGCCCCGGACACCTCACCAAACTCCACCGTGATGCTGTTGCTCTGTTTGGAGTAGGCCTGCTGAATGGATGGAACCTCGGGAGCTGACGGGTTTTAGGTGGAAAAAGTCAACAGTATATTTTACACTATGAAAATCTTTATTCATATTATGTTTGTATAATATTTTGATTGTCTTAAGCTTTATCCCTCTTGGTGCACAAAGTAATTTTGGTCTGGAAAAATAAAGTTCTTCTTATCTTGTCTTCTTGTTTTTCTTCTTCTTCTTTTTTTTAATAAAGGAACAAACCTGTTGTCTCCTCCGTTTCTGCGCTGCTCAGAACGTTGATGGAGTTGTCCATCGCCTCCACCCTCATGATGTACACCGTGTTTGGGGAGAGGGAGCTGACAGAGCCCATCGCCGTGTTTTTACTGAACTGGGCAAACACCGGCGTCTCGGGCGAGCTCTTTGGGGTGGCAGTAACTTTGTAGGACGAGGCCCCAGAGACACCACTCCACTGCACCGTCATACTTTTAGACGTGACCGTGAACACTGACACCGACAGGTCTGATGTTGGCAAAAAACAGTAGAAACAGTAGAAGCCATGAAAAAAAGAAAGAATGATACAGGGCTATGTCAAATTCAAATTTTATTTGTCACATTGTCATACACTTGAATGTGAATATCATCATGTGAATGTTAAAACTTCTCAGATAATCAATTCAACTCACCATTTTGAGCTGAACATATCTAAAATAAAAGAGTGCATTATTATATGTATATCACAATGCTCATTTACAAAAAAAAAGTACAATGACCTCTCCGAAGATTGCTACTTTAATTAAACTATCGCATATCTATTTTAATTACATTTTTTTCAGTCACCACAGATCCAGGACATCTGATGTTAGAAACCCACAATTTGTAAAAAAAATCCTTACCTTACACAATCCGGTACTCAGCAGAATGCATTTGAACAAAATGGAATATTTCGGACCCATCCCGACACGTTGCTGCCTTGGGGCAGAGGGGTAAGCCTGTGGTCCTGTTTCTTACTATGTCTACGGGGCAACGTCCTGGACTTTTCCATTTCTTTTTTTCCTTTTTTTTAAAGCAGTCAACAGATATTTTATTGTTCAGGGAATTCTCATGTGTGACCCCACCCCCTGCTGGTGATGAGGGGACCAATCAACGCTCAGAGAGGAGGGGGTCTGTTCTGGCCCGTGTACACAAGTAAAAGAGCTCTGGTCATGTTTCACTTGTGCACAATATATTTAAATAGGCAGGCAACAAATATATATACAAGCTTAGAATTACTAGTAAACATTATATAATACATATTCTATGAGAATATATGTTTCATTCACATATGTTTCATTCATGCAGGATTTCTCAGTTAGATAACTTAGTTATGTTTGTGGAGCAAATAATGTGAGTATGTAGGTGTGTGTGTGTGTATATATCTAATTAATTTTTAAAAGTCTGTTAATACTAGACCTTGGTTATTAGTGATCATGTTTCATCATAGGCAGATGCAAACGAAATTGGTTCAGCTATTCTAATTCCTGAAAATGATTAATCTTACAATGAACGTGATATTTTTAACAGGCCTTTCAAGTAATCTCTGATTTAGTCATTTCAACAGCATCAGTGTTTGATAGCCGACTTGTGTTTTCATGGACGACAGAAAGGGAGGAACCGGTCCCGCATGTACCAGTTTCAATTCCTTTATACTACTGTGATTACTGTAGGGTTTTCCTTTTGCGCTAAACATCAGGTTTCAGCAGCTCCTGCTCCTGCTTAGGAAGTGATGACAATTGGATGGCAATAAAGCATTTATATTCAAACCAGTATCATGTATAAATTCAATAGATATTACCATATATTAAAATGCTTGAGGGCAAAACAACATATTTATTTAGTTACAAAAAGACAGAACATAGGTAAATAGTTATATATAAAATGCTAGTGGGCAAACTGCTGTGGACAGATCACTTTCTACTTTTACCTACTTTTTAATTATTTCTGATGCACCAGGCAGATTACAAAAGGTAAAGACATTAGTATACATTCCACTGGGTATCACAGTTTGGATGGACAAAACAAGCTCAGGGTGGGTGGACCCCTTTGTGCTCACCTTCACATATCCAGGTATCTTTTACATTCTTTTATTAGCTATTAGTATGTTAATACAATTCCAGTGCAGTGACTAAATATAAATATGCAAAAACATAAATATGGAAATACTCTATCCTTAATCAAAAATAAATAAGATAAAATGTTTAATTTAAATCGTGTCAGACACCTGTGTGCAGGTTTTTGTGTTAATGCAGCGACAACAGTGGTACAAAATCTGAGTTTAGGATATTGTGTTCTGCAGCTTCTCCGGGGGGTAGAGTCCATGCAGCTTCCTGTAGAGTTCAGCTTTGGCCAGGTCTGCTGACAGGCTCTTCGCCATCCTATCTGTTGTGCGCTTCATGTTCTGTGCAGCCTCTATGGCCTTGTCCAGAGTTCGGCTGATGTCCTCTTCCTGATCAAATTAAATACAAACAACAAATATCACACTTTTTGATTTAACACATAAAATCCTATAGAAACAATGTGCCCACCCTGCTCTTTCTGCTTCTGGACCTCGAGGACGTGGGATTTGAGGGGCTGCCAGGAGCTGTGAGCGGCCACTGAAAGTAGAGGTTGCTGGGGAGCAGAGCTGAGTCGGACTGCGTTGAGCGTGTCTGATGGTTCCGTATCGGTTGGGATTGTGTCTCCATTACTTTGAAACTGAAATTTTGCAAAGCATGTCATTATGACCAATCGTAATTTTGTGGAACTGTGGCACCAGAAGGCAACAGCATACATTACAAGTGGCTCCTGTGGCATTGCTCTTTTAATTCTATTCCATTCAATTCTATTTTACTCATTTGTCCGGTTGTGGATACCCCTCCCAATTCTTCCCTCTGATGTAAATAAGGTTCTGAAGCATCAGAACCATCACTGCCATGCTCAGTTAAACACCTTAATTGTCTTACTTACCTTTTACTACCTCCCTGTGTGCATTCAGCTTCCTTTTTCACAATATGTTGTTGTACAGGGATTGAATATGTCATATTGTCTAATTCTAAACTGGACCAGCATTTTTATTGTGTATGTTACAGTTTCACCAATATAAAAACATTTAATGGCATATATATAAACAAACACACACACACACACACACACACACACATATACATATAAATAAACATATATATATATATATATATATATATATATATATATATATATATCTTTATATATCTATATCCATCTATCTATCTATATTATATATATATAAAAAACAGAATCATGTGAATGTTACCCAGCTGGAAGGCTGCTGCAGGACCCATAGTTGACTTGCATCAGAGGTTTTTGATGTGGAGAAAGCTGGAGGTCCTTCTTCAGTTCACAGATCCCCATGTTTCCTGCAACAGTAGGGAAAAACTATGAACATCTCTACTCAGATCCATGACAATCTGAAATGATACACTTCGCAAGCAATAACAGCATGCTCAATACCAGTCACCAACTCAATTGAAAGGGTTTGTACCAAAAAAAAGGAAACAGCATGTAAGGTAATCTGATGTGCACCAGGAACCTGTTGATGTCAGGGGAACCTCCACAATACAATAGACTGTGTTGCTCTTTACCTGGTGAACTGTAACTGGTGCTCTGATGGGTTCTGCCACATCTGATCCTTCTTAGGGTGGAGTTGTGTTCTGAAGAGCTGCTCCCATCTGTAAATCCATTTATACAGTCCAGAATAGCTTGTTGAAATTTCGAGGAAGAAAAACTAACTACCATTTTGTTGGTGTGTAATTATTTCTTTAAAAGATGGGATGAGCCTGTTTATTGACAGTTCTCACACACATTGCCTAATTTAAAAACTCACATGCAATGCATCACATGTGCAAACACATGGAATAAAGCATTCTAGAGCAGGGATCAGCAACCCTGGTCCTGGAGGGCACCAGTCCTGCACAGCTTCGAACTTTCCATGTCTCTTTTACGTGATCCCACGTGACCGGGAGGTCAGCTCCTTTAAAAGGGTAAGATGGCCGCTCCCAGGTTGCTCAGTCATTGAAAACCATTGTTTGAAATCAACAGCCCAGCTCTACTCACCTTAAACCTCCAAGTAAGATTGTTCCTGTTCATTGCCTGTTTTCCTGTCCTGCCTCCCTGCCTTCTCGTATCCTGTTTTGTCTCTTTTTTACGTGAATGTCGACATCCATGGATGTTGCAGCTTCGGCTGAGTTTACAATCGCAGGTTAACGTCGTGGTAAATGCATATATATTTATGCATTACCTATGAGGAGCCGTTTAGCTAATATTTCACAAACAGATACATGTGAAAGCACGCACACACACCTATGAAATGCTCACACAGATACATGTGATGGACTCTTATGTAACAAACAAAAATTAAACTTAAACTGTGTTAAAGGCCCATAAAATGTAAAGTGAATGTCATTGTGATACACATCAGCACAGCACACGGTGCACACAGTGAAATGTGTCCTCTAAATTTAACCATCACACTTGGTGAGCAGTGGGCAGCTATGACAGGCACCCGGGGAGCAGTGTGTGGGATGGTACTTTGCTCAGTGGCACCTTGGCGGATCGGAAAGAACACCTCTTTTTTGCTTGCAATGCCACGCATATTTTTTGGAATGATTTTCAAAATTGGATAATGTGTAAAAAATCTATTCCACCTTTGAGCTTTGAGACAATAAGGGTTGGTCTGATAGGAGATGAAGAATCAGAGTACTGTAATAATAACTTAATTCTTATGGCAATTTTTTTTATTCATATATGTCTCGATTTCTAAAAATCACCCCCCATTTTCAAGATTTTTGCAAATGAAATAAATTTATTCAAGGAAGTGCTAAGTCACTGTAAAAATACTAAAACCCAATCATTATACCAGTATATAGACAACTTAATATAAGAACTGGAAGTCCTCTTGTAAGTAACAACGATCGGTGTTTTTGTTTTTTTGTTTTTCATTGAATAGTTTTGCTGTTGTTTTTTTTTTTTATTATTTTTTAAATTTATTTTAATTTCTTGTTGTGGTGATATAGGTTGTAATATTTTTGCTCAGTTTAGAATGCTCTGAAGATATTCCTTAATATGTGAAATGTGCCTTGTAATTTGTAATATTAAATAATGGGTTAATTGGAAAAAAAAAAAATAAAAAACCTTGGCGGATCGGGATTTGGAAATGACAACATTCTCATTACCTGGCCACTTCCTTAACCACTAGGCCACCACTGCTCCATGAGCTAAGTAAAAAACAAATGTGGCTGGTACTCAGTTTGGACTGAAATGACTTCCAGATATACTGAAAATGTACATTTTTGTTTGTTACATAAGAGTCCATCACATGCCTCTGTGTGAGCATTTCATGTGTGTGTGTGTGTGCTTTTCATCTGTATCTGTGTGAGCATTTCATATGTGTGTTTGGTTTTCACATGTATCTGTGTGAGCATTTCATGTGTGTGTGTGTGTGGTTTTCACCTGTATCTGTGTGAGTATTTCACATGTGTTTGTGTAACAAAAGTCTGAAATATTTCCTAAACGGCCCCTCATAATTACCACCCTCCTAATGCTTCTTCGTACCGGGGTACAGGTGCTCACTGTCCTGTCTCACCTTGGTGTGCTAAATGAAGGAACCAGGGTTGATGAACCCTGCTCTAGAGGCTCGCAGAGCAATGGTGGCCGCTTTGCTGGGTGTACCAAAAGACCCCTCTTCAGGCACACACCTCATGATGGTCTATGAAGGTTTTCAGCGCACTCAGCTGACGGAAATACACCATAGCACACACAAAACTTTAATCCATGTCAAAAGTCATTATACATGGTATTCTCTCTTGTTTTATCTATTTATTCATATTAATCCTGACTTAACATTAGCGAACAAGCCCCAAGCTTAGTGCATAATGCTTCGCTTTGTCCAAGTATGAAAATACCGATCTAAATCTGACAATTTGAACAGAAGAGACCAAGAGCAATACGTCAAATAATATTTCAAACAATAATTCAATAATTATTCAGCAATAATGTGCGAATGCTGTTGTGATGGACGGTACCTTCTCCCTTGCTTTGGTCCATATCTGAGGAAATCCAGTCCTCAACTTTGAGGCTCGAGTTTGAGCCAGGATGTCTGGGATAGCACAGGATAAAATGCTTAGCGCATTATTTCAAACCCAAAGCATTTTCCATTGATTTTTTAGGGAATATATTCACTACTAGAGCATCCACATGGTGGCAGACATTTTGCATCACTACACACGCTTTTTCCAACTGCAACAATGGCCTGTGTAGCTTCAGCACATTGTCATATAATAAATACCTGCTGGACCTGGTTCTGTGCCTGGCTTTTGTTCTTCTCTCCTGCTTGTACCTATAGGCCAGGTAGTCCATCTTTATCGCCAGGTGAGGCAGGTGAAAGAGACTGGCCTCCAGTTCTCTCTTAAGACGGGACACTTCAGACTGCAGGGATAAGATGGCCTCACTGAGAGAGAGAGAGAGAGAGAGAGAAAGAGAGAAGCCATCATTCTGCATCTATACCAAGCCAGACAAACTATACGACAAACTAAAATCAAACAGCTGTTCTTTTTTGGGGTTAGTGACATTCACAAGCCAGACTCTTGCAGGACACCTGCATCAGGCAGGACAAGTCAGCCTTACTTGTGGCAAGTGCAAATGTGGGGTTGGATGGCCTGTCCCTGTGGGGATATGGACAGATGGCCCGCACCACTTTGATGGGTGACCTGGTCAGATGTCTGCAAATCACCTGAATCACCTAAAGAAGAGATGCAAAGATGAAAAACTAGAAAGGAAATAAGGCAGTGAAAATACTCAGATTACACAAACATTCAATAATTACAGACAAAGTACGGTATGACTGAGAGACAGGCACAAACTATGCTAATAAAACCAAAAAACAGACCTAAAAACTAAGGAAAAACTAAATGACAAAGCTGAAATTAAGTTGAGCCTGCCAATGGTCAGTGGTGGTTGCTACTTTGGGCTAGAACCTTTGGAAATAGGGCAGAACACAAAAACAAAAGGACACACTGCACAGTTATCGCACCTTGCTGAGAAGCCGTTCTACTCTCAGATGGCAATGCGCTTGATTGGTCAATAACCCTGCTCTTCTGCCAGTGGCCTGTTCTTGGGTGGCAGAGGGCAGACTGGTTTGCTGCAGTAGTGATGGTTTCCACGTTTGAGGCAGACGTCTCACTGTCACTCATGCTGTCAGGGCCGAATGTCACAGAGGAGAGGAATTGTTGCCTGAAACATATGACAACTAATCCTATAATTATTGAACCAAGAAATGCCTGAACAACCGAAAATATTTAGTCTTTATTAGGCCCTTTTACAAAATGTAAAAAAAAAAAACCATATGATAATAAGCAAGTATGTTTTATTTTGTATCATATTTGATACTTCGGGCAATATCAAACTTTGCTTTCAACATCATGCTCTGCATTGAGAGTTCAATTCCTATCTTGCTCTCAGTCGTGTGTCTCTTCAAATCTCTACAAATTTTCCATACATGACGATTATTTTGGACTTTTTCCTCATAGATTGACGACTGGTCAGCAATCTCGTAATTAGTTATCTCACTTTTTCATGGTGCTTTCTCTCCAGAATGAAAACAGACCAATGAAAAACAGACAGCAAGCCCTGGTGGCCAACGTGGAACATTACAACTAAAACCTGTTTTAACAGAATCAACAATCAGCGCATGAAATCTCAATGTCAGTAAGCCTAGAAATCTCATTTGCATGTGTTGATCTCCCACTGTCTGTCGGGTGGCCTTGTTGTTCTGAATTTGTGATTGGAGGGTAATTTGTCATGATTTGTTCAATGGCATTCAGATGTCTGTCAGTTGTACATTTTCAGTCATTACAGTGATTACCGCAGGAATGAGCTCCAGGTCTACAATAGTGCCTTTGTGCCTCAGTGTGCCCTGACCTCTGAGTATTCACTGGGTCAGAATAACGCAAAAATCTACCATAAATAAGAACATTTCAGGACTGCAGGCTTAAAAGGATGCTGGGAGGGTTTAAATTTCCAAAAATTACTGGAAAGGTATTTGTGAATCTGCTGCGATACAATTTGATGTGAAATTTCTGATACGTGCTTTGCATATTTCAAATGTTTTTTAATTGTCAAAAAGTTCTGAAAGATACCCTTTTCATGGAATTATTGATTTATTTTCATTCCAAGGCTGGACCCAAACTTCTTGTCTGTTGTAGTGTTTAGGTGTCTCACATAATCTTGTGTAAATAGAAATTCTACGGAGTGATTTCTAACATCACTGGAGATAATCCACCCTCTGTTAGATATACAGTACAGGCCAAACGTTTGGACACACCTTCTCATTCAATGTGTTGTCTTTATTTTCATGACCATTTACATTGGTAGATTCTCACTGAAGGCATCAAAACTATGAATGAACATATGTGGAGTTATGTACTTAACAAAAAGTAAACGGTTTCATTTGACTACAATTAATACAATTAGGTCTCATGTAGAAACTGTATAAAACAGCAGGAGCTGGCTCATGTGTAAACAGTGTGCCCATAACTGAATGAACGTTGCCTTTTCTACCATGCTAGGGTGTGTGAGTTGTGAGTATGACAGCACCTGCCAGCACCACAAGCTCCTACAGAACATTTTGCAGACCATACCTTTCAGAGTGTGAAGGTAACTGGGACAGTCCTGTGGCTGACCGGCTCAGATCTGAGCTGCCAAAACCGCTGTCTGTCTCTTGCACTATCCTCTGCAGCATATAAAATAAATCAAATAAGCCCCAATACAGTACGCAAAAATATTTTAATATCCATCTTGAAAATAAACTATCAACCAAAAACAATATGTCAAAATGTAACTATCATGTCCCCAAAACATGATTAATACATGCAATAGAAGTACTAAAACAGTAAGGTATGGTGATAGTAAAGCAGTAAGACTGTAAAATACTGTATTACCTGTACGGTTCCAAGTGATGCGTCGAGTGAGTCCAGTGGGTTTAGACTTGGAGAACAGGAGACCCGTACTACACAGCCTCTGCTACACTCAGATCCTGATCCCGACCGTCCAGTTAAACAAGAAACGTGACTGTCATCCCTGTGGAAATGTATTAAAAATCCTTTAATGACAAAATAAGAGAAATACGGTGTTTGATGTCATACCTAGCAATGACAAACCATATTTTGCAAGCACAATTGGACAGCGGCTTACTTTTCAGTAATCCAGCGTCTATCTGTCACATCAACGGGCAAAGCTGAAACGCCATCGTAGTCTTCCTTCCCAGCTGGAGCGAAATGGCTCTTACCCTCCCTCCTGGCTCTTCCCCTCACCAGCCTGTCCAGGGGCACGTCCGAGTGCCTTGTTTTGCCACATGCACAAACAGATGCAAGAAGAGGGACCGCTCGATCAGTCCCAGACCTTCAGTGAAAATCTATACCTCGCCGTATTCTCACTGTAACTCTACCCCTCACAGGGAAGGATCGGTGTGTGCCAGGCTAACAGGACACAGGTTCTCATCTTACAACACCCACCAACACTGTGTGTGGGCTCTGAATTATAGCTAAACTTCTCCTGCATCCTATCTAAACTATGTAGGCCGTAATTCACAATGTCCGAGCGCTTCTAAATTTTAGAAATCCTTATTCTAGAAAAAGGTCAAATAAGGTAATGCTGATGTACTGCAGACTGTTACTGATCTCTCCATTGCGCTCTGGTGGAGAGTCTCCGGGTGTTTTCTCTTTGTCCTTCAGCTTGTCATCGATTGGTGAAAAGCACAACACAGGGTCCTGAAATATACCAGAACAACAGGTCTAAAGCAGGGCGAAACAGCAACAAGAAGACGACGACGAAGGAGAAGAAGGAATAGCGGAATTGTGGAATAGTGACGACAGAGAGGGCAATCAGAGGTTAAAGCCACCGTGCACTAGGTTACCTCATGCAATGGTGCTCTAGGAGAGAGAGGGGTAGGTGGCGTAGGGGTCGAGGAGGAGGGTGGAGGGGACAGGCGCTGGCAGACGTTGCTGTCTATCTGTTCTTTAATATCCTCCAGATGCATACCTATCCTGAATATTTCCCCTTCCACTTGCCTTTTTGACATAAAACAAGAGGTCATCATGCACGGGCATTAGTCCACTGTTTGTTCATTTGATCGTCTGTTATGTGTGTTTCTATTCTGAGCACAACTGGCTGGCTGTGCGATTGAATCCCTCGCCTCACCTGTCTGGGTCAAACTGGCCTATGTGCTTATTTAACCCCATGTAGCTCTGCATCTCCAGAGCTCTGTGTGCCTCCTTCTTGCTGATGTAATTCCTTTCTAGTTGGTCCTGAGCATCCATCAAGGTTTTAAAAACCTGTAGCCACACCAAGGCAATCCATTACACTGCACAAACTGTAATAATGTAATGGCGTTGAAAACGTGAAAAATATAGCAATGTACCATTTGCTGTTCTTCAACATTTATAGACATTGTGTTGAGACATTTTTTGAACTCTTCCACCTGTGTAAGAGATGTTTAATATGATGTTTAATGTTTAATACTGTATACTATGGGGTAGTGGGGTTTATTACACTATTGCAAAGTATCCTAACAGCGTCATATAGAATTGTATTATATCATATAGTACAAAGTGACTCTTTACCTTGTTTACAAACTGGCCGATAACGTCCATAAGCTCGCAGGTCAACTTTTCCCCCTCACTTTGGTTTTTCCCTTCTGCCAGTAGAGGTGCACCACAGCCTAGAGCTGGTTCCTTTGCAACGGGACCCACTGCTAAAAAAATAATTTTCCATGTGAAATATGCAGTGGCACTTGCCACAAAGATACAAATTTATTATTGTGCCTGGTCGGGATCGGCGCAACAGAGGAATGAGCCAGAGAGTTTCCCAAAGATGGGGCTTTAGTTCCTTACTTATTACTCTTCCAGTCGCTCGCTTATGAAAGCTAATGTCATGAATGAAACATGGACCTCATGTCATCTAACACCTCATCTCCAGATTTCCGCCGTAATTTGTTGTCCGGGTTACCATATAGGATTTCAAACACGACAGGTTGCTCCTTGCCGAAGGAACAGAAAAACGTGAAACACATCTCCTGCCTGTTTTGTGTTGTTTGGTAGCCTCAGCTGGTTTGACATCTTCATTTTCCTCCTTCTCTGACCAGTCTATGTGTAGTGATGGCTCACTGCACGCTTCTGTCTGCTGACTGAGCGGGTGCCAATATTCCTGCTACAAAACAAAAATACAATCCAATTACAGACATTTCCAAGCTAGTGCTGAAATAAAAGAAATACCGTGTCAGTGGAACTGAGCATAATACCCAGGGATCCAGCAGTTGGGTGGACGGATGCATTGTTATAATATTGGATCATGTAATTGGCACAAGTTACATTACATTTTTTCAAAAAAAGAAAGTTTAGGTACGTTCTCATGAATAGTGACGTTTACAAAATATAGAAACCTACCTGAGTTCCCACGAGATGTTCAGCCTTGGCACATTTGGTTACCAATTCGTCATATTCAGCCTAAAAAGTCATTGACAGGTGATGAGGGTACAAAACAAATGCAGAACATATGCTTACAGAATTTTTTTTTTTTTAAAGAGGGAAGTTACTTGTAAATGCTGAAAGACTCCCGACGGGCTCTCCAAACCGTCAAAGATGTAAGTCCTTTCGGGTGGAGGGCAGCTGTCCTCCAGCACCCTGCTGATGATGTCCATGGTGGACACTGATGGCTTATTGAGAATCCCCGGAGAGGAGTGTGCCCTCTGAATGCCGGGAGACTTACAAGCAGGCTTCGCCGTTCCTTTACCTTTGGGGATTTTCACTTTAGGAGCAACCTTGGAAAAGTCAGGAAGCGGGTAATGAACCTGTCCCTGTCCATACTTCAGCTCCGTAGAGCACCTGGCCTTCCCGGGGAGGCAGTTCTGGGCATGAGCGTCCTCTTTGGTCGGGTCAGGGCCCGCGATTGTGTTACTCTGCGCTACCTCTTGCTCTGTCTCTGACGGTGTGGGAGCCTCGCTCAGCTGGCTCAGATCAGGCTCTTCGACTGCGTGTACGCTCTCACTTGCTCCAGGGAGGAGGACACCGTTCACCGCATCGCCACTTGGAGAGTGGTGAGAAGAAAGCCTGCTCACTACCGTCTCATCAAGGCTCTCCATTAGAGAAACCTCCGGCAAGGTCTCCGCTGCAATGTACCTGCTGGGGTTTAACAACTCTTCTGGGGAGAAATGTCGGGAAAGAAGATCGGTGATGTTAGGGTCCCTGTTCTTGTTTGTCGGCTGTACAAGATCTCTGTGCATCTTACTGACATCTTCACCCATCTCTTGCACAGTTAAAGCCATATTGGCATCAGTACATGTTTGTGGGGTCTGTTGTTCCATGTCAGTTCCAACTTTAGATTTTTTATGTCCTGAATACTTCCTGTGAGCAAAACAAGGCACTTCCTGGTCACCAGGGCCATCATCATATGGAAGATCCTCTTGGTCTTCATCACTGGTGTTCACAGGGTCTTCATCATTCGAACGTTCCCCATGTGTATTTCTGGGCCTTTGCACTGACTGCCGGGGCGAATCTTGCTTATTGCGACCACTGCATGTCACATTTTCCCAACTAGTTGTGACATTCGTGTCTGAAGTGGCCTCACCCTCTTCATCTGTGTCAGATAGTTCTGTGTACTCTTGAAATTGAAAGGAGACCCCACTTTTAGATCATGAGCATTTTAAAAATGAGGAACATAATAAAGAACAGAAACACAGCAGGAGGGACATAAACAATACAGCATAATTCTTGAATGGAGAGTGAACTATGACTCTGTGTGGACCAAGAAACGCAGTAAAAACTCACAGGAAAGCTGACACCGAGACTCTTACCACTTAAGTTGATGCTCGGTTCGGACAGAGCTGAATTCTGGGAGAGACAGATGGAGAACGACCCTGGCTGCAAGTCACTTAAATGAAGGCTGTCATCACCACTGATGTCCACCAATATGCTTTGCTGGATGCATCTCTCCCAAAGGACAGAGGGTGCCCTCTCCTCGTCACCCTCTCCCTCGTCTCCAGGCATGTTTCTCCGCCGGTCCTCCGGTGAACTCACCTTCTCCTTCGTCTGGTGTCCAGACGTCGTCGGTGTGCTCATTTCTTGGCAAGGAAGGAAAGGTTTAACAGAATGGAGGTACTTAAACGACAATGTCCACATGAAAAGAATGCACGATCTGTCTTTAACCGTCCCTGAATGGTGTGTTTTCACGTAAAACGAGTCCCGTCACCTCCGTGACTTACCTGAAGTTCCATCCGACTGGAGGTCCAGGCTGGAGCTTGTTTAAATGTCACCGCGTTGCGCCAAGGGACTGCACGGCCCCGAGACAACGAGCATCTTAACTCGGGTCGGGTCACAAGTGAATGTCTTTAACTTTTATTCGTAAATAATACATCGGCGTCGCTGAACGTCTGCGACGGACACGTAAGACAGGTGTAGCGAGTCACGTGGGAGGACGTGGGTTGCTAAGGTAACGAAGCCGGACGGCCGTGCCTTCGGATCACGCTCCTATTATTACACGCATGTGGGGTTATTTTCCAAAACATCACAGCAAAATTACTCTATGGCTTAAAATATAAAAATATAAAGTACAACTTTTCGGAAACTGTCACTTTATTTTTACCACAAAAAAAAAAATATTTCCGCCATGGGTGCAAAGCATTCAAATCTCATTGGCCAATGGACGGTTACTTGGGGCGTGGCTTTCTTTGAACTCTTCGATCTGATTCGCTGGGCTAAACGGACACGCCCTCCACGCCCTTGGCTTCTGTTGCCCGTTTTCTGATCGTGTTGTGGGAAAGTTTTTTTTTTTTTTTTGGGAGACCGTCTCAGTCGCATTAAAATAAACCTGCAAGAGTTTCGGTGCCTTCAACCTTCAAACGTTACGACTCTCGACGTTGACGGAGAGAGAAGCGGAGACGAAACACAGCGGGATATATGTCACTTGGTGCCCGTGAAACTACGATCTGGTAAGCAGCGCAGCCGAGTCCGGTTCTTTGTGGCTCCGCGTTTTTTCTTCTGTGAAACTGCTTCTATGAAATGGAGACCCGTCGTGTAACGCGTCGTATGGACCGTGCTGCGTGTGGGTTTCCCGCTTTAATAAGACCGCTCGTGTCGAAGTGAGGTGTCCTCTCTTTCTTCTTTTCTTTTCTTTCAGGCCGGACAGGGAACTTTTTTTTTCTCTCTCTCTCTCTCTCTCTTCAGGTCCGTCCTGAAGCCCCGGTTGGGTCTTGCATGGCATCATCCTTTGCTTTAAGGGCTTTGCCCTTGTTGGTGCAGTTTGTGACAAGCGGCATGAATGATGGCTGCGTGTTGTGACGTCACGGTGACACTTTCCTTATGGGGGCGATTTGAGGCTTGTGGCCTGGCTTTTTCTCATTTCTGAACTCTAATCACACTCACACACAAACAGGCCTGGAACCAACATTCACTCTTCAAGAAGAACGTTGTAATAAAGGGTGAGAGAATTGTGTGTGTTTAGGGTCGGAATTGTAGGTTTTTTTTCACCGTATAATGACATTGTACACTTGTCACGTGTCCTTGTCTATTTGTGTTAGCTGGCTTAGTTATGGTCTGTGCGTGTGTATGAAATGGGGCTACACACCAGTATGTCCAGGATCCAAACGCGGTTTTAATCCAAGGGAAACACGTCACAGTTTTGATTTTATGTATCAGAAATGTTTGTTTCCCTTCAAAAAAAAAAAAAATTAATTCTTCGATTTGTATGAATAATATTAATACATTCAGCATAATGGGCACACCAATCCTACATTTACATTTACGGCATTTATCAGACGGCCTTATCCAGAGCGACTTACAATCAGTAGTTACAGAGACAGTCCCCCCCTGGAGCAACTTAGGGTTAAGTGTCTTGCTCAGGGGTCTTCTGGTTCACAGGCGAGTGTGTTACCCACTAGGCTACCACCACCCCTAATATCAATATTGCAGAAAAGTGAGTTGGGTGTTTGATTTTTAATATTTTAAAAGTTTTTGTGTGAAGTTGGTTGTATCATATATTTCCATATATGAATCAACCAACTTAATAAAGCACGTCCAGACACATTATGGCACAAATATCACGAGGAGCTCAGCGAAACAAAAACTGGACAGTTCCAAGCAGTGTAAACACAAATTTATGTAACTTTTACACACCCCAGGGTGGTGGTGGCCTAGTGGTTAATGAAGCGGCCAAGGGTGATGGGTAAATACAGAGGACACATTTTGTTGCGGGTGGTAGTGGGTATGAACCAGAAAGACCCACCTACTACCATTGTGTCCCTGAGCAAGACACTTAAGCCTAAGTTGCTCCAGGACTGTCCCTGTAACTACTGATTGTAAGTCGCTCTGGATAAGGGCGTCTGATAAATGCTGTGAATCCGGGATTAGATTGGTACCCAGAGTGTATTTATTTATTGATTGATTGATTGATTGATTGCACAGTAGCTGATTTAAATGTACAGCATTTACCAGATACATTTATGGCATCTATCAGACGGCCTTATCCAGAGTGACTTACAATCAGTATTTACAGGGACAGCCCCCCCCCCCCCCCTGGAGACACTCATAGTGTTTTGCTCAGGGACACAAGGACAGTAAGTGGGATTTGAACCTGGGTCTTCTGGTTCATAGGTGTGTGTTAACCACAAGGCTACTAATTTCTGCCAATTTCATGCAGAGCTAACTATAGGTGTGTAACCCTGACCGTAACTGTAAATGACTGCTCATTGAACTATTTCAAGATTTAGCATTTTAACTGGATTTCCTGTAAATGCACCTTCACAATTGAAAAATCAATAGAAGTAAAACATTATAATAATGTGTGAAGCGATAAATAAATGCTTAATTTATTTTGGTTTATTCTTCTTAAAATATCTGTGTTCACGCAGCTTGACTGTGATGAGAAATAAGTTCAGGTGGCCAGTCGGTGACGTCACCTCTGACCTCGGCTGTGATTGGACAGTGTTTTTTTTTCTTTACTGAGGTGCAGATTCTTTCATTGTGTGCTTGATTGACTTAAATGTCAGTAATGTTTCAATGCAGAGAATTTGGTTAGAACAGATGGAATTGGGTGTGGATGCCGTGACATGAAAATATGTGAAGGAGAATTCTAATTCTAATGCGAGAATAGTTCTAAGAAGAATCATGTTGTGGTCTTTTTTTTTTTTTTTTTTTTTTTTTTTTTTTTGTCATCATACTGAAAATCATACACATCATTGTATAACAGAAAGCAGCAAAATAATCACTTGTCTGTTGTGTGCTTTCCTGATTTTAAGATCATGTCTGCACTCTTGATTAAAACGGTTTGGCCCGCATCTGGAAGCGTTCTCATTTCCCCCCGAATCACATCACCGCCGAGCAGCTCGTCCAGACGTCTGTGGAGGACAACCTAGTGCTGGAGTCGAGATGCCTTGGCATGCATCCTCTCTTACTGTCGCTGACTGACGCACGCACACACACACACACACACACACGCGCGGCTCTCAGCCTCCCCCTGCTTGTGCACGCTGCTTGCTGGGTGCCGCCATGGCATTAAAGGCTCCGAACGAGGCTTCAAACGCAGCATCTTGTGTTCTCTTCGCAGAGAGCCGCAGGAGGGGACAAAAACACTAAACACACTCCGAGTCCCATCCCGCCGGTGTGTGTGAAGAACGAGGACCACACTCCTTCACCACGAAGTCTCGGAACAGAAATGCTCCTGACCTGAGTTGTTCTCTCTCTCTCTCTCCACCTGTCCCGGACTGTTTTTTTTTTTTTTTTTTTTTTTTTGGTTGGGAACCGCCCGTGTATTATGCTCCTCGATGGATGTCGGTGGCTCAGTGGTTAGCTTGCAGAATGAGAACCCGTCATCACATGTCCACTACAGGTAGGCATGCGAACCCACTCCGCGTCTCTAGCGGCGTTCCTGTGCGCCGCGCTTCTCCCGTTTTACGGCCAACAGGCGGGACGTGGACGTGGGAGGAGGGTCGTCCCTCTGCGTCCCGTTCGGTATTTACTGATGTTTTACATCTGCACCGGGTACGACGTGAGAACTCTTCCCCACGCGGATCAGTTCGTGGTGCCCTACTCAAGCCGAGAGAAAGGACAGACCAGATTATCCCCGAAAGCGCTGACCACAGAGGCGCTGCAATCCTTCCCGTCAAGAGCAATAACGTGGCCGTCAAGAATCTGCGTTCGGATTAAAGCCAGTTCGCGGGGACCCTTTGAAAAAAGTTTGCCGGGCGCAGCGGAACCTCAGCGGGTCCGTGATGCGTCTCCGTGGAAACGCCCGCAGGGCTCGGCAGAAGTGGCCCAATAGGACGGAGGCGCCGTAGATGCCTCTGACGTGCACTGTGTGCTGCGGTTGTGTGCAGCGAAGTTCTGGCAGGTAGGGGCGTCGTCATGGGCCGAGCGGGGCGCTTTGGTGACCTTGACCTCCTTTGGCGCTGATGGTTTTTTTTTTTAAAGAGCGTTTGCTGTGTCATTTTGGAATCACTTTTTTTTTGTCATTTAAATGATCTGCTATCTGTGGTTATGATTTTTCTCGCCGCTCATTTTGCGTTTTGTAAATGATTTCGAATGAGGAAACCAGCTAGACGTCGTAGAAACAAAACGTTTGCATCGACAAGGACCGCGAACCCCGATGGCTGCCGAATTCGTAACCGGAAACCCCGGTGGCCAGCATTCAGGAAGGAGGTGTTGGGGGTGGAAGAGCTTTATTTGGCTTCTGGAGGAAGCGCGGCCTGTCATTTGGGTTCCGCCCGCGGGTTCTGGAGACAAAGGTCTTCATGCTAAAGCCTACGTGGAGTGCTGTGTGAGCACATGCTATAATTAAGCTTCATAAGCTCAAAGCAGATCTGATTAGGCCTTACACAAGCAGTCGCAGACACTACTCAGGGCCGTGTGGTGTAGTCAGACATTAAAGCTTTTTTTTCCAGAATCGTGAACCTCTTCTTAGATGCTATTTCATGATTGCTGGTTGTTCTTGGTCAAAATGCTGGAATGTGTTGCTGGAAGCATCTGAGGGTTGAGCATTAACCGAGAAAAGAAAGAAAATATATATATATATAATATATATTTAAAAAAAAAAAAAAAAAAAACTACAGTGCTTCATTAAAGTTTATAGACCATGATGCTACTGGGTTTTTTCCTCTGCTGGTTTATGGTGGCGGCCTCCACGTGTGTAATATTTGCATCATGTGAAAAGATCATGTGTGTTGAGTCATAATCCTTTAAGGAGTTGTGCAGATCGATCCATTTCAGCATTAAACAAAATGAAGCATATATATAAAAGCAAGAATAACTTTTTGAAAGTATTTCAGACTAACACTAACGCACGTGCACACACACTGCACAAAAGAATAATAATGTATTTTTTCGTCTACCACTTAACTATTCCCGAGCATGTTCTTTTCCGGACAAGTTCGGCCTTATCTGGGCTCTTAGTTTTGTAAACTCCAAATAGTTTTGCTGGTGTCTTCCTCTTGTAAGTCACTTTGGATAAATGCGTCAAGTATGTCTTGATTGTTTTCAGAAATAAATAGATAGAAACAAGGACCGCTTGCTAGTTTTTTTTGTGTCTTGGTTTGAGCTCCCATCTCAGATTACCAACATGTCAAACCCAACATTTCTGATTGGCCTCCAAGAGAATCTGGTGCTACGTGCTACGTCTTAAAATCGCACCTCCAAAATATCCTCTCTGTGTCCTTTATCCAGTTGTCCATCGTACGCGGTAATATTCCAACAACGGACTCTGTGTCAATTCCAAGTAAACCATTGTTAATAATTATTATACTGTTCATATGACACCATTGAGGCTGGTTTTTTCCGTTCCACCATCCGCCAGAATGGAGGCGTCCTGTCTGGAGCTGGCTCTGGAAGGGGAGCGCCTCTGTAAGCTGGGGGACTACCATGCCGGCGTCTCCTTCTTCGAGGCCGCCATCCAGGTGGGCACAGAGGACCTGCAGGTGCTCAGCGCCATCTACAGCCAAGTAGGCAACGCCTACTTCCACCTGCGCGACTACGCCAAGGCGCTGGAGTTCCACCGCCATGACCTGACCCTCACCAGGTCTGCCATCTCCTGCTAGTCATCTGTAGCGTAGGTTAAAACATTTTGAGTCCTTTCTACCTGCTTATTATATGTTCCTTGACTCTCCTAGAACCATCGGGGATCTGCTTGGCGAAGCTAAAGCCAGCGGCAACCTTGGAAACACTTTGAAAGTTCTGGGCCGATTTGATGAGGCCGTAGTCTGCTGTCAGAGGCACTTGGACATAACCCGCGATATTCGTGACAAGGTGAGTGTTCTGCTCCCTGCACGTTGGTAGCGGTTCAGTGCGAGCGGTACGCACTTCGTAGGTAACAGCGCCCCACTTTCCTGGCAGGTTGGACAGGCCAGAGCACTTTACAATTTTGGCAATGTGTACCACGCCAAAGGGAAGAGCATCTGCTGGAGCGGCGCTGAACCAGGAGACTTCCCAGAGGAGGTCACGACGGCACTTAGAAAAGCAGCCGAGTACTATGAGTACGTCTTCCTCCATCTCAACTCTTTAACTCATAATGTGAAGGTGATTTTAAAGAGCTTTAAAAATTTTTTTTAATTATTTATTTATTTTTGCTTTATGGTGAAGGGCTAACCTGGCCATTGTGAAGGAGCTTGGAGATCGAGCAGCACAGGGCCGGACCTACGGCAACCTGGGCAACACACACTACCTACTTGGCAACTTCCGAGAGGCTGTGAGCTCCCATGAACAGGTGTGTGTCGGTTTACCAATACTGAGGTTTTTTTTTTTTTTTTTTTTTTAAAACCTGTTTAATCAAGTTGTATAACTTGCAGCGAACGCCATTTTGTCTCCTTTATTTCCAAATGACAGCGGCTTCTCATTGCCAAAGAGTTCGGAGACCGAGCTGCAGAGAGACGGGCCTACTGCAACCTGGGAAACGCCTACATCTTCCTTGGAGAATTTAAACTGGCTGCCGAGCATTACAAGTAAATTCACACTCCGGGGAACAAATTAATGACGTGCCAGTGACTAAGAAGGAGTGTTGCCAGATTGTTTCAGCCGGACATCAACGTATTTAAAATGGCATGTGGTTACAATGAATGTAATGAAGGAATGAATCAAAATAATGTTGCCTTAAATGACTGATTCTTAATTAAGAATTCTTTTTATCTTCTCATGAAATGGGATGTTGAGCATTTCTGTCTTGTGGAAAACTGAAACTACAAACAACCGGATGGAATGGATGCAAAATAGGTTCTGAAAAGTCTTACTGATCTAATGAACACGAAAATACACTAAATTTGGTGTGGAGGCATGGGATATGCAAATAAGATAGTTTGTACTGATTACATTTATTTTTTTGACATTTTTTTTGTTGAGTGTTGGGTTTGCTGTGAAATTACAGTTATGCCCAAAACATCTGCATTTTGACAACGTCCAGGTAGCTGCGCTCGAGGTTTATTTTTTGCGGTTGTAACTTTGTAGAAAGACGCTGCAGTTGGCTCGGCAGCTGAAGGACCGGGCGGTGGAGGCGCAGGCCTGCTACAGCCTGGGGAACACCTACACCCTCCTGCAGGACTACGAGAGAGCTATCGACTACCACCTGAAACACCTCATCATTGCCCAGGACCTCAATGACCGGTATGTGTTGAGGCGTGAGTTCCATCGGCACGCGACTCAGAGCACTACGGATGGAATGTGAGCTCGCGAGGCTGCAGTAGGAACTCCAGAGCAATCAATCAATCAATCCAACCAACCCAACCATTTAAAAGTAGTAACGACTTAATGATGCATTAAAAGAAATCCAGTGGTTTGGCTGAGTGGTTTAAGGCACTGTGTTCAGGTCTCTAGAGACGTTGTTTCGGATCCTACTTCTGACAAGAAGGTTTGTTGTAGTGGTGGCCTAGTGGCTAAGGAATTGGATTCATATTGGACTCAACATTTCGAACCACAGAGGAGCCACTTCATGGTGATAGGGATGCAGAGCTAAATACAGAGGACACATTTCGTTGTGTCACCATGTGCCGTGCGTGCTGTGCATCACATTGACAAAACACATCCCTTTTGCTTAACAATATCTGCAAATATGTAGAGAAGAACTTGAGCAGCCACAGTTCCAGTCGGTCACTTTAACTTTCAACTTCATTGTAAAAGGCTTTCTTATAATCTGTATTAGTACATCTGATATTGGTGTTGTACTGATTTAACAAATGTCTAAATGACCCATAACTTTTGAAACTTGTTTGTGTTGCATTTGTGCTGTAATGTGGTGCTATTGCCTTTTAAATGTTTCAGGGTTTCTTTCTCTTCTTTTTTTTTTTGGTTATAACTTGCCGTGTGTAGGGTTGGTGAAGGCCGGGCATGTTGGAGTTTAGGCAATGCCCACACAGCCCTGGGCAATCATGACCAAGCTATGCACTTTGCAGAGAAACATCTGGAAATCTCCAAAGAGGTACAAGTAGCTACAAGTTTTCAGCCTTTTTTTTTTTTTTTTTTTTTGTACTTTTGGTGAGTTCCTGTATGATCGTACACTGTTTTAACACTGTTGTTCTGCTTCTAGACTGGAGACCGCAGCGGTGAGTTGACTGCTCGTATGAACGTGTCCGACCTGCAGATGGTTCTGGGCCTGAGCTACAGCACCAACAACTCTGTTGTGTCTGAGAACAAAGAGATCGACTACAACCTACATGGTAACCAGCTGCACCCAGTATCTGCAATGCTTTAATTAGGGACGCACCAACACTATAGCAAAAATCAACAAAATGACCAAAATATTTGCCTCCATCACCACCAGGGGGCGCACACTTGCCACACATCGACGCTCCTAATTGGCTTTGCATTACATTTTACATTTACAGCATTTATCAGACGCCCTTATCCAGAGTGACTTAAAATCAGTTGTTACAGGGACAGTCCCCCCTGGAGCAACTCAGGTGTCTTGCTCTTTGACACAATGGTAGTAAGTGGGGTTTGAACCTGGGTCTTCTGGTTCATAGGCGAGTGTGTTTCCCACTAGGCTACTACCACCCTATTTGCTGTTTATGTGTGTACTTATAAATATTTAGGATTAATGATTTGTAGTTTACATTATTACATTTTCATGATTGAATACCGTATGAACGAATTCAAAGACACTTTGAGAGTGTGAACATCTGAAAGTGAAGATTTTCATAACAGAACTTTATAATTGGTGCATTTTTTGTGTTTAATGTATTTTAAATAGTTATTTAAAGATTAATTTAATTATTTTGTCTTTTGTGCATTTAGGGGCCAGACCAAGGATGAGCAGGCGACACAGCATGGAGAACCTGGAGTTAATGAAACTCACTCCAGACAAGATCAATGTGAGCTTCACATTGTCGTCGAGGCATCGGATCATGATTATGTTCTGCTCGTGTTAGAGGACGTGTGTCTCTGTCAGTCTTACAGGCGGTTTTGTTGTTTCGCTCGTTTTAAAACCAGGGCCAGAAATGGACCAGCGAAATCCTCAACAAGCCGTCCAAGCCCCCTTTGGGCAAGTCTTCTTCCAAACTGTTCTTCAACCGCCTCAGAGGAAAGAAGCCAAAAACCAGCAGCAGCTCCACCAAGGTCCTGCAGGACACCAGCAACACCCAGGAGACGCCTCAGGTGAGCATCACCTTCATGTCTCACGTCTGAATGCGGTAAAAGGGACGTGGTTTTTACGTTCGCCTCACCTTAGAGAGCCGACGCTCAGTCGCTGGGGGATGAGGGATTCTTCGACCTGCTCAGCCGTTTCCAGAGCAACCGCATGGACGACCAGAGGTGTTCCATCCAGGAGTGGAAGAGCCAACTCTCAGTCCCATCAAGCCCAGCTAGCACCTCACCGAGGACGATGAGGAAGTGTGAGCTGCTGGTTCTCCTACTGTGTCTGAATGTTCTGTGTGGGGGAGGAAAAGGCTAAGGCTATACGGCTATACGTTTCTGTCCACTCCAGCGTTGTCAGAGTCAGCAGCGTCCCCGGGCCAGGAGCCATTCCTCGGTCTGGTGGCCAGCGCTCAGGGACGACGCCTGGACGACCAGCGGGCCGGCGGAGGGGGTAGCCTGCCCGGCCTTCGCTTGACCCATCAAAACAGCCAGGCCATGCTCCGCCATCTGATGGCGAGCTCAGACAACATCGAGCCGGATGACCAGTTCTTCGACATGCTGGTCAAGTGCCAGGTTAGCCGTGACACTCTGCTCATGTGCCGATGGATATGTTGATGCAGCGTAGCATTATGTATTTATTTAATTATTTTCATTCAAGTGACCATTGAAGAGCAGAATGCATGAATATGTTAATTAATTCATGATCTGTGGTGTGGGTGGCCCATCACACATAAAAAAAAAAAAAAAATTCTAAATGTGTGAACATACAAGTGAGCTTTAAAGGCAATAGGGCCAAAATTTACATGACCATGATCTCTCATGTGTTATCAGCGAAACTCACAAAAATGTGCAAAATTTTTCATCACTCACATATGCATTACACAAAGTAGTGAAAGTTAAGTGATTGTCATTGTGAAACACTGCAGCTCAGCGCTCGGAGACACAACGAAATGTGTCCTCTGCTTTTAACCATCACCCTTGGTGAGCAGTGGGCAACATGACAGGCGCCCAGGGAGCAGTGTATGAGGACGGTGCTTTGCTCAGTGGCACCTTGGCGAATCGGGATTTGAATCCTCAACCTCCTGAATTTGGGTCTGCTTCATTACACACTAGGCCTAGCAGATAGCCAGGATAGCCGGCACTGCAAGAATAGAGAACTTCCTGTTAACGGTGCTTCATGCTTAAACTGGAGCATGTATACAGTCAGGCTGGTAGGAGCCTACTGGGTAGGCTAGAAGACCCCACTTACTACCATTGTGTCCCTGAGCAAGACACACTCCAGGAGTGTCTCCAGGGGAACGGTCCCCGCAACTACTGATTTGCGACTAAATGTAAATGTTTTTCTTGCTCTGTCCTTGCATGTGTCAATGTGAAAGAATAAAAACGAAAGCGTAGCTAAGTCATGAATACATAGATAGTGGCCATTTCACACCTTTTTCACACCTATAACTTCATTTTGATCACCGTATTCCAGATACGACACAGGGCATTGTGGTTGTGGTTACACAGCTTTCTAACGCTTCAGTGTTTGCCTTCTCCTGTCGTTGTACAGAGCTCCCGTCTAGACGACCAGAGGTGCGCACCGCCACCTCTCCCCAGCAAGGGCCCCACTGTCCCGGATGAGGACTTCTTCAGCCTGATCATGCGTTCACAGGCTAAGAGGATGGACGAGCAGAGGGTGACCCTGCCCCTCAACTCCCATCGTCCCAGTTCTAACTGAAGCTACTGATGCCACCCATCACCGTTTTGAAAAGGGTATCACTACTCAGGCTGAAGGACTCTCTCTTTACCCGCATATCACTACAACAGCTATTATCTGCGGTGTATAAACCTTCAACATCAGATGGTTTTCAGGATCCAGATCAATTCCGTTCAGTTCCCCCACCCCTCGCCTCTCAGGTTCTTCAGTTCTGGAAACAGAGTAGCATTAACTGCACATAGTTCTAAAGAACTGGCCAGTCAAGTCTGATGTTGTTCTTCTTCTGAAGACTGTGTAGTGTGTATGTGTGACCCAAAATGTATTTTTAGATACAATTTTGTAAAAGTGCATACGTGTAAACTGCCATTCCCCTTCTCTGAAAGAGGTTTTATTTTTTGCAGGTTAATGTGTAAGATATAGAAAGGTACAGCACTCTCTTTTAACATTTCTTTAACCGTCTGTGTGTGAGAGATTAATGACACAAATGGGGGGGATATATTTTGAGATAAGATGCAAAGTTCATGTATTTGATAAAATATTAACTTCATTAGTGTAACACATCTGTATTTTGTACTATATTTAAAGAAAAAAAACATTTGTGGGATAAATCTAGGTCCATGTTTGTGTGTGTTTGTGCATTGTGGCTGCACTACATGACAGATCCAAATAAGAGTACCATGGAGAGGGAAAAAAAAATCCCCACCAACTGCAAGTGGAAAAATAGTTGCTCATAAAAATGCAATTTAAATGTCCAAAATATTCAAACACATTTTATTCATTCTCACATTAATAAACTTACACAGGAAACCTGAAAACTACTCATCCTTGAGGTGGTTTTAGAAACTTTTTAGAAAATGATCTACATGTGTACACAGAGCATCCGAAACGCCAGCATGTCACAGGAATCATCTGAATGGCACGTGACAGGGAATAACATGGCAGGCAGACAGCAATAAGCGTGAAACAGTGTATGGACTGGCATCTAGTGTCTGTTCATAGCACTGTTCACACGCGGCACTATAAGATGATCTCTGAAAATCTTTTAAAACCGGTCATAGACAATGGTCTTAAATGTTCAAGGTTGTAATATGAGGTTGATTAGCATCTATCAGCACTTTTGGTGAAGGCAGCACCTTTTAGGGTCTGTGAACCAGTCATCCGGAGGCTTCTGACCTCGTAACTTGTGTTTACATGAATGAACTGAACCCTCAAGAGAGAGACAGACTAGAACCTTTACCCATTCTGACCCTGGATCCTGAACCCCGAGGTGCAATATTCACCCCAGAGTAACAGTAAAGAAAAGTTCCAATAATAAAAGATCCAAATAATCTGCGGTCTCGTCCGTGTGACGGACGTATGGTTGTTACTGTCCATGGGGGCGAAACATGAACCAGAAGACCACAAAGTCACATGTTAAAACCCCGATTACTACCATTGTGTCCCTGAACTTTGCATAAGTCCATTTGCTAAATGTAAATAAATAAATCAGGCTGATCCCAATGAAGGGGCATTCAGTTTCTAATGATGATTCTAAAATATAATGGAGCCGTAAAAAAAAAATCTACGTTTTTATTTTCCTTTTAAGGAGCTGCCATAATGAAAATCAGCATTAAAAAATGGGAAAATGTAGATTTCAGACTGTCTACACAAGCTATAAAACGCACTCCTTGCCACCACGAAACGCAATTCCAGGACATTTATGTAGTAACTTCAGTTCTTTGTAGTCTGTGATTTATAAATTAATAAACACAAATGAACACTAATTAGTATTTAACTGAAATGTCTTCATATCCGGCTTCCTCTTTAATGGATTCATACGCCGCCTGACATTATCCCTTCTCCCGTCTCTGGAATGGGGTCGGAATAACTTTTCTCACAGGTGTCTAGGCTAGATGCCGTCCTGTCAGCAGGGTCGTCTGGTGGTGGAGCCTGCGGCAGGAGAAAAATTCTGATATTGATTATGGATTGTGCCATTTATATTGTCTTGAGGGGAAAAAGCAAACGTGGGACATACTTACACCCGGCCCTTGGTCTGGATGTGAACCTTCTAGATCGGATCTCAGGGGTCCGGCATGCGTGGACCTTCGTTCACTGTCCCTTCCCTGCCTTCTCTGGTCACCCTCTTCTTCCGACTCGGTCTCATCGGCTGACCTGTTTCGGCGGGACGCTGCCAGCGGACCCAGGCTCTTCACTCTCCGCCCGTGGCGCCTGTGGGCTTCCGCCATCCTCCCTTCTTCTCCCGGCAGCGGGGCTGGAATGGGCTCGTTGCCTGCTGCCAGGTTACGTTCCTCAGCCCGTGGCAAGTGTGGGGCTTGTGGCTGTGGGACGGCAGGGGGAGGCCAGGCGAACGCGTGTTGAATGGTGGCCGGGACGGCGACGTAGACAAAGACCTGGTGTGGAGTAAACCCGCCGAAGACAGCACAGTGATCATACAGACGAAAACTATGACTAGAAGATGACTTTAAAGCTAGCATCCAACCATACCAAGTCTACATGGGCAGTGGTGGCCTTGCGGCTAAGGAAGCGGCCCTGTAATCAGAAGGTTGCCGGTTCAAATCCCGATTTGCCACTGAGCAAAGCACCGTCCCCACACACTGCTCCCCGGGCACCTGTCATGGCTGCCCACTGCTCACCAAGGGTGATGGGTTAAACTGTGTGCACCGTGTGCTGTGCTGCTGTGTATCACAAGTGACGATCACTTCCCTTTTTACATTGCTGTAAAAGACTAGTATGTTTCTCAGTGTAGCCTGATGTTGAACTACATTACCTGACGGAACGTTTCACTGTGTTTATTATAATACGTAAAAAACATGTACGTGTAACATAAAGGCATTTCTCACTGTGCACCGCTTCACTATAACAACATACGTTTTTGGAAAACAGCAAAAAAAAAAAAAGTAAATTGAGTTTTCAAGTGATTGCTTCAACCAGTGCTCACCACAATGAAGACTGTCGCAGACAACGTGATGACAATGAGGACAATAGCCTGAAGGGTAATGGGCAGGTTCTTCAGCAATGCTGTGAGGAACTCACTGACTCCTTGACCGATCTGCTTCATGGGATCGGTGAACACAGCCGTGATGGTCATAATGAGAGCCTGAGAGAAGCCTTTTGTAAGTACGGGGGACATCGGTGATGTTTAGAAGGTGTTTATTACCTTGCTAGGTGGAACCAGCAGGATGGGGTCAACGATGAGAGCCTTGTAATACTCCTCACACGGATCGTCCTGTAAGGTCAGCGATTCTCTGAAAAACTCTGAAGAATCGGAAGTCACTTGAGAATTCTGCACAGTGTTTTGCGGTGGAACCAGGGGATCAACGTGGCAGCAGATTTCATTTACATCCATTCATGGTAGGAAAAGCGACATGCTCACGTTTCAGGTTGTCCCTCCAGTCAAAATGTTTCGCCCCCGAACACTTCTCCCCAACATTGTTGGTTCTAAAGATCTTGCTTTGGTGCTCCGCGAAAGCGGTCTGTAACATTAATATTTTATACAACGTTAGAACGCGCTTGGTCCTGTTTCTACCTTCTAGCGGTTCAACTCGTACCTTGTAAAGGTAGAGCCAGTTCCACGCAGGACTTATTAGTAGGATTATGGCAACGATGCGCACGGTCTGAGCGAACCACGATACCCTGGACCACATCTCAGAGCAGATCCCCGTGATTATCATCAAGAAGATCGCACAAACCTAGGAAGCGACATGAAGAAACACGGGGAGGACATCATTACTGTGTTAACCAGCACAGTAATTTAACGTTTCATTTCATCCGTCCTCACCCCCAGGACGGTGCTGAGCTCCACACCAAAAGTGTCCTCAAACCTCCAGCTCCAGGCCTCACGATCATGGCGTTTCACGTTCAGCAGCATCTGGCCGAGCGCTTCGTCTAAAACGCCCGTCACCGTGCACTCCTCTCTGCTCAAAAACCTCCGGATCTCCTTCACCGCCTGTACGGAGAGCTTCATTTCTACATCGCAGTGGACGTGCTCCTCACTTGCACCGGGCTGAAGAAATCCAAATACATATTTCAGATTGCACATACTTGAAAATGCCATCTGTGATGTTTACAAGTCATTAGGGCAGGAGAACACCAACACTAACCAGACCCAGATCCTCAGTGGCCTTCAGAAGCTTGGTTAGAAATCGTTTGAGGAGCGCGGTGGCGACAGGGTGCTGGCCACCTCGGAGTCTGGTCCTCAGATCATTGCTCTGGAACAAGCCAAATGCCCCGAGATCAACACCCGAGATCATGGACAATCTTGACTTATTTTACAAAAGACCCCCACTGGACATGTTTGGTTGGTCTTAACCAGTCCAAACATGATTCTGTCCATTGTGAAGGTCTTCGTACAGTACAGGCCAAAAGTTTGGACACACCTTCTCATTTAATGTGTTTTCTACATTGGTAGATTCTCACTGAAGGCATCAAAACTATGAATGAACACATGTGGAGTTATGTACTTAACAAAAGGTGAAATAACATTTTTATATTCTAGTTCCTTCAAAACCGCCCCCTTTGCTCTGATTACTGCTTTGCACACTCTTGGCATTCTCTCGATGAGCTTCAAGAGGTCGTCACCTGAAATGCTTTTCCAACAGTCTTGAAGGAGTTCCCTTCACTCTGCGGTCCAGCTCACCCCAAACCATCTCAACTGGGTTCAGATCCGGTGACTGTGGAGGTCAGGTCTCCACTTTTTGTTAAGTACATAACTCCACATGTGTTCATTCATAGTTTTGATGACTTCAGTGAGAATCTACCAACGTAAATGGTCACGAAAATGAAGAAAACACAATGAATGAGAAGGTGTGTGTAAACGTACCCACTAGGCTACTACCACCCAGACAGGGTTGCAGGTTCTGGTTATTGTAACAGTCTTGGCTCTAAATATAACGCGCATATATATATATAAAAATATCGTCACATTGATAACTGGAATAAAAACGTGGAGCTTACTTGGGAGCAGGAAGAGGCGTCCCCCGCGGTCCCGCCTGACGGCTCCTCCTGGAACAGGAACGAGGAGGCGTTAATGTGGAGATCTGACCGCGCTCGGGCCGAGACTGGGCCGTGTGGAGCTCACCGCCGGGCCGCCTCTCCTCATGCTTTGGCTGGTGGGGTCGTATCGCAGCATGTCGGTGTGGTCGACCCAGTCGTCGTCGCGGCGCAGGCCCGCCGAAGCCGCCAGGTAAAGCGCCGCGACGGCGGCGCCCAGCGCTGCGCGCATCGTGGCGTGGTTTCGGGGTTCACCTTTCGGGGCGAACTCGGGGAGACCCGGGCGCTGAAAGAGTGAAAGTGAAAGTGGAGAGCAGGTGCGCGCCGGTTCCCGGATGTTGGAGCAGCGCCGCGTTATATTTAGAACCAAGACTGTTACAACAACCAGTCAAGCCGTTTGTTGGAAAAAGTTTATAAGTTATCATGCAATCACCCTTTTTGTATTACATCTGTAATACCAGATATATATTAAACATTAGCCAACATCTGAATTTGTAATGTTAAACTCTGAAAGACATCAGCTACATTAATCATTAGCTGCTTGGAAGAGAAACCGTGGAACGTGGGTGGTGGTGGCCTAGTGGATAACACACTCGACTATGAACCAGAAGACCCGGGTTCGGCCATGGGGAGCAGTGTGTGGGGACGGTGCTTTGATGGATGGCACCTCAGTGACACCTTGGCGGGTCGGGATTCGAACCGGCAACCTTCTGATTATGCCTTCTTAACCGCTAGGCCACCAATGCCCTTGATAAGCTTTATTATTAAAGATGAAGTGTAAAATGTGTGATTAATTAGTTAAAAGGAGCAAGGGCCAGCCAATCGTTAGTTTCTTGTGTGTGAGTCAGTTTATCAGATAACATCAACATTTATTTCTTATATAGCCCAAAATCACATACAGTATATGACCCCCACACTTTGACCCTTCGACACACAAGGAAAAATTAAACTTAAAAGTCAGAGAGAGACGCCCTTCCAGGGTAGAGTGAGCCTGCAGTTGGCGTCAGTGCAGGGTTGGTGATGATTTATCCAGGAAAGAAAAATGTCCATTTTAATGCTACTGGTCCATACGAAGATCCCTGGAACTGTAGCCTTTTTACGGTGTTGGTGGCTGTGGTGACCCTCTGGTGCATTTCATGCTGGGTCGTCTCGTCAGAAGCTCATTACCAGGAACCAGGATCTAGAGAAATGGATTAAACTTGGGCTGTTGGGTTATGGTAGTTGAGTGGTTATGGCAGATGCCTCTGTATTCTGTACAAGTGCAACATCGCCCCGGTGGTTTATCTAGGACAGCCGAGGTGAGATGAGATTCACAGTATGTAAAGGCTGTTCCAGAGAAGGGAAGCTCTGTAGCAGAAGCTCGTCCACCTGCTGAGAGTTTGTTAATTCTCGGAACCAGAGCCCGGAGACTAGTGGCCGTAATTCTCGTGTAGGGCGGGGCTCTGTTAACAAGTCACTCAGGTAATCAGGGACCAGTCTATGTTAATAAAAGAGTTTAATAGTCAATGTGGAATTTTACTGATCCATGGAGGGCCGGAGAGGGTCCACGATTTTGGGACTGACCTCTGGAGGAGCTTCATCCATCTTCCATCTTCTCCAGGTCTCAATGTTGGATTGGGTCATGTTGACCAGTCAGCTCATTCTCTTTAGCTGCAGCCACCTGATCACGTTGAGGACATTCGACAGTGAGGGGATGTGGCCTTTGCCAGTATTCCTGCAAGGCCAGGCTGCCGTGTCGAATGAGTTGTGGAACACCTACATAGATCAAGACCTATTACACAGAGAAACAGGTGAGACAGTTTTCAGCATGTATTCATTCTGTTCTTGTCCCGTTTCCTTTCTAAAGTAACATAAGCAACACAGCAGTTTCATATTTGCAAAAACAGAATCCAAACTTTGATAATTGTGAAAGATAGGCCTGTTCTAAAATTGCATTGGTTGAACCTGATTCAGCTCTAATAAAGCTCTAATAAAAAATCTTATTGTACAAAGCTCTAATAAAATGTTCCTTTGGGCCTTAGAGTGGTTTGGCGTGCTCTGTGTTTGGTGAGTTTGGGATTGATGGTTCCGCCTACCTATTCCCTCATCATCAGTCTGCCAATCAACTCCTCAGACAGGAGCATTTAAGGACAACTCCAGCCACCAGACGGGGCCCATTGTTGTGGACCCGGAGGGGGATAGAGAGGAGAGATTTGGGGTGTTGGAGAAAAGTTAGTTCTACCTGGGATTTTTTGCACGTGGATATTGTTCCGAAACTTAAATAAACAAGCTTGCGGGTGAAGTGGAAAGCCGAAAAAAATTGTTTCCGGGTCATATTAGGGGAATTTCGTGTCGTGGGTTAAACACCCAGCCCCAACAGTATGAATGAATAAAAAAATAAATGAAAGAAAGAGATGGGTTAACACTATAAACAACTTTTCTACTCGCTGTTCCAGTCGTGATAAGTAGGCGAAACAACGTTTGAAAGGTTTGCTTGTGTCTGCCACTGCTGAACGCGTCGAGATTCCATGTTCCCCATTGAGACATACAGTATGTGGGCTATATAACAAATAAATGTTGTTGTTGGTGTTGTTCTGCTGTTGTTCAAACCTCATTCCACGCAAACTTCAAAATTTGAGAGCCCTGATCCACATCTATGTGTAATATTTCTTAAATTAAGCAACATGGTGAACATCTACAGATGCTTCATAAGGTACTGCAGCACTTTGCTAGATAACTCATGTTCACGGCGATACACAAATGCAGTCAGGCTGCAGAAATTATGCTAAGGAGGGTAACGCTGTGCAGTAGGACAAATGAACTTGATTGAACAACCTTGAGTGTCTCACACTTTAAGAAGTGAACCCATAAATATGAGTAAGTGCTCACAGCAAATAGGAGCGTAACAATGCAAACGTGGACAAAAGGCAGATCCTTCAGCAAGGCGGTGAGAAAATCGTTGATTCCTTGACCAAGTTGCTTCAGTGGGTCGGTAAACACAGCTGTAATGGTGTGAGTGAGAGCCTGTCTCCCCAAAAAGAGAAAGAAGAAGAGACATTTGTAAAATCTGCAGTGAGAACAACTATGTTCTGACAGGCTGAAGAAATAAATATTGATAATCCATATACACAGTAGTTGAGTTGTAAAAACAAATCGAGGGATGGCGACTTTTGTCGTTTATCAGCTGATGACAGTGCACATAGTGGGAGACCGACTGCGTACTGAATCGCCTTTTGGCAAAATGAATTTCCATTTGAATATATGTGTAGAAAACCCATGGCAAAAACGAATTGCAATTCAGTGAATTTTATTAAAACCTTTGAAATTAACTAAGGATTGTTTCGGCACTTTGTAATGCTCAGGTTGAATATTGAATTGGCAGTTGCATGCTCTGATTGAATATCCAAAATGAATATTTGTGCTTTTAATCTTCCATAAACTCCACTCTCCTTTAATCATTTTCCTCTGAGGGCGACCGTTGCCCTCACCAGCCGTAGCAGGCACTAGGCAGGAGGGACGGAGGGAGAGAGGGCTTCACGATTCAAGATTTATTTTTGTCACGTGCATAGTTATAGGGAGTTATAGGAGAGTTATAGGGTTATATTAGTTATAGGGAGAAGGAGTTATAGCACTACAATGTGCAGTGAAATGTATCCTGAACTGTTCTGTTTTGACTAATAGATAGAATAGAATAAATGAGTGTGTACAGTAGCACCCAGCAGGTAATGCTACTGTAGCCACAGTATGAGAAAACGCATGGGTTGGATAATGTTCTTATCCAGTGAGAATAGTGACTCTGTACTACCTTCATTAGAGCTGAGTAGTTGTTGGGTAAATTATACAGTCCTTGTAATGGGTCAGTAAAATAGCATACCATAAAACATCATTATTTATAAATGAGATTAGTTTTCCCAAAGTTCAGGAAGTTGGGTTCACAGGCTCCTCCTGCCAAGCACTGAATGATTCGGTGCTTTGGTGAACAAATCTTTTGAACAAAACTTTTAAGTACACCTGTTATGCCACATTATTAAAAAGCTGCCACATCCCTCCTCATCCCCCCTCAACTCGAGTACTGCATATACACTTTAAATAATGCGGGCTGTGGTTGAAGTATTTTATGAGGTAAAATTGATCGACTGTGTTGGAGCTTTACATATTACATCTTTAAAATCAAGAACTACTGAGCTAAAATACTGATCATTACCTTGGCAGGTGGAACCAGCCAAATGAGATCAACAAGAGCCCTAAAATACTCCTTACATGGGTCCTCCTGTAAGGTCAGCCATCTCCCGATGCCTTCAGGAAACACAGACGTCTGAAGTATTTCATTTGTGTTTCTCCATATAAAGACCATGAAACTCTCACACCCAACAAACTCACCGTTCATATAGTCTGTCCAGTCCAAATCTTTTAATCCTAAACACTTCTCTATATTGGTTTTGGAATTCCTGTATTGACGATCCGCCTGAGCAGTCTGAAAGATTATTAGTAACCATTAAAATGTTTGTTAGGGGGTAATTTATACTTATAGTTCAAGTCTTACCTGATAAAGGTAGATCCAGTTCCACATAATACTTGAAATAAAGATGATGCCAATCAAGTTCACTATTATTTTAAACCATGAAACCCTCCAGTGCACTGCCAATATTAGGATAACTGCAATAATCACAATGAAATTCCTGTTCCAAAAATCATGGCGTTCTGCTTTCAGCAGATTTTGGCCGAGAGCTTTATCCAAAATGTTGGTCGCTGGGCACTCCTCCTCTCCATTCAAAAATGCCTGAATCTCCTTCACCGCCTGTCCAGAGAGCTTCATTTGTACATGGATGTCCTCCTCGCTTTCACTAGGCTGGGGAATAAAAAATCAGACAGGAACAAGAACAAAAAGAAACGCTAAAGTGCCGTCTCTGTGCATAATATATGTTGCGGTGGTTATTATTCTGGAATATTATTCTTGTCACTCACCAGACCCAATTCCTCCACAGCCGTTAAAATGTTAGCTAAATGTCGCTTGAGAACATTCGTGGACCATTTTTCACTCTGGAATAAGACACATCCCATTAAACAGAACTTTTCAAATGAGGAATGACAAAGGTCTAAATTCTGCCTTCCTCAGCTTACTATTTTTTTTTTGTGTTTTTGAACCATTCACCATTTTAAAATAGTTGGGGCGCTTACCCATAAATCTCCTTTTTCTCCAGTTTTCGATGTGTTATTATCTTGACCATCTTGAACCCACAGGAAAAATGCCAAAATAGCCATATATAATGATCTGAACATCCTGCTGTCTTACTGTGTGCCAAATCCAAATTCTGTACGTGAAGACAGGTTTCTGTATGTTTAGTATATACTTTATAGTTATGCTACAGGCCCCTCCTTTGCCCTGACTTCAGAATAGCAGATAATCCTCAAAAACAAGAAATACCTGCTCTGGACTATGGTGAGAAAGCCATTATTACATTCCATAACTGCTTACAACACTCAAACTGGAAAACATGTCAAATTCACAGATAGTGTCACTGACTGTATAATTGTGGGTTATGACGACATATTGTCTTGTGATGGATGGGTTGAGGCGACTGGCCTCAGGGATGGACTCCAAGACGTTGTTCCTCCAAGGCAAGTTTGGCGACCAGAAGGTTCTTATTGCCCGCGTCATAGTTCAAGGTCCAGGGAGTTTTATTGTCATCTCAGCTACATACATGTCACACCAGTACATCTGAAATGTTTCTCTTGGAACCTGGTGCTACATGTAACATTTAAACAAAGTTACATACTCACATAAACTGCACGTGTACGACATCGACAAACCGGGCGACATGAAGTGCAGGAGTAACGAGAGTAACATCAAATAAAACATGGAGACAACAAAGACAGACAGCGCTAAACACCAGCCAGATTAATAACGAAGGTGCAGAGGATGCCCCAAACCTCTATTACAAATGGCAGCCCGGGATCGGGGTGGACTGTGATTGAGGCTGACGTGAAACGTTGTTTGAGCTGGACGGACAGATGGGGGTGGAGCTTGCCAATCTCTTGGCAAGCTGGCATCTCCAGAAAAAGCTCTGCTTCTGTATTAAACAAATACAAATTTCAGGGGACCTTGGGACAAGTGACAGAAAGACCTTTATTCTGGTCATATAGCAGGGATCACATTTTAAAATGCGGTTTATAAAACTGCACAATACAACGTTACATTTTGGAGAACCTAGACTGTACATTAAAAACAAACAAGCAATAAATATGGCTATGCATTAGTTTTGGCTTTATTAAAAAATAAACGACTTTACATGAAATAAAACGAACTGATATGCATTTTTAAAAATGAGTTTCTCTGACAAAGTGCAACAAAGGAAAAGAAAACACTAATTAACCTTTAAAATACTTAAATAAATAAAATTACTCTTTAAAATAATATTAAACCTATATTACTGTGTTTCCCTGTGACCAAAGTGTCCTGGGTGTTCCCTTTTGCAAAGAAGATGACTGTCACTAAGATGGCGAAACACTTCCGCAATGCCACTTTAATGCTGTTGAAATGTTCATTCAAGCAACCTGTACTTGTACTTGAGTTATAAGGAAATGAATGCAGCCAGCGACAGTGTGCTTCTCAGGAATAAACACAAACTGTGACGCTGAAACAAGATTTGCGCGAGCACAGCAGACACAAAATTCAGCTTCCTATCGACGTGAGCATGTAACTTTAAAACATTTAATATGTCCAGATACTAGCAGCGTAACACATGCTCAGAACGCGGCACTGTACGGAGTGCGATGGGAATGTCGCCGTTTTCACACAAGCTCAGTCCGGTTTAGTTTAAGTGGTAACTGAATGCTCAAGGCACCAAAGTCACGATCGTCACTCCGTTTTGTTCCAGAGGTGCTCGACCGGCTCCGGAACTGTTTTCACATACTTTGTGGATTACGAACACAAATAAGAGGCTTGACTGGAATAATCTAAGATATTGTGCTGATACAGAGTTTGCAGAGCCAACTCAAATAACAATAAGCAATCAGCCACCGGAGCAAAAGATAAAAAAAAATGTCTGAGATGCTGTACATACAAACTGTCTCACACACACACACGCACACACACACACACACACGCACATAAACACACAGTAGTAAATGCAACAGTATACTGTGGACACTCCGCGGCCAGGACGGGTGGCCCTGCGTGTTGGTGAATGAGCTTCCCTCGGACGGGTGTCTCCTGCTGGTGGACAGGAGGCGGGGGCGCGCTGAGACTCTCTACGCCCTCTGTGTCCACAGGGTGACAGTCTTGTCAGCCGAGGAGGAGAGGAAGGAGAGCTCGTGGGTGTGCCACCTGCACTGGATCACCTTATCGCCGTGCTCCCCGACCAGCGTGAGCGGGAGCTGCTTGGTCAGGTCACCTACGAGTACAGAGGCACACGGTGGTGGCTTTTACGAGATCGTGAAGTAGGCGGCGCGTAGAGACCCTGCACCGACCACGCCCACGTCGCCATTCACGCATTTTTCATATCCAAATTTCTAAGTAGATATTTCACAACACATTTGACATCATAAATTATTTGACATGTATAAAAATGTAAAACACCCTCATGCACCAACCTGCATGCTCAGTAGCAGTAGCATGCAGCTGCTACTGAGCATGCCTGAAACGAAGAATAAGCTTACAGGGAACCCGCTGCTAAAATGCGGAACAATCTGCCTTTGCGCATTAGACAGGCCTCTTCAGTTTTGCAATTTCCACTATTTTCTCACCATGTGAGATGTTGACATTTATTTTTTACTTTATTTGCTGTTGTTATTGTGTTCGTATTGGCATTGTATCTTGTATTTATTAAATTTGTATTTTATGTCTTGTCAGCATTGTTTTGTCTATTCATTTTTAAAGAGCTGTGTTGCGATGTCTAGGAATAAACACAGTTATTATAGATAATATGTATTACTTCCCCATAACACATGGAACGTTAATAAAAAATTCAAGTTTTTTAGACCGAACTTTGTACAGTTAAAAATGAAGTGACATGCAGGCTTAGAGGCAGTTCATTGCGAGAACGTGCATTCAATCACACAATTCAACATTCAACCTGCCATGAAGCTGGTTCTGGCACACAGATGCTCCATTTGGCAGAGGAGGCCTGTATTCTTTTTGTTACAGCGTTACCTTGCAGGTCGGTGATCATGACTTTGGTGTCGTAAGACCCCGTGAGCAGGTAGTGAGCGCCGGGGGAGAAACGCACTGAGCGCACGTCACTGGTGTGGGGGTGGTAGGTCTGAACCATTCGGCCCCCTCTGATGTCATACAGCATGCAGGCGCTGTCCTCCTGTCCTGTCGCCAGCAGCCGACCGCTGGGGTCAACGGCAACAGAAGCCACCGGGCTTCCTGTGACAACAATAAAGGGATTTGTGTATTTTTCACAGTTCCTCTACTCTCAGGATGGCAGGTCTAGGTTCTCGTTAAATTCCTTTGAATTATATATGATACATCGGGTCCAGTGAAGTACGTACCAGACCCATGGAAGGCTGTCCCCACCACCCTCACACAGCTGGGCACTCGCAAGTCCCAGAACCGCACCGTCTTATCCTGAGAGCCGGACGCAATCATCCAGCCTCCCCAGGTGAACAGGGACAGGATGTGCCCTGAGTGTGACACAAAAATACCTATTTCTAACTGTACTCAAACACCCAAATGCAAAAGTCAAAAGTTCTAGCACTCCTTATTTATGGGTCATTTATAGAACAAAACATTTATGGGTCATTTATATGAACCAAGACATGTGAGGTTAAGTTTGTGTCTCTCAGGGAGCTTTTGCTGTGATGGCAGCATTTTACGCTCTTGTCTTCTCTCCATCACCTTAAGTCCTGAATGTTTTATGCTGAACACTTGCTTATTATTCACCCATGTTAATGAGCATCTCATCAAGCGACTTTTTGATGAGGCGACTCTGAAAAAACAGATTCATCAAACATCCTTCACTTTCTCCTGATGTTTCTTTCATTGGAATCTTCAAAATAGCTTAGTCTCCATAACCAGGTGTGAAAGTTGGTGTGTCCAAACATTTGACTTGCAGTGAATTAATTAATTCATTAATAGTTAGAATATTTGTGGCTAAATAAAAAACATTTACTCGCAATAACATTGACTGTATCATTTGTTTAGTGATACATTGGGTGCCCTGAAAATGTCTTGTTATAATCGTGTAAACTCTGCACTGGTACTCAGCCAGGTCTGTAGTAATTAATGTGTAATTATGAGTGTAAGTGGATGTACCTGTATGCCCACTCAGGGCGTGCAGGCCCTGTCCCCTCTGGCAGTCGGTGGTGTAAATGTTGCAGTCTCCAGCCCCAGCGCTGATCAGGATGGCTCCTCCACTCTCGGGTCCCTCCATGAAGGCCAGGTCTCTGATGGTGCCGTCGTGCATGCTGAACTCCAGATCAGGCCCTGAACACACAGCACACGGACGGCTTCACTTCATTTTTGTTTTGTTTGAATATCTCTGTCATGATCCGGTCCGGCAGGGGTTACTCCGGGTCTGCAGTTCGGCCCGGAGTTTCATGTTAAGTCTTGTGTAATGTTCCCTGATCGTGTTCACCTGTTGTATAATTATATAATTGTATAAAGCTGTCCATTTGTGTCTGTTCGCCGTCAGGTCATTGTTTGGTGATGTTCCCTTGTCCTGTGCACCATGTATTAAACCCCTGGCTTGTGACGTTATCCTCCTTTCTCGCCACGTCCAGCCATCGTGACAGTCTCATCAAAGTAGTGACATAAAATCTATATGTTTAGTGTTAAATTCAAGATGGATATAATAATTAATTATGATTTCTGAATTGATAAGAGCGGCAGTGCAGAGAGGAAATAGCTGAATCAGCATGTACCCTCAAAATCCAGCAGCAAAGTATCAAGTGAACTAAATGGCAGCCTTATCATGGCTGTTGTCCAATATGGTGACTGCATTACAGGAAACTCTATAGTAAGTGCTATCCATCAGAATGCAACAGGGCCAGAGTCGGTCGTCCTCACCAACCTGTGGCATTGCAGGTCTCGGCGTTGAAGGGCAGGACCTTCACGTATTTGTCGTTGGAGCCGGTGGCCAGCAGCTGGCCGCAGGGGCTCCAGGCCACACAGTATATTGAGCCTTTGTGATGCTTGTTCCTCTTGAAGCGAACAGCAGGTGGTTTAGAGGCTCCGGACCCGCTTAGGAACAGACAAATTCAAATCGATTAATCACAATTACTTCTTAAAACTTAAGAACACTATAATATTTTAAATGATGCAGAACAACTCCCATTAACTTTTAATGCGGCCAAAAATGTACTTTTCACTTGCAGCAAAATATTTAAAAATGTTGTACTTTTCAAGCCTTGGAGCAAGTTCAAATTTTATTGCATTGTCCATTCATTGGGGTTTATTGTGGGTTACGTTGTGGTGAGCGAGAAACAACGATTGGTCGCTGGTCCTGTGCTCCCTGCATGGCAGTGAACAAACAGATGATGTTTCCCTTTGAGCAGGTGGCTCAGGTTGAGCAGGGACCAGATCAAGAATGGGTTTTTATTCATTAACAAAAAGAAAAAATCTTCTTTCCATACCTTGTGTCCAGGACGTCAGGGTAAGCACAGACCCGTAAGGTTTTAGAGTTTGAACCCACAGCGTAGAGCGCCCCCGAGGGGTGAAAGGCCACAGCGCGTACAGCCTGTGTGTCTTCCAGTGTGTTCACAGCCACAAATTTGCCTTTGGCTTGGTCTCCCTGTGTGACCAGTGAAAACAGGATAATCTTAAAATCTGGTGCTTTACAGATTATAATCTGTGTTCATCACTGTCTATAATCCGATGAAATTTGAATGCATCCCAATTGTCTCATGCTGTGAACATGATGCACACATAAGTGCATTAAACTCTGTAATACGCAAAACTGTATAATGACTTATATTTAAAAACAAAAAAAAAATTTTATTCGATTGCTACTGCATTAGCCAAAATAAATCCTTCACCGAGATTAAAGACGGGGTCCATTACAGAGAGCTCTGACGCCAAGAGCTTGTGAAAGACTTATGGTACATGACAGTGTGTGTGTATCTGTGTGTGTCCAAGCTGCTTACACATCCGCTGTAATTAAAATGACGCTAAACCGTCAAAGACCAGATACCAACACAGACCCAATTATCTGCACTCTCATGGAAAAAAATATTTCAATAAAACTGGAGTTAAACTGGAAGCCATGCAATCAAAGCGGTGACTGTAATGGTTAACTAATCTAAAACAGTGACATGGTGAGGAACTTGCCTCTGGGTCTTTAGCATGAGTTTTGGTGCCACCAGAATCCTCCACACAAGCCGGCTGTGCTGCTTTGTCCCGCTGAGCACTGAGTAATAAACGTAATAATGTAATAATCACAATGTAATTACCTTGTTAAAATTTACATTTACATTTACAGCATTTATCAAACGCCCTTATCCAGAGCGACTTACAATCAGTATTACAGGGACAGTCTCCCTGGAGCAATTTAGGGTTAAGTGTCTTGCTCAGGGACACAATGGTAGTAAGTGGGATTCGAACCCGAGTCTTCTGGTTCATAGGCGAGTGTGTTACCCACTAGGCTACTACCACCCTATGCGCTCTGTTCTGATAAGTAAAGTAAAGCACTGCTGCTTTGGTGATGGCCCAGTGTGACTGTTACCTCCGTGGCAGGACAGGAGACTCGCTGATAGGCGGTGCTGTGCGCGGCCCCACCCGCTGTGGGGTGCTGCTGACAATGCTATCACTCAGAGAGCCCCCGCTGCTGGAGGGGACATCCACGCTGTCATCTCCTGCCTTCCCGTTGCACTGCTGCGTGAGAGCCTGAACGTCCTCCCCCAGGTCGTCCATCCCGACGTTCAGCTCCTCCAGCTTCTGAATGGACCTGGATGCATAAAATGCAGCTTCTGCTCATCTTAAAGCTAAATGTGGATTTCCTGTGCAACAAACACTACAAGTAAAGATGAGTCGGCCATGCAATATTAATACACATGGTTGCAGTGCTCACTAAAAATATTCCAAAAAATTTAAAAAGCAGCAAATTACCTCTGAGTAAATACACAAATTACCTCTGAGTAAATGCACAAATTACATATGAGTAAACGCACAGATCTCAGTAGGTGATCATTCATTGCCGTTTATTGTATTTACCGACATTATTATGTCGGAATAATAAAAAAATGTTAAATGCCTTTTCAGAGTTTCGCAGCAGTAGTTTGTCAATATGGATAGCATTAAAGCTTAATACATGTATTAAGCTTATTTTTATTTATATATACATATATTATATGATCTGTGCACATTGCACTTTCGACGTTGAAATAATGTAATAAAAAGAACAGCAGATCGGGTCCCTCGACACACGCACAACCATCTGGAGCCCCCAGGAGCCTTTGTTCTCCCGCGTTCTTCCCCCACTCTCCCTTTTCCCAAATTCTCCAGGGACTAACAGTCACTCCTCGTCACCATGGTAACTGGTGGGCTCCATAAGTAAAGCCCTAGTCAGGGGGACACCCAAATTACCAAAGTTAGCACGACAACTTCTAAGTTTGATCAACTATTTTAATGTAATAAGATAAAATAAGATGATCCTTTATTAGTCCCACAAGTGGGAAATTTACCTTGTCATGGCAGGAAGTGGACAGTACAAGATAAGAGCAGCAAAAGACAGTAGCACAGACACCATGTCAAGTTTAATGTACAAATAATCAAATAAATAGTCCTAGAATTTACAGTCCTAGAATTTATTCAGTAGTTCACACTTTTCAGAAAATCAGACCAGTAGCCACACGCCATCTGGCCACCACATTATCATCTTATTATCATGTCATGAAGGATTTATTTGGGGGCCTATTGTGATAAATCCTCTCTGATCCCACCTGTTTAAATTATTTATTAGACAGGGCATGCATTTTTAAATCAAGAGAGCAAACACGTTCCCCTTTTTCACCAAACTTCCCTTCTCGCACAAGTGGAAGATGATCTCATGATTCCAGAAAGTTCCATGCTTTCACACACTGCTTCTTTAGATCACATTGGGATGCAGACCCACTTCCTCAACACAGTCAGTCTGGGCAGTGTAGAAGCTGCTGTCACCAACTGGACATTTTTCGAAAATAATGGAAGTCTGTTGGTTATTGATGTAAAATGTAAAAACCTAAGCATCTAATAAGCTAATTTTGGTCTTCGAATCTACTCAGATTTCACATTCTAGTTAATCCAGACACTATGAGCCAGAAAAAACCCAAATCACAGGTTCACTTACTACCATTGTGTCCCTGAGCAAGTCACTCGTGAGTGTCTCCAGGGGGGGACTGTACCTACTGATTGTAAGTTGCTCTGGATAAATGCGGTAAATATAAATGTAAATCTGCACAGGATTTGGATGTTAAACAGATTCATGGATGAATTCGTGTTAAGCTGATGTTGGGTAGACGGTGTGGTTTTATAAGGTCGTGGTATAGTGAGGTTGTAGCTGAGGTGGTAGTTCTGATGAGTTCTTGTTGTTGCTGAGGTTACGGTATAATCATATTAAAACTGATGTTTCGTATAGCTGCTGACCTGCTGAGGAAGGTCTCCGTCAGGTTGTGCTTGGCAGCAGGCGCTCCGTCCTGCTGCTGGACCCCTCCCTCCAGGAGCATTTGCTGGTACAGCTGCCTCTGCTGCTGCTTCTGCTCCAGATGCTGCTGCACGCGCAGGCGCTGCCGGTAGTACTCCTCAAACTGCTCCGTCGAGTTTCGCAGCTGGGAGAAGAAAGGAAGGCTGTTGTGGTGAGACTGTGGGATTCGGGGGAAGAAGACTGCACTGTAATTGAAAACAAGACTGGCATAATAGCCCGGATATACGTATTAATGACTATTAATGATATATGTAAAAACGGGGCAGTGGTGGCCTAGCGGTTAAGGAAGCGGCCCCGTAATCAGAAGGTTGCCGGTTCCCGATCCGCCAAGGTGCCACTGAGCAAAGCACCGTCCCCACACACTGCTCCCCGGGCGTGTGATGGTTAAAAGCGTTGTGTCACCGTGTGCTGTGCGTCACAATGACAAACACTTCACTTTCATGTATTAATGGTATCATTTTTGCCACCGTCATTTTCAGCACCGTCATTTTACATCCATTACGTATAATGCATTAAATATAATAGCACCATGAGCTTGTTACATATATACTTTGAGAGGAGTATACTTTTTGTTTCATTGGTGGTGCCTTGAAATGTGCACACCGCACGGTGTCAACAATTAAATTATCCGCTAAAATTTTTTGATTTATTTTCTCGCTTCGATGAGGTATGACATACAGGATCTCCTGCGTGGTCCTGCAGGTGGCGCTGCTAAGGTTTTGCTGCTTTTTTCCAGCAGTCTGTACAGAGGGAAGGCATCCTGGGCGCCAACATCGGCTCATGGTGAAACTCGGAGGGCCGCTTGTCAATTCTGGCCCGGCGCTCTCTGTGTTTAATGGGTCGTGGCCGGGATGACGGTACCCAAACGAAAGCTTTCAAAGCGCCACGCCGTTGATCACCTCGTTCTTTTCTGCCGGGTCGGGAGGCGGGGCGTCGGCGCCAGGGGCAGAGGTCGGCCGCTGGTTCTGAGGTCCCGTCGAGTTCATCATTTTGTCCGTGGGCGTGTCAGTCCTCGAGCTGCCAAAGTTAAAAAGGACACGCCCGTGAGACATTCCTCACTGTACCTTGGTGAGTTAAAAAACAAACTGTGATACTAACAGCTCTTTGTTCATTTGTTATAGATTTGGTTATAGTGATTTTTAACGAATAGTTATTGAATATTCTTCCATTTGTTATTGTAAGAAGACACCTTTTCAAGCGTGCAAATGAATGCTAACGTACTAAACACACACCTTATACGTCTTGTTCAACAATCCATAGTAGAAGCTTCTGTGGCTAAATAATGTGACAACTACACATTCTATGGGGCTTTTTCCCTATAAAAATAGGAAAAAGCAGCGTATTGTACATTTGTTTTTTTTTTTTAAATCAAAAGGCTACACCGTAAGAAAAAAAAAGAAGGGAAAATGTACATTTTGAACAAAATGTACATATATAACTATTCTTTAAAAATCATTTTGAACAAAATGTACACATGAACAAAAAAAAATTACGTTTTAAATTGAATTTTACATACAAAGCAAAAATTGCAAAGCATTTTTAGGTTTACATTTACAGCATTTATCAGACGCCCTTATCCAGAGCGACTTACAATCAGTATTTACAGGGACAGTCCCCCCCTGGAGCAACTTAAGGTTAAGTGTCTTGCTCAGGGACACAATGGTAGTAAGTGGGATTTGAACCTGGGTCTTCTGGTTCATAGGCGAGTGTCTTACCCACTAGGCTACTACCACCCATGAAGCTGAGGTTCTCTCAGCTTAACTGTCTGGCCACCCCGCTGCCACCGTACCTCTCCGGGGACTCCTCGAAGATGCTGTGGCAGTCCGAGCTCTCCACCATCAGGCTGCGGCTGAGGTTCTGCCCGCCCGGGTACTGGAAGTTGGCGAAGGAATGCGACATGGGCGAGACCTTCCCGCCGCCGTTGGTGGCGCGCTTGTCCTGCCCCGAAAGGCCGTAGGACAGCCCGTCCAGGACGGGGTTGAGCGAGCGCGACATGTAGGTGTCGGCCGACTGCGGGCGGCGCAGCGGCGAGGCCGGGTACGGCGACAGCTTGCTGATGAGCGGCGTCAGCAGGTCGGCGTACGTGGCCTTGGCCGGCTTCACCAGCCGGTCGGTGTGGATGTTGAGGACCTTCTGCTCGAAGGCGCAGGAGAAGATGCTGGGCGAGAGGTTCTGCAGCCACGACAGCAGGCTGAGGTCCAGGTCGTCGCAGCCGTTGCCGCACAGCATGTCGACGCCCAGCAGCACCTCGCCCTCGGTGATCTCCTCGCCCGTGGCCCGGCTCTGGCAGAACTCCACGCAGCACTCGTACAGCACGCCCTTGATCAGCAGCTGGAAGAGGCGGTTGGCGCTGGCCCTGAAGCCCGCCTCGCTCAGCTTGCGGTCGGCCGGGATGAACTCGGCCACCATGCCGCAGGCCTCCTCGAAGCAGTGCACGCGCGCCGTGCTGGGGTTCCAGTCCTTGAACTCGGCGTGGTTGGTGAGGCGGGGCAGCGTGAGCAGGAGGCACAGTTTGCTGTAGTCCTCTTTCGACGGGCAGAACTCCTCCAGGGCGTGGAGACACTTCACCGCTTCCTGCATGGTGAACTCCAGCTGGGCGGAGCAGATATCTTATTCACAATTCCGAACACTCGCAAACATTACCAGACTACTATTCAGAAAAAATCGATTACATTTTACATTTATGGCATTTACCAGACCCCTTATCCAGAGCGACTTACAATCAGTAGTTACAGGGACAGTCCCACCCTGGAGACACTCAGGGTTAAGTGTCTTGCTCAGGGACACGATGGTAGTAAGTGGGGTTTGAACCTGGGTCTTCTGGCGAGCGTGTTACCCGCTAGGCCACCACCACCTACGATTACGATTATCAATGGCTCGATTTTCGACGCGTCCCATCATTTTTTCTACGTTGCTTCACATTATGTATTCAAACATGTGAGTGAGATGAGAGCGGAGGCCTCTGAAGCAGCCGTTTCTCTGGTGTTTGTTCATCACAGCGAATCACGTCGAAATTAAACGTTTTGGGGAACAGCAACGAGCGTTAAACAGTGTTCAGAAGGCGTTCCTGTCCAACGTCCGCATGGACGAGGTCGAACTCAGCCCCTTACCGGCACTACGTTTTTAACGGCGGCACCAGAAAACCACCAAGCAACGTCGTTACGATGAAATCAATTATGTTCTGCGGTTCTGAAATGAATTTCCACGCACCGCGACGCTCCCGGAACCCCTGGCTCACGCCGGGATCTGAAATGGCTACTAATGGACGCGAGTCGGGCGCGTGGCGCATGTTGCGGAATCAGCGCTTTTCTCAGGACGGGACGAACTCTCTCGACACTCACGTGCTGCGGCTCGTCCTCCGCAGACATGGCGTTGTTGACGCACAGGGCCTCCAAGAACTTCTGCTTCAGAACAATGTAACGGAACCTGTGCAGAAAGCCCAAAGGAGACCATCTCAACGGTCACACGATCGTTAATATGTTTAAATGCTCTTTGGTGTCATGAAACGTCCTTCACGTCTCATCCTTTTCATTTGATTAAGTATGAGCGTCTAGCATGTCACCGGTTAATGCGTGCAGTAAACCAGCTCACCTCTTCCTGTCAAATTTATCCATGCTTTCCAGTGGCTGAATGAACTGAAGCACCTCGTCCCACTGGCCGTCCAGCACAAGTTGCCTGGACAGGGAAAAGTAGACCGTCAAACAGTGAAACTGCTTCTGATAAACACTATAGTATTACTGACCACGTGCTCACAATATCTAGTCCACTGACGCATAATGCCCTGTCACTGACTGGGGACGTTTCAAGGGCAGGCCGATGAATGGGGACATTGTAAAAAGCACAGTTTAAAAGACGGGGTTGGGGGGTGAAATTCCGATCGGCCGGGATTCCTGAGACGGAGCACACTCCGAGGCTGCTACAACCCTCCCAAGGAAACAAGGAGTACTACTGAGACGTAGTCATTTTTGGACTTTTAATACTTGTGCTGATTTTAATGGATAGCAGTCCTTGTCTTTAGAAGTGTGTTTCCACATTCGGCAAGACATTACAGGTCTATTACTGTAACATATCAGTAATTAATCAAATAGAAATAACATGTAATATCTAACCCCCGAGTAATATGTTAGTAACCTGTAGGGGTTTTAGAAAATTTAGATACAGTGGAATATATTGCGATATTTTACGTGGTGATGTTGTATCGATGCAGGAAAATCCATATTTTGTATACAAGAATATGGTGCCGGCTCGGCCCCCTACAAGCACCACACCCGCCTCAGATAACTGACTGGCCACTTAAATATCTTCTTTTCAATCGAATGCATTTTTACTTTAACGTTTTCCATGTCCACTAGTTCAGTGTGTTAAAATTCGGTTCTGAGTTACGCTGTTTTGGCTGAATTATTCATGTAATTTGATCCACTCAGACCCTACACCGCGCTGTTTATACGTTTTCAGTGAACCGTAGAATTACAGCATCACAATATATCGTGATGTAATCGCATCGTGACCCGTGTGTCGTGAGTAACTCTTGGCCTATTGGGTGCGGAAGTGGACTCGTGACCGAAGGGTTGCGGGTTCAAATCCCCAACACCGAGGTCCCCTTGAGCGAGGTACTGTCCCCACACACTGCTCGCCAAGAGCGACTTACAGTCAGTAGTGACAGGGACAGTCCCCCCCCTGGAGACACTCAGGGTTAAGTGTCTTGCTCAGGGACACGATGGTAGTAAGTGGGGTTTGTTCACTACCACCCTGTATGGCCGGTTTCATGTCATACCTCAGGAACAGCATGTCGTCTGAATACAGGCCGTTGATGACCCCGCTTTCCTTCTCCAGCGCCAGCATGCTGATGTGCAGCTTCCTGGAGTTCAGGAAGTCCAGCATGACTTTGATGATCTCCACTTCTTTAATGTTGATGGTTTCCTCCGCTGTCATGGTGTCCAGTCTTTGGAATAGAGAGATTATTAACCTCGTTTATTACATTGTGTACCTGGGAGGCCGGACCGTCTTACTGGAGGTAAATAGCTTAATCCTGCACAGCGATTAGCCGGAATGCCGCGGAGAGGGACATTCAGAGGTGGCCGAATGTCACCACAGACCACGACACCGCGTCGCCGGCTTTAAACGAAAGCTAACGGGCCCGGCGCGGCGGGGAATAACAGCCGGACACCGTGGACCTGCGTGGGCCGGAGCCCCCGCCCCACGCCCCGGCTGCACCCCGCTTCCCGTCGCCGACGACGACTCACCGCGCCGCGGTGTAAATGCAGGAGAGCCGAGCTGCCGCCGTCACGATGCGCACGTCGCGGAAACAAAACGACGACGCCCGGAGCGCTTCTTCTTCTTCTTCTTCTTCTTCTTCTTCTGTTGTCTTCTCCTCCTCCTCCTCCTGATACCTCCCTCCCTCCCGGCCCTCGGTTGCCAGGCGCTTCGCTCCGTCCAATCAGACGCGGCGCTGAACCGGGACCAGCGTTCCGGCGGCGGCGTGTGGCGGGGAAGGCGAGACGCTGGTCTCAGGTCAGTGGGGAGGAACTCATTGCCCCCCAACGCCCTACCGAGCCAGCGCCCCCTGTCGGCTGCGCGGGGACGGGACCTCGGCGTCGGCGGTGCGGGATTCGAAAGACATTTCACGCTGAATTAAAAAAAATTCAGGCAACCTGTCACACGCATTGACGTAATGTGAATATAATAAACGAACCTGCTGTCAGTAGCATTATAGTAAAGTTGAAAAAATAAGACAGGTCAGTTTAAAAGAGAAAATTAATGTTTTTTAACTAGTGCAATGAGAAAAAAACACATTAAACAAACAACGTCCACGGTTTACTTTTTCAAAGCATCCATACGCTGTAAAAAACAGAACATTAAACTAAATAAAATGTATGAATCAATCTGTCACACCTAATATTTTAGCATTGATGTAATGTGAATAAGCCAATCAAACCTGCTGTAGTTCAAGTTCAAGTATTGTTTTTTTTTTTAAGCTTAGCCAGTGTTTATCTGATGGTCTCTGTTGAACATCGCCTGATGATTTAAGTCGAGCTTTAAAGGTTTGAAGATCAGAAATGAACTATAACTATATTGTCTTTGTGAAACGCTGCAGCACATGTTGTCACAACGAAATGTGTCCTCTGCTTTTAACCATCAACCTCGGTGAGCAGTGGGCAGCCGTGACAGGCGCCCGGGGAGCAGTGTGTGGGGACAGTCCCTTGCTCAGTGACACCTTGGCACTGCCCCACTTCACTTTGTGTGTTTGGCAGGGACGTGAGCTTTCACGGTTTTATATACGGTTTCAGATGTCGAGATGCGCAGGGAACATTCTTCAATTGGAGATGCTGACGGCAAGGATACCGGTGTCATAGAGGTCAATCAGCATCAGTACTACATGCCCACTGTCTCTCCTGAACAAATTCATCAATAAAGTACAGTTCAGACACTCGAGTGATGAAAATCCGTGTTTATATACAGGTTAACAACAAAACAAACACGAAACAAAGAGTACATGAACAAAAGATCAAATGTTGGACTGATTAATGTCGCTCTCATTTTACCGTTATAGGTTTGCTCTTGTACCAGTCATGTCCTCACGCTCTCGGAATCAAGGTTTGCCCTGCATACAAAACACAACACACTCCGGCCCGCATCTTCTTCTGCGTGTAAATCATATGTAATAAACAGCCTCCAAAAATACAGTTTTATGATAAACTATATATGTACAGCATAAACAAGTTAGAATAATGAATCTAATAGAAAAAAATAAAAAATATATCCTTTCAGGTTTTTTTTTTTTTTTTTTTTTAAAGGCATGGAGAAACGATAACGCCAATATGCACCTTTTAGACACTTGCCATATAAAATAGCAGCTAGATTAGCAATGCTATGGGCGAATAACAACATTATATACAGTTACTGTTGCTCTTTTACTGCCCACAAGAAGTGTTGTGAATATTACAGTGTACATGTAGTGTTCTTGGTTTTCTAAAAGTAAAATTAAAATACAATAACATTGTAATCCTGTGTTAAGTAAATATATGTGGTTCTCTCACCAAAAAAGGCCTTATATTCACAAATCAAATGATAAGCCATGTATGCTTATTGTTGTTTTATTAAATATCCGGTATATACAAACGTCCATTCTTTAGCAGTCGTCTTCACCAATATTTCGCGATGATATTAACGGAACCAGTAACTGAAAGATCGTATCGAAACATAAATAAGAATATCAAAACTCTCGCTTTCCAGTAAGACAGGTGATCCGTGATTTGAACATATTGGGCCATTTTCCCGTTGAGAACGACGGCAGCCTTCGTGTGAGGCTCCACACAAGGTATGAGGTACGGAAGCTTCACACCAACAGTTCGCAACACAAGCGCGACGGGGCTCCCACATCTGAACCAACACAAGAGTAAGGCCACGAAAGTCCACACCAGGAACAGAAGGGAGGTGAAAAAGAACAAGTGATATTCAGTGCTTCAATGCCCCGCCTCTCCACATTTACGCGTCGTTTTTGGCACACACACACATACGCAAAATACATGCACACAAACAGACGTGTGTGTGCGCAACACTAACATCACACAGGAACCTATAGTCAGTTTCATGTTGCATGTGTATTCATTTTCTTCGTTTACATTCAAGTTGTGCATAGACTTGTCCACCTTATCCACTATAACAAGCCAACTAAGGTACTAACTAACTAACTAGCTAACTAACTAACTAGCTACTTTACTGGTGAGGCGGCTTTGCCTTCTTGAAAATCCACACGTCTGCTCGCATGGCGAGATTGGGTTAGGTCTTGATATGTTGAAACTTTTTGGGTGTTCCCTGTTTCTTGGTCTGCCACAGGTGGCTGTAGATGGTGACGGCGTCCACGCTGGCTGACATGGTCTTTGCCGGGATGTGGCTGAACTGCTTCCTGTCTGAGTTGTACTTGTACAGACCCTCGATCATCTTAAGTGTGATTGTTTTGGGCCCAATGCCGGCGAGCTTGGCGATGTCCTCCGTCTCTGGACAGTACGTGTAAAGCGAGCGGAACTGGCAGCCAGAGTCTCGGAAAAGAATCAGGAAGTTGTTGGATTCCGACTTCTCCATTTCCTGGAAAGCAAAGAAATATTGTTTGATCCTGAACATAAAAAAAACAGCAGCCCAGACCCAAAATCCACAAAATTTCAGTAAATACAATAGTTGCATTTCATTTCATATTGGGTTTCATACCGCTAATAAAATATTAGTTTATATATAATATAGGGATAAGAATCATTATTGTCATTGGAACAAGTACAACGAAATTACGTGCAGTCCCTGAGCCGGAGCGTATAAAAGGAGAAAGCTAGCCTGTATACTAATTAGTGGTGGGCCGTTATCGGCGTTAATGTGCTGTGTTAACGTGAGACTCTTATCGGGCGATAAAAAAAATATCGCCGTTAATCTATTCACAAAGTTGGGTTGGGAGCTGGGTCTATACTACGCAAGCTATTGTGCCAGAGTTAAATGGTTAGATTTATAAGTATATTTCTTCTTTCTTGTGTCTTTTATTTTCTTATTTTCTAAAGACTTTTATTTTGTTTTTGAGACCCGGTGTAGTTCTCTTGGACACATGAGAGAGGTTGTGAGAGGTGCGTGGGGTTTGTGTGCAAAAAGTTATTTCTTTCATTTTAATTTATGTACATATTAGGAATATTTTGCATGTGTGTTATTTTGTGAATATTTTAATGTTCTTTTAATACTGTATATTGTAGAAAGAGGTGCAGAAAGATGCAATGTGTGAGGCGATGTTCTGACGCGACCTTGCTTTTTGTACAGAATACACTTTGCACAGAAAATCTCTTGGGTGTCAGCTCATCATTTGTGGTTCAAGAAACGAAATCAAAAAGTTACACAACGCAGAAGAAGAACCGCTACACTATGATGACTTTCACCTTGATATTTTAGCGCGGATGTAGACCTAGCCGAATTGCACTGTAGGGGGCGAGAACGAGTCTTCGAACTGTGAAATTACCACATCAAACGTGACGTGGTAACATGGATGCAGCTATTTAACTGAATAAACAGTTGGTAAACACAAGTACATCTTATTGAACATAATTTATTTTCATCACCAATTATCATAGTAGAACAGCTTTCTCAAGCAGTTTGTGATGCATTTTGGAAACAGGAGGTGAGCCACCTGGCTTGAGAAACCCGTTCTCAAAGACTTACTTTTAGTCATTATTTGGGTAGAACACACATTCTGAATGCCTTTGGCAGAATTCAAATGAGCCATTTTAATCTTGATTAATCTAAAATGTAGATTAATCTAGATTAATTTAGATTACTCTAGATTAATTCCAAGATTACTGTGGGATTAATCTAGATTAAGAAAATTAATCTATGACCACCTCTAATACTAATAAAATACAAAATATAATAAAACCATAAAATTAAAATTTACGAAATGAGGTAGGTAGACAAACAGTATATACTTTCAATATACAATATACTTTCCAATATCGATTGATTCGATAGATTTTTTCACAATTTTTTCTGATATTGATATACTGAGACCAAAGACACTAGACACTATGTAATACCATGACTATTGCTGCCCTGCTTGACTCTGTTTTCAGCCATTTCGCTCTTTGCTAGTTATACACAGTGATCCACATTACGTGGTGATGCTTCTGTATTCCAGCATATCAGCAGAATCCCCCAAAAAATGGCAAAACCTGTTGACTGAGGTGAATCTGTTGCCCTGCGCACTACAGATGTGTATTGGCAAGGATCTCATGATACGATATGTTACGAGAGATACTCTCTCTAGTTTCTGGGATATTTCATTCAATTTGCAGGCATCGATATGCAGGAAACGGGATGTCCGGGAGACTTTTGATACCTCCTCCATTTAAAAGTAATGTAAATACACCGAAAAGTAAATGATAAAAAGCTGATCGAGATTCATTTTATTGTGATCATTGAAATCGTATAGTCGCCCAGCCCTAATATAATATGCGTTTCTCTTATATATTGGATCTGTGAGGAGTGTCATACCTCTAGTATCTTGTTCTTTTGACCTTCGTTGACCTTGCCAGCAAGACAGCAATGGGCCAGTGCATTCTGAATGATGTATTTGTTGGACTTGGCACTGGGCTCTTTATATAGCTTTGGTCCTATGTGAGAAAATAAAAATAATAAGAGGAATAAGAAACATTCCTGAACATCAAACACGTTCAATGACAATACATGAACTACAATTTCACTTAAAGGCTCCTGTGGCGGCTTGAATGATTTGTCTGGTTTAGTGTCCCATACCTGTATATTCTGTGTTCGATGCCGCAGACGACGTATTCGATTCATTCTCCCAGTTCTCTCCGTTCCGACTGACTGATTGGCAGGGCGATAAATATCCCTCAGCAGAGTCCGGCCTAGTGATGGTCACACACACACAAACAACAATGGCTTAGATCAGCAGCGACCGTGTGGAAAATGTGTGATGAAAGATGCTATGACGCAAGTGACAAAGCCAGAACCGTGGGGGCTGCAATAAGAAGCGTGAATGAAGCGCGGTTGGACAGCAGAGGAGGGGAAACTGATCCATGTGTAGATCCAGGCCGGTGTAGATGCAGGTTTTTAAAACAACCTCCCATGCCGCTGTACTGGATTATTATTACTGGATCAGTGAAAAAACTACACTCATGGGATCAGGTTCCCCAGCCCTGGTTTAAATGGGAGCCAGAAAGCAGCAAGAGCCTCCATGTTGTTGTATTTACAGCAAATGGATTTATATATTTAAAACAGTATATATTCTGACATTAGGACAGAATGTCAAATGCAGTGGCATTAACTTAGTTACATTTATGGCATTTGGCAGACGGCCTTATCCAGAGTGACTTACAACGTGCTTCAGTTACTAAGTTCAGTTATGACTGGGGGTGAACGTTTAACACGTTAACGCAACGTTGCATTTCAAATTATATGATGATGTTCGTGAGCCTATTTAAGGAGACCAAAATGACCAAATCTTAACATTTCATTTCACACTGGCATAAGCCTCTGAACTATTATGCAACAAAATATAAACTAAATATTATTATTATTTTCTCCAAATTTTGTCTCCTCCTAAAATAATACCCTGGACGTAACATAAGTGCTTTAGTCAGAGAACACAGAGGGTGAACAGCTGAGATGGTCTGAGATGATTTCCCCTTCGGAAAAACGTAAAAATGTGGTATGCTCAAATGTTGAGAAATAATCAAACAAACAAATATGCCCAAATAAAAAAATGCCAGGATTTTAATATTTCACTCATCTAAATTGAAGGTACGAGCGATGGATTGGACCTTACTAAGACTAACCTTCCCTTTCGGTCTTTTGCAGAGAGCAAAAAGAAGCTTAAATTTCCAGAGGAAATTTTGCTTCTAAGGCACATTTGACGGAAGGGAAATTGAGAGAGAAACAAATAGAAATTTAAATCAACTTCACATTTATACAAGTGGAAATCGTTGTGAACTAATGATTCAACTCATGCTTAATATGTGTGTTAACCATAAATTGAGCTTACCTCGAGGTCCTCTTATCTGACTGTACGCTGTCACTGTCAGCAAGGTTGAGAGAAGCAAGTGACAGACTAGAAACTGAATACCCTCTGGGTCGCGACCCTGCAGAAATGGTAGTTTAGCATGGTAATTATACATATGCATACTCATTCATGTTTAAATCACAAGTATAGGGTTGGGCAATGTGGCATAAAAAATGGACCACAGTGGACATCAACCACACAACTGACGTAGTTTTTTGCTTCAGAGTCCAACATCACTCACAACACTTGCACATATGCGCTGCCGAACTAAGATTGTGGGTCCACTTCATGTTATGTGCAGCCGAAAGTTAAAGAAATATCAAAATGCCATCCAGGGAGTTTGGCTGAATTGCCTGTGTGGCCAAAGCTGATCACTTCACTTCAGTCACAATCACTGATTGCGATCATATAATCTCCCAGCCCCACGTGAAAATCCTTATGAACGCATTACTATGCTCACACTCACCAGTTGCTTTGGTAGGTGGTTTTGGGGACTCCACGATGTCTCTATGCATAGACTTGGGTCGCGGTTTCTTCTGTTTGATGCTTGCGGGGCGTGGCTTGATGACGCTGTCCATGTCTTCCATCAGTTTCAACTGTTTCCTTCTCATGTACTCGTTCTTAATGAACTCCCTACGTGCTTTCTCTTCCTCCCTTTTCTGCTGTTCCTCTTCTGCTTTCAAGCTACATGTCAACAGATTTTACAAAAAAGGAAACTTTTACATATTAACAAGCGACGGGGAAGAAAATAATCTCCAATATATATCTCTAAACAATATTGTATTGCAGTCTCTTTCTCTACACATATAATGTTAAGTAAATTTGCTATAAACACTTTTGGTAAATCAATATTTGTCCAAAAGGAACCTAAAAATGTGGTTCTTTTTTTTTTTTCTTCTTTAAATCCTTCTCACCGTGCTGCTTCCTTCTTCTGCTCAAGCTCCGCTTCCAGCTGCTGCCTCTTCTGCTGCATCTCCTTCTCCCTCCTCAGCCTTTTCTCCAGCAGAGCTGCACGCTTCTGCGCCATGTCCTCCTCCCCCTGCTGGTCATCCTGGAGACAGCAGCAGGCACACACACGTCGGGACAAATCATCTCAAGTGCATCACGGAGACTGGCGTCGCGCTGAGGGCCTAGGTTTCATATAACGTTCATCCCTTGCACTTCAACAGTTCATATGGATCATTTCTTAGCAAATTATCCCCAAAATGCACCCTGTGCCTTTAAATTAAACTCATTTTAATACAATAAAATCAGTGAATCAGTGGCAAAGAGACCTTACCCTGTAGAAGAAGCCACAGCACGTTTTCTGGTCCACGTCACGAGTCTCTGCCGCAACTTCTGCATCTTTGCCGGGTTCCGAGGCCCGGGGCCCGTCTGAAGGTTTCAGCTTGGACAGAGGCACCTCAATCAGGTCCTTGCTGTCGTGACTCGCGGCGCCAGCAGCGTGCGACTTGGGTGAATGTTCACCTCGCGTCTCCACCGCTTTCTTCTTCATCTGCCCCACTTCTGTGCGCTCCTCCTTGCTCTCGGCTGCTTCTTCTTTGGATTGGCTGACCTGGCCCGTGCCGGCCTGGACGTCCGGCCCAGTTGGTTTATCACCGGCCTCGTTCCCCGAGTGCTTCTGCCCCTCGGACGTGGGCCTGGAATCGTGGCCCAAATAAGCGAAGGAGCTGGTCTGGCTCTGACTGGGAGAGAACCGGCGCAGTCGGGGCAGGCTGTCCACCGACTGCGGCGTGTTGAGCATGCGGCTGAACGGCGCGATCTTCAGGTCGGTGGGGCGCGGGGTCCGCGGGGTCCTGGCGTGGAAGGAGGCGGACTTCCTCTTGATGGTGCCGGGGGAGCGGTGAGGGGCCCGGGGGGAGCAGGCGGAGGACAGGATGGGCGAGAGGGAGCCGACGGAGCCCCGCCCGGCCGCGCTGCTGCTGCGGAGCTCCCGCACCTGCTTCTGGGGGGACGGCTGGGGGGGCGAGATGACCCACGCCTGCTTGTCGCGCATCTGCATGATGACCTCCTGCTGCTGGGCCAGACGTTGCATCTCCGTCTGCAGGAAGGTGAGCGACAGGTTGAGCCTCTCGATGGAGCGGGTGTAGTCCGCCAGGTCCACCTCCCCGCTGCCGTCTTCAAGGGGCGACTTCGGGGCCGCCCCGTCCGGTTTGTACCTCTCTGGCCGAGAGCAGGTGACAGTGGCTGATGCCTTTGAGCTCTGGTTCTCCCTGAGGGACTTCTCAGCGTCTGGGCTTCCAGATTCGGGTCCCGGGGACGGAGATGTCGCACCACCTTTGCGGCGGACAACATTGAGAAACGCCGTCCTCCCCATTCTTTGGCGGTGGCGCGTGAACGCCGCCTCTACTTTCTTCTTCTGAGCCTCGATAGCGCGCCGCTTCTCCTCCAGCTTCATCTTCAGGTGCACCATCTCCGAGGCCAGCAGGTGAGTGGGGTCTCTGGAGGACAATGGCCGGGCGGGGCTGCGTGCTTCTGGGGTGGCCGCTCTAGCTACTGCGTGTGGGATGTTGAGGTCTGAGCTTTCCGGTGTGGTGCCACCGCTGCTCCGGCCTTCCACGTGGTTCAGCTTCCTGAACTTCTGCTCGGCAAAACTGGTCATCCGGACGCCAGAGCCAGAAGATGAAGCCGGACTGCCACAACCCAGAGAACGAGAGCCTACCAGACTTGGGCACGGGCTGGCTGTCTCTGGCAGTGGGCAGGACCTTGCTTCATAGTCCTGGTCCATATCAGAGTAGTCCTTCAGAGAGGAGTCCTCATCCTGACCATCCTGGATGTCCTCAGTCCTCACGTGAATACCCGTATCCACCTCAGTGGAGGTGGAGTTGAGATCTCCATCTTCCATCCTGACCTTCACTTCAGGCTCTCCAGTCGCATTGTGAAGGTCTGCTTCTGGGTGGTGCAGGTAGAAGCCATTGTTCTCCCCTGCCAACTGTAAGCTACTGTGGGGCCTTTCTGAGTCGTGAATTATCTTCAGGGCCTCCTCCATACTGGGGGTGGTGGGATGAGGCTCAAGCTCCACTGGATGGTCACCATTAGAGTACCTGGTTGAGCACATTTTAAACACTTTAACTTAACTATATATATTTCTCAAGGCAATTACGTCCGTGTGGTCTATAAAAGCTCACAGGAGATTTTACATTAATGACATGTTCCTCCTCATGGTGGAACAACCACTGTTCCCCTGTTCTTCTCTAGTCCTTTACTGTCTACAATCAAGCCCGTACAAATGTAATGTTTTTATAAACTGGGAGGATCTCTTTCACATACCATGTCCTCATTCTGGCTTTTTTAACCTTCTCCTGCCAATAGGTCACCCAAACAAGTGCAAGAACTGTTGCCAGATTTGTGAATGACTGTCTATGAAAAAATTTTAAAGTCTAATACACACACCAAACCGATACATATTTCAATGCTGCATGTACCTAAGACATTTAAATTGTTTTCCATGACACCTATTCTCAGTGATCAATTTTTACTGAAATATCAAATTCAAAAGTGCCCAATCTGGCAACAATGAGATCCTTTAATTCCCCTCTTCCTCCAAGATCAGCACTGTAATTCAAGAGCTCTCACCGCAGACTAGTGAATACCCATTGCCCTATGCAACAGATCAAGTAATATAGAGTGAACAATGATCCAATATTTCTGTTGATTGAAAATGATTTAGCTGTTTTTTCACTTTGTCTCTCAATATAAAATATTTTTTATGTAATAAAACAGGGTTGTGCACCTGGCTTCAGTTGACTGTTTACTTGACTCTGCATCCTCTTCCATAATACCAGTTGCTGGGTGGTGACCACCCTGCCCATTAACTGGCTGGAAGGAGAGGTTTCTGCGCATGTTCCTGGGTGCATGGTGCACCTTGAAGCCCAGACCTCCAGTGCTGGCAGACCTGGTCATCATGCCAGGGGCTGACTGAGGAACCTCATCGAAGGGAATCTCAAAAGAGATACCGTGAGTCGAAGACCTGTGAAAGGACCACAAGTTCCTTAATGTACTTCATGCGCACTCTGAACAAAGCAATTTAAAGGTCTCATTACATGTTTTTTTGTTGCTTTTATAGCGTTTACAGCAGAATTACAGCGATTTTAATCCATTCCCACACTGAGATTTCTCTGGTACACAGCCTAGAAGTTAAGGGTCATTCACGGAAATGACGTCATCAACACATTCACCAACCACAATCTTTGGCGCAGACAGGAAGTCGTGTCAGCGTTTTTCCAGAAAAAAAATTTATTAACCCACTGGTTCTTCAGAGTCCCGAATGATGGAACTAAAAAAATACATTTTTACATTTACATTTACAGCATTTATCAGACGCCCTTATCCAGAGCGACTTACAATCAGTAGTTACAGGGACAGTCCCCCCCTGGAGCAACTTAGGGTTAAGTGTCTTGCTCAGGGACACAATGGTAGTAAGTGGGATTCGAACCCGGGTTTTCTGGTTCATAGGCGAGTGTGTTACCCACTAGGCTACTACCACCCTTTTTACATCCAATCACTGAGCAACCGCAATGCTTTGCACGTTTGGAAGCCATGAAGGTCGGTGGAGATAATGTTTCTCTGGGCGTAAAAAGAATGAGAAATGGGACATAACCTTTCCCCTTATGATGACAATAGGGGGACAAATTCCAGGTCTGAGCTGCCGCTCTCTGAACAGTGAAGCAGAATGACCAAAGCACTCTTTATACAAATCACCATTATTAGCCACTGCAGGACCATAGACAGGCTAGAGGAATTTGTTTTAATGTGAAAAGTGAAATTTTCATGTCATGGGACGTTAAATGAAGAATTTAGTTGACCTGTGCACATGCATTAACACAACAAAATTGAAACACCAACCGTTTTTCTTTAGGCCAGGTTCCAGTGCAGCCATCCACAAAGGACAATGAGTTTGACCTTTTAATTACAGCTGCAATTAATAACACCAATAAATATTAAGGTACAATAGGAAGGTACAATGAGTAAAAATACATCATTGGTGTGCGTATATGTAATTAACTGAAATATACAATCAGGCACAACATTAAAGCCTGCGCAACATTGTGAAGGTTCTCCACCAAAATAGCTTTAGGCATTGAATCCACAAGACCTCAGGGGTTGGTACGTAGTACATGTTGCAACAACATTATGAGAAAGTTATCAGCAACAGATACTCTGTCAGAATGATCCAAGGCCCAGTCAACTCTTTATCATGTTCCTCAAAACACCGTTCCACACCATCTTTACAGTGTGGCAGGACAAATAGTGCCATCATGGAACAACAGTAACCAGAACAGTAGAACATGACAGTTCACTTGTTACGTGTGATATCCGAGTGCCACATCACAAGATAATGTACGTTATTCACCTGTCAGTGGTTATATATTTCAGGCCTGAGTGCTGTATATAACAATTTACAGTGGTATTGTTAATGTTTGAGTGAAGGAGTATTCCTGTGTTTTACCTGTGGGAAAATGTTGAGTTCTGCAAAATGGAACAAAAAAAAAACATATTGGAGAAGGAAGCACAGTTTAATCAGGCTTAATAGCATGAAAAGGGGTATTGCTTACAAATTGTTTTATTGCATAAAAGTTAATAACATATGTGAACCTGTTTTGGTCAGGACTACATGTCCTCTCAGACACGCTTTGTTTGGCTGCGTGGGATATAGGAGCCATCTTTACAGACGGTTCTGAAAACAAAATAAACCGTAAAAAACTCTCACGAAAACCTCAATAATTAATGGTAGAACATACAAGAGCTCAAACAGAGCTCACCTTCGGCATCTAGGGAACGGGGCTGTACGAAGGAGGGTTTCACAACTTCAAACCACCAGAACAGCTCTGCCATGAACACCAGATAATTGCTCTGTAAATGTAAAGAATATACAGACACACAAATGTGGAAGGTTAAAATAGACATGTTTTAACATTTGAACACATTTTAAAGCAGTTGTGGAACATGTCCAGAAGATGTCGCTCTTCACCACAGTATGAGTCAGACAAATTTGATTAAAATAATTTTTAAACATTATTTGCTCAGATATTACAATGATAAAAAAAATGTATTATTACAAGAAGAAATGCTGTTTATGACTTTAAAAACCTGGTTTTGGCAGGTTATTAGTTAGTCAGTTTTATTGTTTAAATTGCAATTTTGACCAAAGTGCTTTCAATGCTATGGCATTTATGGCATCTATCAGACGCCCTTTATCCAGAGCGACTTACAATCAGTATTTACAGGGACAGTCCCCCTGGAGACACTCAGGGTTAAGTGTCTTGCTCAGGGACACAATGATAGTAAGTGGGATTTGAACCTGGGTCTTCTGGTTCAAAGGTGAGTGTGTTACCCACTAGGCTACTACCACCCCACTCCAGTAAAACCAGTATGCATACATATTGAAGCAAGTAAATAAAAAAGAAAATCTATTAAAACAATAAAAAAAAAGGTAAATAAATGAAATTGAACTGAAATGAGATCGAATTTTGCTTTTGAGAGGTAACATTTTGAATTGCTAGTAAGAGTGGGAGGCGAGATGTAGGCTCTGCTATGTGGGGAGAATGTCTGAACGGCGGCTCTATTGGCAACTCTCTCCCCCGTCCTCTCTCTGCCCGTCCCTTTCTTCTGCCCGGGGCACTTGTTGCCCGGCGTCATGTGCCTGCTTCCACACTCTCGCAGCGCGCTCACAGCACACAGCTTTCTTCTGGCACAATCGGGGCAGGCTGCCGGAAAAACACAGAGCCGTGTGTTCGGCCGCCTCGCTCTGTTGAATTGGGTGGTTTTGGGGGGGAGGCTGTGCCTCGTGTGCGTGAGACAGGAGCCCTTGAATCTGAAATGGTCCTTCGTGGTTTTTTTTTTAGATATTGTACACGGCACCCTGAAGTGGAGTTCTGATGGTAAAAACCGGGGCGGCGGCATAAGCGTTATTCCCAGCGCAGCGGCTCCATTGCACATGAAATAACGGATGCAAAAAGACAAGCAGACACATGGTTTACAGCCAAGAGCAGAGGGAAAACTTTGGAAGGCCTCAGCTGGAATATTTTTGTCTCTGGCGAGAGAACTCCGGGTGACTCAGTGTCTCTCCTGGCTCCCAGTACAGTGGACTGTTCCCTGCTGCCCCTCCAGATCCTCCCGTCCGAACCGCCCGGGCCCGGCGTGACTCACTCCCTCCGAACGCTCACCCTGCCACCGCTCCATTCAAAGATCCGAGTCTCCAGTGCCTGGCTGTCCCAGGAGCGGCTCCGGGGCCTACCTTGATGCAGGAGGAGGCGTAGAGCATGTCCTCCAGGCTGAAGTGGCAGCAGCCGCTCAGGTTCTCCCGGCAGAAGTCGTGAACCAGCTGCAGGTTGTAGAGGCTGTCTGCCAGCGACATGGTCTCCTTCAGGCAGATATCTGAGGGGCGGCACCCACACGCCAACAGTTAGTGACGTCAACAGGACGCTCGGGGGTGGCCGGATTCAAACAGAGCTGTTTATCTTTGAAAACCAAAGGCCTCGGACACGTCTGCAGCTAGATGGAATGTCCACAACCAAGGGGAGGGACATTCAGGGCACTATCTTCAAACTGACACACTAAACTAGAGGCTTGTTCAGGATTTACATACAAAATTAGTATAAGTAATAAGTTTTTATCTGTTTTGTCCTTGTCAGGAGTCAAAAAGTTGTGGCCTCTCACTGCTTTTACCAGGCCCCACGCGAGAAGCATTGACACTTGCTTATCAAACTCAACCAGTCACATCAGACCGCGTTCATCTTTACTCTACTGTCCTGTTTATGTGACGCTGTGTGGTATTCTGGGAGGGGAAAGCATTCTCTAACCTCAAACACTACACCCCACAAAGTACATTTACACACAGGGAACATTTCAAATTTCATTTTAGCAAATTCCCTGTGAGGATAAAAAGTACAGTAATAATGATAGTTGCAACTGTGTTATATAATTATTAATACCTGTATAGCAGCACAATATAGCCAAAATATGCTATGTTAATTTGGCTTCATACAGTAAATAAAGCAAACCACACTGCTTACACCATTAATAAATAGAACGCCCAGGAACAAAAGAAAACATACGATTAAAATGCATAACTGTACATGCCATATTGTCGTCTTTATTACCCTACTGCATATTGTCGTGTGGCATGGTGCATGTGTTTAAGCACAATGCCAGATACATTTTGTTTATGTCTGTGCATACGTCTTGTCAAATTTGTCCTATTGTGTATCTGAGCCTTGAATTTTTCATCTCTCTGTGCAGTTTTGTACGGCTCAGATCATAGTAAAAATCACTTTAAGTTTGACTTGACATTTACCAGGCTTTACACTTGAGAACAACTGTTGCAAGCCCTACTATATTAGCCTATAAAGCACTGCTTAAAAAATCAACAAGGCAGCACAGTCCGGCATACAGCTTAAAGCTGGGTCAGGTCGGGTCAGGTTCAGGCTCAATTTTATTATTTTAGAGCTCGTGTGGTAAATGAGCATCAAACACAAACTTCTGGTCAGTGGTTGGCCTAGTGGGTAAGGACACGAACGCGTAATCTGAAGGTTGCGGTTTGAATCCCAAACCACCTAAGGTGCCACTGAGCAATGTACCCACACACTGCTCCCCGGGTTCCTGTCTTGGCTGCCCACTGCTCACTAAGGGTGATGGGTTAAATGCATAGGACAAATTTCGTTGGGTGCATCTGTTTGCTGCTTGCTGTGTTTCACTTTTTTTGGATAATTTTGCACTGTGATAATTTAAACAGATGCATGTACCAGTGCTGTTCTGTACCTTCCAGCCTGACAGAGGTGGGGCAGTAGAAGTGGAGCAGTGTGGCCAGGGCACAGCCGTCCGTGTTGTCCTTCAGCAGGTTGTCCACCAGGGGGAGACAGTGTGCTGAGCGCGGTTTCACCTCCTCCCTCCTGTAGCGGGCCTGCAAAGAGCGAAACCAGGGCGAATGCTTCATCACGTCCACAACACAAAGCAAGAGACAGAGCCCAGCCGTCGGGCCACACACTCACACACACATTTCCAGAACAGTAATTAGTGTTTTGTAATGTTCGTTCAGGATTAGCGGTAACAGCAGGCATATTACAGCATGCGAAAAGGATCTGTGGCAAAAAAGCTCTTAATCATGTGTCCATATAGCCAGTTTCTGTAAATAACCAGAATAAATATCTCAAACCAGGCTACAACCAGACCTAAATTATTCAGACTGAAGAGGCTCCCTAAGTACATGGCTATAAATTCCCAACATCTGCTTTAGATTTAATATAAATCTAAATTAGATTTTTTTTTTTGTAGGTTTCTGTTTGTTACACATGCATACATCAAAATGCATACACCACATTTCTCTAAATAATTATGTTGTTTTGTATATAATACACACATAATGCAATGAATAATCTCAAATTAACAGATTTAACTGAACTGGGTTGGTTTGGGTGGGTGCGTGAGCGGGCTAGTGAGTACAGGGGAGGGCGGGGTCCAGAAAGAACCAGAACTACAGTGGGAAGGTTAGACTGGTGGGAGAGGGGTGGGGCCAGGAGAGGGGGGCAGGACGCGGAGAGGTGTGTCTAAAGCAGTCCATTCACACTGGCACCAAACCGCAGGGGGACTCATGCACCAGCACACTCAAAACAAACAAGGGAGGCGCTGGCAAGGGTGCAAGAGTGGGGGGAAATTCTGATGAGTCTGTTCACTTACAGGTACCAGTTTCCAGTACCATTTGGTAGAAGACTTTGGGGCCCGGATGAAAAAATGAACGTGATGAAGCAGAACAGAAGAAAAGAGAATTAGCTATCAGGAACATATCTTCTCGCGAGTGCTCCTTATGGGCTGAACGTGTTTCTAGATCAGCATTTCTATGGAACAAAGGCCCTGATGCTTTTTAACCGCAATGTGCTTCACTGCTGCGGCCAACACAATAATGAAGCTGCAATTCAATCGAAGAAATAGTTTTTAAGTGAATTAGGGCTCAGAGCTCAGACAACCCTGTCACTGCATCACTACACAAACACTAAAAGATGCCTGGATTTGGCTTATGCCTTCACGGGCAGTGGTGGCCGGTTGATGGTTGCCGGTTTGAATCCGCCAAGGTCCGGCTGCCCACTGCTGACCACATGGCTGACCACTGCTCACCAAGGGTGATGGTTAGAAGCAGAGGACACATTTCATTGTGTCACCGTGTGCTGTGCTGTGTATCACAATGACACTCCCTTCACTTTGGGGCGGGGCAGTGGTGGCCTAGCAGTTAATCAGAAGATTGCCGGGCCGAATTCCGATCCGCCAAGGTGCCAGTGAGCAAAGTACCGTCCCTACACACTGTTTCCCGGGCGCCTGTCATGGCTCCCCGCTGCTTTGGGTTAATGACAATCACTTCACTTTCACTTTCAACTTCATATCCCCCCCTTGGTGTGGTTCGTTTCCTCTGGTGCGAATTAAAAACCAATGCACCAAGACCAACAAGAAGAGGTGGTCTCCATAGGAATCAAATCACGAACTCTGATGCGGTCCGCCTGGTGAGTATGCGCCCCGAACCAAAATAGGACCAAACGCTATCACATGATTAGACAAAAGTGAATTATGGGCAAATTTCAATGTCACTTCCACAGTATTTTCACAGTTCCTTATGCACACCAGCTCCTGTCTCGTCTTGTTATGCATCAGCATATTGTTTTTAAGATGTAACCAGGCAACATTTTAAAATGTACGTTTTGCCTGAAGTGGTACATGCATGTAATGTGATATAAAATCGCAGCAGCAACAGCCAACCCATGTAAATTTACTTCCATCAGGTCCCTCCAATTTCACACAAACAAAGACCAAAACAGCCGATCTGCTTCCTGCAAAACATATGACCAATCAGGAGAGAGAAAGTTCTTGCTTTGATTTGAAGAAACGCATTTTGGTTCGCTTGGAATCATTGGAAAATGATTATATGGTTGTAGGATGGTAGTAGCCTAATGGGTAACACACTCACCTATGAACCAGAAGACCCAGGTTCAAATCCCACTTACTATCATTGTGTCCCTGAGCAAGACACTTAGTTACTTCAGTGGAGACTGTCCCTGTAACTACTGACTGTAAATCGCTCTGGATAAGGGCATCTGACAAATGCCGTAAATGTAAATATGTAAACAAACTATGGTGTGAAAGCGCCTCTTAGATCCAAAAGACAAATGCACATTTAATCTCCTAATTGGCGGTAAGTTCAACAGTTCTTTCTTCACAAACACAGCAGGGTCCTGAATTGCTGATTGTGCACAAATCACACAAGTCTTTTTTGTACCATCAACCGAATAAACCATCGTTTGTTCGTTACAGCCACTCTCTAAATGCAGGCATACTGGTTTGGACGGATTGTCCTCCTTTCCAAAAAAGGAGCAGCGATACGCAGTGACATTCCAACACTGTCTGATTGAAAACTTTTTATATTTACTATTAAAAAAAAATATCATTTACATTTACAGCATTTAGCAGACACACTTACCCAAAACAGCTTACAATCAGTAGTGACAGGGACAGTCCCCCTGGAGACACTCAGGGTTGAGCGTCTTGCTCAGGGACATAATGGTAGTAAGTGGGGTCTGTGAATTTGTGGTCTTCTGGTTCATAGGCGAGTGTCTTACCCACCAGTCTACTACCAAGGTTATTATAGTTAACGAAAACGAACGATAAAACTAAAACTAGAATTGAAAAAGCATTTTCGTTAACTGAAATAAAGAGTTAAAAAAAAAAACGAAAACTAACTGAAAAATTCAAAACACCCGGAGCTGCAAGAGTCAATAACCTTATCGGAGCTAAGATGGATAAGGCTATTCTGGTGATTTTGATTCATGCACCTGACAAATATCCTAATTTACAAAAAAAAAAAAAACTAAAACTAACACTGTAACTAATAAAAACTAAACTAAAACTAAGCAATTTCAAAATATCAAAACTAATAACAACTAGTAAATCTGCCTCTAAAAACTAATTACAACTAACTGAATTTGAAAAAAAAAATCTAAACGAAATAAAAACTAAAACTAATGAAAAATCCAAAACTATTATAACTGTGGCTACTACCACCCATATCATGGTTCTTTTGTGCTGTATCCAAAAAAAGCTATGATGTGATGTGGGCCATAACGCACCAACACCTGCAATTTTTCTCCGCTAATATGTGTGCGTGCTCTATGAATCTTCTCAGAGACGCTCCTCGGTAAAGGCATGAACTTCATCAGCACTTCCAAAGTAGTAGTAACACACGCTGGTTGTAGATGGGACAAAATGATGGGACAAGTTTGTGTCCATTTGATGCAGGGAAGGCTATATATAAAAAAGAAAAAAAAAAACTATGACGCAACAGAGGGATTCTGTTGGAGAACGAACACATCCACCCACACGAGGCTCAGAATATCCCTTCAAGTCCGGTTTTTAATTTTACTTAACCAAGAATTGTGTGTGTGTGTTTATGATTATTAGTTAATAGACTTTACAAAGCTATACAAAAAAGCTAAATACAGTGATTTAGAAAATAAGTCCAATAACTAAACTGATATTTAAACCTTGGTTGAGATGTTTTCTGCCCATCAATGATGGATAGATGGATATGCTTTCTAAAGATTTCGGCCAATATATTGACGAACTCACCCTCTGATTTCCGGCAGGTTCTGGTGTGGGCGTGTCCCCGATCCTCTGCTCCTGGGCCAGGATGTCCCTGAGGTGCTCATTCACCTGCAGTGTCACAAACACAAGGTCAAGCTTAGCATTAACACAGCGCACTTCAAAAACAGGAACATGTCTGATCATTTCGATATGTTACCAGACGCATTTCCAGCAGTCAGTCATGCCGAACGAGCCACACGCCGAGTCTAGCAGACTGATGTCAGTCTGAGGTGAGGTCAGCCACTATTATCAGTTATTCTGCCACCGTGCTGTGGTGTATCAGTCCTTTATCTGCATGTTCTAGGCTTTTTTCTCTTTTTGAGATCATGACCTAATCAAAGTTGTTTTCTCAAGGTCAAAACTTCTAATTCCTTGAACATTCGGTTTTACTGTAATCAGACACGGACAGAACCAGTGGTATGTCTGTCGGTGACAGATCATTTTCATATGATCAAGTTGTTTCCTTGAGATCTTGTGACCTTGTAACTATAAATACATAATAATAAAAAGACACACACACTCACACAAACACACACACACACACACACACACATATAAAGTCCCTCCCCCAGAGGCGTGTTTTTAAATTCCTGTCTTTTCTCTTTGGGATACTACTTTGAAGAGTTCAAGGACAGATGTGGCGCTCAGAAAACACTCAGATTTGTGTGTACGTCTGTGTGTGTGTGTGTGTGTGTGTGTGTTGAAAGGATTCTATCCACCCCACCAAAGGAGGAAGCACTCAAGCTTCTCCACAAAGGAATGTAAACAACGTTGGCTTTTCCAGACTGGAAATAAAGGAAATACCTCTACAGTGTCGTGGTATTGAGGCACAATTCACCAAATTACATTCCAGCGACTTACAGTAGCAAATAACATTGTGGAATGCTCCTGAAATGAAATGACGCCGAGACATCTGCACAAAGATTCACCAGATATGGTCTTTATGCCTCAACACATGTTTTTACAACATTCTTTAATATTTATTTATTAAGCATGTACAGCTGTTCCAGAACAACATCACCAGCAACCAGCAACTGCGGCTCTTCCAGAACTCCCCAGGAATCTCTGTAAAAGCTCACAATGAAATCCTGCTGCTGCCCGTTATAATAACTGATTTAATCAGATCCTGTCATTATAGTTATTTTTGGCTTCATTTTAGTTATAGTATAGTATAAATATGTCATTTTAGTCTTTATTATTCTTAGTCACGTCCAGACTAATATTAGTCTGAGCATTTCTTATTTTAGTCAGAATTATTCTTATTTTAGTCAGAATTATTCTTATTTAGTTTTAGTCAACAAGAACTGATTTTTTTTAGTAATGCTATTCTATTTAACTTATACAACAAGCATACTACAATAGACAAAAACAACATTTTAGAATGCAAGAATGCAAGAAGGTTTCTTCATCTTTTTCTCCCAGTCACCTGCTAACCCACCACAATATATCTATGACCTACCACAAGCATTCTGAAGTCTAAATAATGCGTGAACGGGAATCGAGGAAGTGACGTCATCTGTGCTACCAAATGGGAGACACGGGAACCAGGAAAAATAATAATAATAACTGGATTAAACGAGAGGAAATAATGTCTCGTCTTGTTAATGCCAACGAAATAAAAAAATAAACCTTTTAGTATAGTTTTTGTTTTGTGAACCACATTTAGTCTCTTTTTATTCATCAACAATATTACATGATATATTTCGTTATAGTTATCGTGAAATGACCAGCTTTTACGCTCCATCTCCGTCACGTCACGTCATAAAGGTTTGTTGAGTAAAAAACAACGCTACCTGTCATGAAACATAATAATGTCTGCTGTCATTCAAGTGACTAAATACATGTTTGATAGTCACCACTAATGCTGGACCGCTGAAAAAGTTTCCTGTGCTCAAGAACTCAGCGGCCCGAAGGAAACCTTCTTCAAATATCTCCGATGTCTGAACACTCCTACCCTCGATTTAATGTGGTAACGGGGACAGCGTGATATCTTTCGGGCACCTTGTTGATCCAGGTGGTGATGGCGTCCTCGGCATCGTAGGGGATGTCCTCGTCGGGGAAGAGCGGCGAGTATCTCTGCACGCAGGCCAGCACCCGCTCCACGCTCACCATCTCCACTGTGTAGGCCATCATCAGCGTGTCGATCATGGCCAGGTGAGAACTCTGTAACACAGCAGACACAGACTTTCACACACGTCCGCCAGGGAAAGAGAGAGGGAGGGAGAGAAGGCATCTGGAAATGCCAAACGTCTTTATCCTTTGTGTTTCTAATCTTTTATATTTTGATTTTGAAATGTGAGAACTGAGGGTCAGCAGTGACATAAAGAATGGCATTCTGCTGCCCTTTGCACACTGGTCCTGCCTCTTCCTGCCACTGAAAAACCATTCTTTATCAGCACAACACAGAGGCTCTCACTACACAATCATAACTGGTTTACTAATATATTAATTAACAAGATTTATGGGCAGACAGATACACACACAGACAGACAGATTGATGGAATACATGGAACACAAAGAGAAAATCTATGCCATTATAATGTGAATACTCTTCATTTCTGACCATAAACAAAAGCATCCATTGTACTTCGGCTAATAACATGAAATAAATTAATATTTGCGGTTGTTTTGTGTGTTTGGGTATTTTTACTGGCTAGAATTAATCAGCCATTTTTGGCGACACCAAGCTGACATTAAGTTTTAAAGTCTTTTTGCGTTCTAAATTATTTAACATTGTATATGCAATGCATGCGTCATGTATTATCAGCACTTTGGTAAGTTTTTGTAAGTGCTTATAAATTTGGCAGTTGGAATGAAGAAAATGGTCTTTTATTATGAAGAAAATAGCTTAACATGACACAGGCCTCTATTTACTACAACACAGTCTCTTCCAAAATTTCCAAAAAAGTTGTTCCCCGTCTTGCGCTGAAACCCAGAGACTTGTTTAAAAGTTGTTCCCTTATGGGCTTAATCACTGTGGAGGCTTCAAACGACAGAACCTCATCGCTGCGAGATTATATCTACAGAGCAAAGTACAGTGCAGACTGTTTACCGCCCAGGAACGCTGCGTACGCTCAGACAGTGGGACTCCTCGTGGCCACGGACACGTAAAAACGCATACTGACACATGCACATTCGACACAGACGGCTTGGACCATGGAAACCCAAACATGTTAGCAGCCGAAGCGACAACCCCTGAAAAAAAAAAAAAAAAAGCGTGACTGAAACATCTGGAAACCTGACACCTGACTGTAGATATCTTCAAAGGAATGGACGGTGGGTGGCCTAGTGGGTAAAACACTAGTCTATGAGCCAGAAGACCACAAAGTCACAGGTTCAAACCCTACTTACTTGTGTCTCTGTCCCTGTAACTACTGATTGTAAGCCTCTCTCTTTCGATAAATGTAAATGTGTTGGACGCCATGGTACTCCACTTCGGTAGAATCGGGACCAGTCATCGCACCTCAGCACGTGGTATGAGATTCCTTATAGATTTTTGCACGAACGTGAGCTGAACTGTGTACAGTCAATAAAGGCTTTTAAAAGCATCTGTCCCTCTTTAATCCCGCAGGTCAGACTCGGCGGTTGATGGCCAGTCTGGGCGACGTCCTGCAGGCTGCGCGTCTCGGAGCTACGTCTGCGCTTGGCTGGGACTGGATGACCGTATATGGCTTTACGGCAGAATGCTGACCCTGCACACGATTGGGTTCATCTCCCAACTAAACCACAGTGCTGGTGAACGGCTGGCGGCAGTCCAAATGAGCGAGTTAAAGCACCGATGACGTTAGCACTAGATCATTTGCATGAAAGCACCCGATTGGCCAGCTTGCAGAAGCGTGCACTTAATTAGTTAACTTTTTTAATCGATTGTAAGACCTCCCTACTACTGTGAGGACAGTACCTTGATCAAGGGGACCTCCGGTTTGGGATTTCTTCGGTCATGAGTCCACTTCTTTTCCCCGTTAGGCCACCACTGCCCCATAACTGATTACATTATACGTTATAATGCATGAATGTAATACTAATGTAGCACAAAGGCGTTCAGAGACGCCTCCACACACTGATAGTCTTGAGTCTACAGCTATCCATGAATCGCATATTTTTTTGAATGACATATAATGATGTAAGTCATTGGCTTTTACAAATATACAGAAGTACCAAAAGAGAGAACCACCTTGAGAGTGCTGATCCATTTTAGAGAGTAATATTAATCTCCTCTCCAGTCACACCGTCAGAAGAACCGAAGCCGCACTCTGACCCAGCTCGCCCTGACATTCCTTTAGAAATTATACTGACGCGTGAAGTAGGGCGTGGCTGCTCAGTGCATCTATGGAACATCTGCGCTGACGCATCCACTTTTTTGCTGGACAGATTACTTGGGGTGAAACGTCAGGATGAGGTTAAATGCCAAGAAAGCTACATAATAATGCAGGCCACAAAACAAGACAATAAGAGCGCTATCGGTACGTCTGGTGTGCCAAGACCCCTGGCAGACACTTTTATACAGATGAGGAACAACAGGAAGACTTTGGAACTGGTGTGATGGCCTTAGGCCGTGATGCATCAGCGTGGTTCCCAAAACACCTTCCACAAAAGGAACTTATTTGTTAAAAACACAGAGCGTTTTTCCACTGATTGGAGAAAATCTAATGCCGCTTTCAGACCGAATGTGCTGCGCTCGCACAAAAAATGTGCGTGTTTTTCCAAATTTCCGGTTAGACGCTAATGTCGCGTTATGGACCTCTGGGCACTCTCCTCCATTCCTGCTTCATGTGTGTGTTTCGAAGTGGCAGAAAGAACACTTGCCCGCTTTGATTTTATTGCACAAAAATGCACCACGGCACGATTATGGTTCTCAAAGCCTTGATTACTTCACGTGATGTTTTCGGATAAAAGAGTTAAGGACAGTTGAGCAAAAAATGAGCAAAAAAAAAAAAGGTTGCTGTTCAGTCTGCGCTCACCTGACACCACAAACTCCAGAAAACCGCCTGGTTCAGACGTCCCTGGCATCGTGTGACCGCGGACTGAACAGCAACCTTTTTTTGCTCATTGGAACAAATCTAAAGCCGTTTTCCAGAGCGACTTACAACCAGTAGTTACAGGGACAGTCCCCCACTGGAGCAACTTAGGGTTAAGTGTCTTGCTCAGGGACACAATGGTAGTAAGTGGGGTTTGAACCTGGGTCTTCTGGTTCATAGGCGAGTGTGTTACCCACTAGGCTACTACCACCCCTTTAAGATGATAATGTCATGTTGTAGATTTTTTTTTTTTTTTTAGATCTCTGGACACTCAGATCAAGATCAGCTTTTCCTCCATTCCTGTTCGGCAGACCGAACAACTTTGAAACTCCTACCCGGAGTGGCGCTGGACTCAGATCAGGCCGCCACAGTAACTACTGTTTAACGAGTCTTCGTCACTTGCTCGGTTCTCCGTAAGGTGACCTGCCCTGCTCACACAGCTGATGCTGCACAGCACAAAGTTTGTTTAATGTCCGGTCTCACTGCTTTGTGAACTTGCGGTCTTGTATGGAGGTCAATTTTTGGGCTGTGGCTCAGTGGGTGGTAGTAGCCTAGTGGGTAACACACACTGCCTATGAACCAGAAGACCCAGGTTCACATCCCACTTACTACCATCGTGTTCACAAGACACTTAACCCTGAGTTGATCCAGGGGGGGACTGTCCCTATAACTACTGATTGTAAGTCGCTCTGGATAAGGGCGTCTGATAAATGCTGTAAATGTAAATGTTGTCCACTTCTACTTAGTTTTATCATTTTTGTCCAGCCATGCACCGGAAACATTCTTTGTCTGTAGCTTAAGGGCACAAAAACAACAAGTTTCTCCGCCCACGTCTCCTAGTCACGCTCAGGCTCTGAAGGAAATAGCTGAATAACGCTACTACAGGCCTAACGCACACTCGTCTCTCCACACGAAGAAATACACACAATTCCCCCTGTATGCGCTCCCGTCGAATGGCAGAGCGAAGGGTGGAGCTTGTGCAGCTGGAAATAACACTGAGAGGGGAGACGGGAGAGCGTGTGTGTGTGTGTGCATGCTCTATACGTGTCTGCTCTTGTGCTAAGACCCCACCCTCTGAGCTACTGCAGCACTGCGTCTGCACGCATTCCTGTGTGCACGCGCACGCACGCACATTTTGCCCCTCTACCTGCAGCCGGCCGAAAATCTGCTGAGGTTTCCGTCGCGCGCGGGGAATAACGAATCCCTGGACCGCGTGCTTGCGTGTGTCAGGGTTGTGGTGGGTTGAGATAGGCTGAGGGGACAGGCTGGCCGGGTGACCGTGCCTGCAGACAGCAGACGAATCAAGGTCGAGTTCCAGCGCTACTCTGTCAGAAGGCAGAGAAGAAACGTGCTAGAAGTGGAGCGTGCGCGATAGACCGGCAGGAAAGAGGGCTGCAATGCAGAGACGTGCTTGCACCAACGCAGTCTCCCGAGACCAGACTGCAACCTTCCCACCCACCCGACATGGGTGTGATCACGGGTATATTCTTTTTAAATAAACGGTCGCTGTCAATGCTGTCAATTGGGTGGTGGAAGCCTAGTGGGTAACACACTCGCCTATGAACCAGAAGACCCGGGTTCGAATCCCACTTACTACCATTGTGTCCCTGAGCAAGATACTTAACCCTAAATTGCTCCAGGGGGACTGTCCCTGTAACTACTGGTTGTAAGTCGCTCTGGATAAGGGCGTCTGATAAATGCCGTAAATGTAAATGTAAATGCAACTGCATATGCGTCGCCGTGACCGTGCAGGGAGCACTCCAGCCGCAGCCAATCGCGATAACATGGCTGCTTAAATCCTACGGATGGGCCAACAAGTTCACATTTGGGAAAATTGCATAAATGGATTTCCTATACCTGCATCTGCATAAGTTTATTAATATTATAGCAATCGTTAGAGTAACAGTATTACAGCAAGCTTTTAATCGAAATTGATACTTTGCAAAATGTGCATAGTTTAACATTTTTTATCAATTGACAGCATGAGTTATTACTATACTGTAACATAACGGGACATTATTTCACAGCCTCATACAGACAGACAGCATTTCAACACCAGGACATATTATTCTTAACTGATTCATGAATATTTCATGCCATTATGGTACGTCATATCATATCATGCATGTATCATACTGTGAAATACCATGCTTTACACATGCCTCTCTTGACTATGAGTGGGAATCCCAGAGATGTGGTGATATGGTGTCCTACAATACAATCATGGTATCTATGTAACTGAAGAAGAATCTGAATTTTATAAGCTGTCAAATGCAGAGAATAGTTTTTATAGTTTTCAGTCCATGTTGGGTTTTCCTCTGAGCAAAAAAGAGAAGACCTTTGTATATTCATATTATAATGCTGTCTCCATTAAACATTTCATTTCCATTAGGCTCCTTTGTATCCTTAGTATTGGTATATATAACCTTTGTTATATACTGTGAAGAACGACTAAACCGATAACAACAGATATACACACAGCGAAGGAGATCTTATTCACATCCCACTCACCATCTGTATGGGGCTGCTGCTCAGATCCCTCTCCGTGACCAGCCTCTCCTGGTCGGTAACATACAGGCCCTTCTGAGCGAGTGCCTGGATGACGGCGTTGTGGCCCAGCAGGGGCTTTGCTGTGTCACTGCGTAGGATGAGGCTCCCGGCACGGCAGTAGAGCTCCGCAGAGAGCAGCAGGGAAGCCACCGGTGGCTTCAGGTGCTCCTGGTCATATTGGTCCTTGTAAAAGGGCACCTGTAGGTCCTCTGGAACGCTGTCTGTGGATAGACACATGGGAAGCGACTCTCAGAATATGCTTGGTTTTTGGTGAAGGAGAAGCTTCCGTAATGTACAGTACAGGCCAAAAGTTTGTACACACCTTCTTATTCAATGTGTTTTCCTTATTTTCATGACCATTTACGTTGGTAGATTCTCACTGAAGGCATCAAAACTATGAATGAACACATGTGGAGTTATGTACTTAACAAAAAGTGGAGACCTGGCCTCCACAGCCACCAGACCTGAAGTGAGATGGTTTGGGGTGAGCTGGACCGCAGAGTGAAGGCAAAGGGGCCAACAAGTGCTAAACACCTCTGGGAACTCCTTCAAGACTGTTGGAAAACCATTTCAGCTGACGACCTCTTGAAGCTTATCGAGAGAATGCCAAGAGTGTGCAAAGCAGTAATCAGAGCAAAAGGCGGCTATTTAGAAGAAACTAGAATATAAAACATGTTTTCAGTTATTTCACCTGTTTTTGTTAAGTACATAACTCCACATGTGTTCATTCATAGTTTTGATGCCTTCAGTGAGAATCTACCAACGTAAATGGTCATAAAGAAGACACATTGGATGAGAAGGTGTGTCCAAACTTTGGCCTGTACTGTATACCATTATGTATATGATTAATCAGTGAATGAACCAATTTTGTTGGATGTTTTAAAAAAGACAAAGGAAAAGACACATAAACGATTTATTCACAAAATACAGCTCCCCATTTGACTTTTTATGAATGACACAGTTTAGAGTACCAATGTTTTTGAGCAGAAATTAAATGTAATGATGTAAACAAATAACCGATTAGCAATCGTTCTGGTAATCACTTGGTCGTTTAGTTGCTGCAGTCCTAGATGTAATAAGATCTTGGACAGAACAGAACAGAAAAATGGCAGCGCCATTCAGCAAGCCACCTTGTTGAGGCCAGAGACGCACAGAGAAAAAAAAAAACGCTGCAGGGAAATTGGGATGGGATTAATAAATGGGATGACACTGTGCATCATAAAATACAGTTTGCTCAGGGCTGATGTGTAGAATGCCAGTCTGTCTCCTCCTCCTGCATAGTGATTTCTACTCAAACCTGTCCACTAATTAATCAATGTGCTTTGCAAAGCTGATAACTGTACAAATATTACATCGTTATCACCATCCATTTTAAAACCGCAAGCACCCTGATGTAGACTACACGTAGGCCAACATATATCACTCCAACCTACTTTGGACATTTTTTCTGTAAACCGTGCCTTGGACTCGTTTATGGCTCTGCACTCCAGGGCTGTAAGGCAGCTTTCTTGTCTTCCTCAGATATGCTCTCAGCAGAAACGGCCAAAACGTCCATCCAAGTCTCACATCAGTGTATGTATAAAATATACAGAAATTGTTTTGTCACATGGACAACAGCTATTTGTGTCATGGTGTTTGACTGTCTTTGTTCTGTGCTTATTCTAAGTTCTAAAAAAAGACGAATACAATAAAACCACAAAAAGCATCAGATGGTCTTGCTGGGTTCATGACCTGAAATACTGATATATATATAAAAAAAAACGACCTTCTATCTCTAAACCAGTGCTTGGCAACAATGTAATATTTCAATCGCATTAATCGCGTGACGATTCTGCATCGATGCAATGCAGAATATAAGCGATCGTGTCATAATGATGTTGCTTGGTGATTTTCTGGCGGCGGTATAAAAATAAAACTGTGGTAGAAGTTTGGCCTCGTTCACATGGACATTCATAAGGAACGCCCCTTGAACCGAACGCTGGTTCTGCTCTAGTTTGTTTTGCGCCAATGAGCAGAAAACTGGAGCACGAATAAAACGCCGTAACGGCAGAAAAAACACCTGGTTCAGACGTCCGTGTGGACTCTCCTCTCCCTGACGTATTCGAAAACATAATGTGAAGTAATGTAAAAAAACATTTATGGTATGCATCATGATGCATCGATAATCGAGGCCCTGACAAATCGTAATCAGTAATATTTACATTTACAGCATTTATCAGACGCCCTTATCCAGAGCGTCTTACAATCAGTAGTTACAGGGACAGTCTCCCTGGAGCAATTTAGGGTTAAGTGTCTTGCTCAGGGACACAATGGTAGTAAGTGGGATTCGAACCCGGGTCTTCTGGTTCATAGGCGAGTGTGTTACCCACTAGGCTACTACCACCCATTCAGTAATAAATTCTAAATTCTTTCTCTCTTTTTTAGGTGCGATTTTCCGTGGAAGAAAAAAAAAAAAGAAAAACACAGTCACTCAAGTTAAAACTAAAATTAAAAGTGAATAAAACCAAAATCGGCCATAAAATTGTCTCATACGTACGTGATGCGTATGAGACACTACTGCTATAAACATGACTACGGGGACACGCTAGCTGTTTCAGACCTTGGCCTCTTAGTGCGGACACATAAGGCCTGAATTGCAGAAAACGGCCGTGAGAGATTTCATTACTAGCATTCAATTGATCAGCCTGTTATCTCATTGTCCAATAAACTCTCGACAGCGAGCAAACATCCCCCGACTCCTTGCTTTCTGAGGCTGCGAAATCCTTTACAATTCTATGGATCGGCTATTTAGTTATCAGATAGTAGTACAGATGTCATGAAAAACCCTACAGCAAAAAACAACAAGCGGTCAAAGATCTGCTGCAGACGTCTACTGACTCGACTGCAAAACTTGGACAACCTCGGAGATTTTTTTTTTTAAAGGCCATTCGCAGGAACCGTGCCCTGTTTTTAAAATGTCTTCAGAATTCCCATCTGTCCTTGGCAGAAATGAACCCAGCAATTTCGAGACTGTTAGTCAACCACATGAAGCGCTGAGCAAAACCGGGCCGGCCTCTTCAGGAAGAATGTTCGATGCACATTACAATATGGAAAGAAAAAAAAACCTACAAAAAAACACACACAGAGCTCCAGACCCATCTGTGTGTCACTGGGATGCACTTTTTCCCCTCCTTTTAAACTCATTAGTACACAATGTAAATCTGATTTGCCGAACAGCCTTAAAAATAGCTGGCCGCTCTTCGCTCCGCCCGAAACCGAACAGCACGTCAAAACAGAGGAGCCTTTCATGGCAAGAGAGGACGGTGTGAACTTGACCACTCGTCTGCTGGCCTCTCATTTCTCCCACAAGGCTCAGGAGAGGCCTGGAACCGACTTGAGAATGTGTTGAAAGGAGGGGGGGGGGGGGGGGGACTTGGATTTCTGGTCTCGCCGGGGTCGCTTCCTATCTCCTCGCGTACACGTCACAGTACGGCAGCAACAGGAAAGCCGACCAAAGTGCACCGCGTTTGCTCAACTTTTAAGAGTTTTTGTGGAAGTTAAATCCATGATTTCTACGAGTCTCCTTAAAAAACCTCTTGATGTTGCAACCATCAGTCACAATCTGTCCAGACCACAGCTCAGGCAACATCTGACAAGCACAGTAGGCCAATTAGAACAGATGCTTTAAAATGTCCATCATAGAAAGGCCTGTTTAATGTAAGTATTTCCTAAAAAGGAGACATCTAGTGGAAGGTCATTCCACCAGCCAGCAGCCAAGACAGAGAAAGGTCTGGATGAATGCTTTCCTAGTACCCTAAAGAGATGGTGGTACCAGTCTGGAGCATGAGGTAGGACGGTGCTGACATTTCTTTGGCTTTGTAGGCCGGCATCGGTGTTTTGGATCTGATGTGGGGGCAGCTACAGGAAGCCTTCACTGGAAGGTTCTATTAACCCGTCCTTTATCAGGAGAACACATGGGTTCGTGAACAATGGGGCTTGTTCGGCTGCTCATCCCACCACTGCTGCTCCAAGAGCAGGACTTTTCCTCTGTGTCAGCCGTGAGAGAGGAAAGAGACAGGAAGTAGCTTTCTTTCACAGGAAGAAGCCAAAGCGGGCTGGGGGGAGGGTGGGATCTATTGTGCGGTCGAACCCAAAATGTGTCACCCTGGAATCTGTTCTTCGTCCGATTCCGTCTCCATACGTAATTAAACCAGGGTCTCAAATCATGTTCCTTTTCTTCGAAATGTTCAGTAGCAGGCCACTGTTTTAGAACCCGTGCTAAGCACAGCGCAAAGCGCGGGGCTTGTTCTCTCCGTGAACCGAGTAAACAAGAAAGAACCGCTTGGCTGTTATCTGCATCTTGAAGAAGAGACGCTAACGGCCCATTTAGTTGGTGTGTAATTATTTCTGTCGCACGGAGCCCGATCCTTAACGTTAAAACCGCGCCTGTCAATGAATAACATGCGCAAACATCATTGGAGATGTTTTATTCTTGCTTTATCTACTTATTTATGTGAATTGCGAGGATGCCTTTGACACCACGTTTAGCGCATAGTGCTGCACTAAGCACCAGTTTGAAAATGGTGCCCAGTTATAATATGATTGGACGTAACTGAAAGTGAAGTGATTGTCACTTGTGATACACAGCAGCACAGCACACAGTGCACACAGTGAAATGTGTCCTCTGTATTTAACCCATCACCCTTGGTGAGCAGTGGGCGGCCATGACAGGCGCCCGGGGAGCAGTGTGTGGGGACGGTGCTTTGCTCAGTGGCACCTCAGTGGCACCTTGGCGGATCGGTATTCGAACCGGCAACCTTCTGATTACGGGGCCGCTTCCTTAACCGCAAGGCCACCACTGCCCCTTCCGGTCACTTTAACGCTGTCCCCACGATTGGTGTTTTCATGGTGGCTCAGAGGATAAATGTGACCTGGGTTGGACTGAGAGCCTCCTACAAATGACTGTACGATGACAAACGGCCATGCCGTTTGTTGTGGTAATGCCTGCTCGTCCTGCAGAGTGTCCTCAAACACTGAGTCACATGTCAACTGCTCAGGACCTCCTGACTCCCTGACGTGTCGTGATGTAACTCTCGTCTCGGCGCTGGCATCACACCACAGATGTCCCGGAGGACCGAGTCTATTTACGTCAGCCGCGTGCTCCACTTGGCGGTTTAGAAACCCTCCTCAGCTCCCTCCGAAACCGCGGACCTTCAAGTCATGCGGATGCTCTTTCGTTTCGCGAGCAACGCGCAGAGGCCGAACGCGCTGCCGCCTCCTTCCGCCCGGGACTCCTCTGTTGTGGTCTGCGCCGCGAACCCGGGCCAGGGCCGAGCCGGGGGGACGCCAATTATCTCCGAACTGTGGGAAAAGCGGCCCAGGACCAGGCAGACCGACTTCGCTGTCAGACAATGGCGGCTCTTCGTTTCCATACCCAGGCGCCACGGGGCAGTTTTTCAAATCTCATGGTAGTGGCCTAGCGGGGTAACACACTCGCCTATAAACCAGACGACCCAGGTTCAAACCCCACTTACTACCATCGTGTCCCTGAGCAAGACACGTAACCCTAAATTGCTCCAGGGGGGACTGTCCCTGTAACTACTGATTGTAGTTCGCTCTGGATAAGGGCGTCTGATAAATACAGTAAATGTAAATGTATTCAATGAATCAATTAAACCAAACAGATATGAACTAAATAAAATTATTATTATTATTATTAATAATAATAATACTACACGCCATCTGCAACTAACGCTGTGTCGAATTGTGACACTCGGATCTGAGGTATAAAAAAAAAAAAAAAAAAAAAAACCTTGTCAAGGAGCCCTGGCTTCACTTTTTCCCCCTTTATTGTCCCGCTCGGGATCTGCCGCGTTCAGCCAGACATTCCTCGGGAATTCCCGCAGGAAGTTGTCCCCGTTTCCCCGCCGCTCTCAAACCCACCTCGGCAACTTTAAACAAATGAGCGGTGGTTTGTTTCCAAGACATAAATCGCCTCAGCAATATTTCGCTGTATTTGACTGTAAGTCAAGCGGCCGAATAAAAAACGCACAACTGTTGCTTACCGTGGCGATATTATTACGCGCAAAACGCGTAAAGACCGGTTTTAATGCCATTGCTTGTTATTTAATAGCGTATAGTGAATATATATATTTTTAGTTTTTTTTTTTTTTTTTAAACAATTATGCAAACACGCAGACAGGAGAGCGCCACCTACCGGAGCCGAAGGCTTTGGCGACGAGCCACGTCAAACTACAGGATGTTTTAGCCCTTCTGAAATCATAGAGGTCAAAAGACTTAATCGCCGGAACGACGAATGTCCTTCTGCCCTCCTTCATGTCGGCCGCATGCTCCATGCTGACGCGGCGAGGGGAGAATTCAGGCCGCCGACATCCCCGCAATCCGAGCCAATGCGCAAAGCCAAAAGCCCTGCGGCGACTATTATTATTATTATTACAATGATTATTATGAGCTATTGCTGCGATATCAGGTCATCCCCGGCGAGGGCGCCGATCTCCATCCAGCTGCGGCGGTTCTTCATCCTCCTTCGCCTGACATTCTCCTCCGGCAAGCCGGGGATGGTCACGGCGCCTCACGCGGCGGACAAGCTCGCTCCCGCTCCGCCCGGGGCCGCGGCGTTCGTTCGCAGGGACGGGGACGGGGACATCCTCCTGCGCGTCAACTTTCCGGCAGTCGTCCTCCTCCCCCTCCCGCTCGCCGGAGCGCCCGACTTCTCTCCCTGCGGGTTTTTTTCCTGCTGCCGCACTGGCCTCGTCAGGCGGGGCGGCCGTGTGCGCATGCGCGCTCCGCCCAGCCCGCACCGCGGGCACGCGCTTCCGCCGCGGAGGGGCGATTCGTCGACTGCGTCGATTTTCTTTTTACTCGAAACTCGCCAAAAAAAAAATTTGTGTTTGTGGTATGCTTCGGATACACGTTACCAGCGATACAACCAAACACATACAGCTTATTACATGCGTAATATGTACCTAATAACATGCATATTTAATAACCAGATTACAGCATGTGTACACAAGATTTACATTTACATTTACAGCATTTATCAGACGCCCTTATCCAGAGCGACTTACAATCAGTAGTTACAGGGACAGCCTCCCTGGAGCAACTTAGGGTTAAGTGTCTTGCTCAGGGACACAATGGTAGTAAGTGGGATTCGAACCCGGGTCTTCTGGTTCATAGGCGAGTGTGTTACCCACTAGGCTACTTCCACCCAACAAGATGTGTATTAGCAAGGGTCTGAGGACACAACACAGTTCAATACATCAGTTCAACGCAGGAAAAAAACAACGAATTTGGTGCTTTAACGGTTCTTATTTAACAAATAGGCTTAACACCCGAATATATACAGATTTTATATAGATAGAAGGGGGCTGTCCTGTCTGAATCCATCATTATATACCCACACAATGATTCAAACATGTACAGGAGTTTCCCTGAAGCTCAGGATGAGCCAAAATTGGGGTTTTGCTCTAACCGTTGTGCCTGTACGACTTGGTCAAATTCATGCACAGATAATGTTTGCATTTAAAAATTCTAAAAAAGGGAAAACGATTGAAAGATCTTTGCTTTCGAAAGACTGGAACGATGCTCCGGGACACTCTAGCACCTCCTTACAGCTGTAATTTGAAGTTGTTGGTGGCCCTGCTCCGGATCTCGATGTCTGTGGTGGAGTGGAAAACAGCTCGGCCGTGGTGTGGAGCGATTCGCTGTGCCATCTGCCCAGGTCTGCTCTGGAAGGTGGTGTACCTGTGTCCCCACTGTGGAGGGCTGTGGAGGCAGCATCATACGTCGTGGTCCCACACGAGGTTCACGATTAGAGCTGTCAACGCCAGTAAAGACAAAGATCAGGAGTCGTGAAAGCATTTATTATTGCTGCACGAATTGTGACGATGACGCTTAAGGTGACTGTTGTCATGGTAACAGCTTCGATCCCTTATCTTTATGTACCGAAATCAGTAGTTTGTGGCAGCAGTGGAACTAACTGTATCGGTGGACAGGAAGGGGTGTGTTCCATCTGCTGAGGGCATCAGCCTGAGAAAATGGCCGAGTAATTACCAACCCTGACAGAACAGCCTTTTATCTGGCGAACAGAAGGCAAGAGAGAGAGAGAACACTGGGAATCCACGCACTCTCTCGCTTTCTCTCTTTCATCCGCACACAATATCTGTCACTCACTCGCCATTAGTGAAGGCTGCTATCTGGCCTACCAACTGAGCTTAAATATTGTACATTTAGATCTTTTCCTCCACAAGCCTGTCTGGCCCTTAGTGGCACAAAATTGTCACCTTAACTGAACAGCAGAGGGTTTTCACGAGTGGCCCGTAACTCATAAACTCTTTTATTGGATTCAGGAATAAACAGAACAAGCACTGAAAGACGACATGGAAGACAGATGAGCAGCAAATGATGAGGTATCAAGAAAGAAAGACTCAGATGCGGCTTTCCAACTTCTGAAGATTTTACAGATGTAATTGCAAAAAATATGGAATTAATGCAGGTAAACATTTTTTTAAGTCCTAGTGAATCTAACGCAAACACTGACCCCTACTGGGCATAAACAGAATTGCGTCTGTAACACTTTACTTTACTTTACTTTACTTTACTTTATTTAGCAGACGCTTTTATCCAAAGCGACTTACAATAGGAAGACACCAGCAATTCTCGTTCGATTTCTATAGAATATCGAGTTTACAAACTAAGAGCCCTGATAAAACACTTACACCTAAAACAAGTAAAGTATATGAAGTATAGTATTATACGAACTGTAACCAACATGCAGTGTACATTTAATAAAAAAGTAAAAAAAATATTATTGTATCTATTATTGCTTGCTGTTTGTTAGTTAATCATGTAATACATTATCACACACGGTGTCATGACCTCAGAGTTCATGTTATGTTCATGCTATAGTGTTGTAGTCTTACAAGTTGAATACAGCGATGCTCATTTCTTTCCTGTAATGTTGTTTCAGTGTCATCAGAATTAGAATGGCGCCATGCACAATTAGGTCTGATGCAGCAAACTCCAATATATATATAGATTGAGATTATATATATATTACCTTAAATCCAATTTCCTTAATCCAACCATTATTATTATTTTTTTTGTAAAACTATAACAAACATGGGTAAATTAGGAAAAAATATTATACAGTTTTTGGCAGGTTCTGTACAGGACGGTTGTAATTCTCACTTTTATTCACTAGATGTCAGGATCATTCTGTGCATGGAGTCAGACAAACAAAACTCAGACAGAGTTAACCTATAAATTATGTGACATAAAAATATTAGATAATAGCATATCATTCTATAAAACTGTAATTATTAGCTTTTAATATGATTCACAGGACATTATGATATAATGACATCATTATTTTGGATCTTTGGAGCTGTAAGGATTCAGATAATGTCCATCTTTCACCAATAAGACATTATCATGCAAAATACTGCCCCTCCCCTCCTGAAACACACACAAAAACTTATGATCACACACACAAAACAGCAGCATCACACACAAAGAGGGCTGTGTCTCGCACAAATATGTCTTGTCCTCACAGAGAGACAACACATACAGTGTTTTCACAGCCTTCATACACAGAGTGACTTTGCCGGGCAATGCCTCCATCGTCTCCAGGCTAGTACGACACAAAGCCACACAAACACACACTGAGGATGCTCACATAGAACCACCTTCTTGTACTCTAAAATGCTGCACACAGAAGAGATATTGACACTTTTGCCCGCGGCTCTGTAACAGTTTCCTCGTTTTTTTCTCAGCGGTTCATCACATAATTTATGTGCATTTTATAGAGCGAACAGGAACAAGGGCCTACATAATGTGCGTGTCATTGTTCAGTGGCCTTTTCAGAAGCCCTTGTGCAGCGCGAACATCCTCGAAAATCCAAGGACTGATGTTCAGGCTTCGAGGAGAGAATATTAAAATGGCTGTGACGAAAACCCCAGAGCAGAGCATATAAAGTCATAATCATGAGCCTCAGTCTGCTACATGTATTTTTAAACGCGCTGGAAGCTTGAAGTCTGTATTTACAGGGGGTGGGGTGGTGATGCCAGGCAAAATGAAGGCCTAGCCATATGTTTTTCTGTTCCTGGTCCAAGATGCTTTTCCAGGCACACTGCTTTAAATTTACACCTATAATCAGTGTCTATAGAAGTGTATGTTTGTTCATTTTCCCTGGACTTCTTTGGCATTTTTTTTTTTTTGGTGTTTATTGTACTCTTCCAACCAACACGACCAACAAAAAATCCTAAATCCTTCTATCTGCTTTTAAATAACAGGCATAGTTTTATATTATAATATTCACAAAAATTATCTTGACAATCACATTCAGACCATGCCATGCTTTAAGTAGAGCTTTTCTAAAGATGACTATTTCTTCAGATCTACACTTGAAAAGTTTGAACCGATGGACAAAATGTTTGCAAAATGTGTGATTATTAATTACATTTTAAATTGATTGACACCCTTTTCATACATTTAAATTTTATGAAAAAAAATGCTCCTTCTCATGAACTTTCAGTATGATGAAATTTGGTTAAACAACAGGCATTTGAAGATTCTGATTGTCATTTTGTATTTTATTTATATTTCTGTATGATGTCATAGTAAAGAACCCATGCACAATGATTCGGGAAGAATAGCTATGGACGTACACAGTGGCACAGGTCTTTGACTGACATGGTGACATACAGTGAACGACATTGTATTCCTTTCTACTTAACTTTGTGTGACAGTGTGACATATAACACGGTGTCAGAACCAACGACATACATCAACATGTCTTCATAGCAATGCATGCTCTAGATTAAAACCGAGGTTGTCATTAGAAGAGCATTGACATGTGAAGCCATGAAGCTGTGGGCATATGCGGCGGCACACGGTTGGCAGAATCAGAAGGCAACGAAGCGAGAGTGAAACATGTCAACCATGGTGCTCCACAGAACAGCCCAGGATGAATCGTGTGCTCAGCATTCGCTCTGGACCCAGAGGAGTAGAGCGTTCTGTCCAGGTGCGTACGTCCAGAACCTCATAAGCATCACCGCAAATAATTCACATTTGGTTGAAATGCATTAAGAATAATGACAACTTTAAATTATTACATCAGGCAGTCAATTGATTAAAACATTTTAGAAATGAACCAGAAAATTAGTCCGATTAGTCCTAAAATGGAAAGCTTACTGTAGTGCACGTTTAAGTCTATGACAGAGACTAGTGTGTTTAGTTCCGTTTTTTTTTTTTGCACCGTGAACACTGTGAACCATGTGTCACATGGTCCTGAAAGCAGGCATATTGGGGACACTCCACAAGAGACAGGTTCAAACCCCACTTACTTAACCCTGAGTGGCTCCAGGGGGGGACTGTCCCGGTAGCTACAGATTGCAAGTCTCTCTGCATAAGGGCATCTGATAAATGCTTTAGGTGTAAATGTAAAAAAAGACGCATCGTCCGAATTGCCGCTGTGCACCTCCATTTTCGGAGTAGGTTTTGTCTCTGGCTAGGATCATTTTATTTTACAGTTCATTTATGACCAGAACAACTCACCAACTGACCATTAAGCAGAGTGGTAATATATTTATTATTAATGTATATTTCTTAATACAACGATGAGCTCTATCAATTGGCCATGGCCAAAGTGCTGAAGTGGTTGCCGCAAGCAGGCTTGAAGCTCGCTGAGCTTCTAAAGAAGCTTGTTGTCAGCACGCTGCAAAAATATACCTAGTCCAGCCATTCAGCAGTGACCGACCAGCAAAGCTCCACTCTACATAGTGAGTGTGACCTAAAGAATACAAACGTGGGACTTTGAGGGCTCAACATTTTCTATGACAGAAATCGTTGGACACAGCGCATGTTTTCTAGCACCTTGGCGATCACCCTTATCAGCCAGCCATTTTAACAGATGCTGGACATTTGGTAAAAGCCCTGCGCTTCAGTCGGATTTCAGCAAGGACGTGGCCAGTTATTAATGCGAAACGCTGAGCCCAGTGAGAACCCAGATTACTAAATACAGCGGGGACATCAGCAAATTCTATCCCTCTGTCACACGTATTCATATTACCCAAGCACCGATGTATCGTGGCGGCAAATACCAGGCGCCTATATAATAAACGTGTAAGAATGCATAACTGTTTTACACACAGTATTTTAGAGCTGATGCCTATCATGTTCTGGGTGGATAAAAATGATAGCACAATAACCAAAAATATGCTCTTTCTTGTTTTATCTGTTTATTTCTGTAAATCCTGAGGATGCCTTACCTTACACTAGCCAACAAGGCCATGCTTGGTATGAAAATAGTGCCCTCTTATGTCTATACACTTATACACAAGATTTTTTTAATAATCTTCCTGGTGAGGACGTGTCCACACCTCTAGAGCATTTATTGTTTCCTATCATTGTGCGGTCGCACTATCTCAACCAGGACACACACACACACACACGCGCGCAGAGCTACTCGTGCAGCTTGACGTTCATCTTCGTACTCAGGAGGCCTTAAAGGGGAATGCTTACATAACTCCGCTGTCCTTCGTCATTATGGGCCTGCTGAAAAAGAGACATGCTCTGCCCCACAGCTGTGTGACTTCCTGTCTGCTCGCCTCATGGCCCGGAGCCCAACGTCGGCATGCGGCCGCCGCAAAAGGGAACTGACCGCCGCACGCTGCGGACTGGGCTGGATTCGGCAGCTACGCACAGCAAATGAGGCAAACAATAAAGTCGGTTCTGTCAAGAAATCATTAATTCTTTAATTAAGTCATTAAACCTATTTTTTGAATATAGCCACAGCTACTGTACATTTGAGGCGAGCCAACGTCTACATGATTTTCGTCAGACAATGATTATGGCATTAATTAAGTGCACAGTAATATGAATGATTAACGTTCATTTCATTATGTACAAAACGCAAATGAATAATTCAAAAGTCGCTTATTATTTCCGTTGGCCAGCATTAAGTGAACTGTGAGCGAACGGCTCCATTTAAAAAAGCGAAGGAGCAGTAATCAGTGATTCGTGGTTGTGAGTGTGTGGGTATTTGTGTGCCGAGTTTGTGCGTGATGTGCATCGGCCCCTGACAGCTGCGTCGCATCCCATAATCCCAGGACAAAGACGCGCAGCTGCCCCGCAGCTCTGCCCGACAGACCCGCCTCTGTGCTCCTCGCTCGTCCGAGCCATTCCAGTCGGCACGGCCGAGGAGGCCCGAGGCCGGCACAGTTTCGCCGTGAAACGGTAACGGCCGATCGCGGCAGCCATCACGGCGACGGACATATAACACAGGGTCACGGGTGCCCTCCACAAAGCAGAACAATGAACCGGCGCAGCCAAAACAGCGTCGGGGACAAGGCGCGGCGTGTGTAGTCTTTTCCTGTGACCAGACTGTGCCGTTTTTTGTCCCGGCCTTCAAGGGTTTAAGGAATAATTCCTCAGGTCGACCCGTGAGTCAGTCACACTTGCTAAAGGAATTACTCCACGCCGCGCTGACTGGCCGTCGCGGCGGGCCGCAGAATAAAAAAAAGGCCCGTCTCCCGCCGTCTCCCTCCTGCTCGTCTCTCGCGTCACTCTCCGAGTTCTGGACAGGCCTTTTTTTTTTTTTCTTCGAATAGAGCGCCAGGCAACCCGAGCATGGATGCGTTCCTTGACAAATTGGTGAAAAGGGATGAAACGCTTGGCCTTTTCTTTTCTGGCGCCAAAGACTCTTAAGGCACAGTTTAAATACACATCAGCATATTATTACTGAGCAATGAACGACGCACATCAATGGGGAAAATAGACAAAACACAAATAAACAGTATACATTATACGCAGGGGTTATTACCACAGGGGGCAGTGGTGGCCCAGCGGGTAAGGAAGTGGACCCGTTGCGGGTTCAAATCCCGGATGGCCAAGGCGCCAGTTAGGTGCCACTGAGCAAGGCACCGTCCACACACGCTGCTCCCCGGGCGCCTGTCATGGCTGCCCACTGCTCACCAAGGGTGATGGTTAAAAGCAGAGGACACATTTAGCTGTGTCGCCATTTGCTGTGCAAATGGCAATCGCTTCATTCACTTCACTTAATACAAAAGCAGCAAAAGAGTAAACCGAAAACAGTCTTGGGTTTAAGCATAATGGTTAATGCACTTTTTTTTATTTTGATAACCCCCTTTGGTCAACACTACAGCCATGGACACAGTCTGCAACGAGCATCGCACATCTTGGTCTCACATGTAATGCTTAAAAAAATCCTTACCATGCACTTAACATAAATCTCAAATTCATTGCAGAATGAGAATAACACCTTTTTACTTTTAAAAAATGTGTGTGCGGATCAGAGTTTTTTTTTTTTTTTTTTCATGTACAGATTTGGAAATTTTGTATTTGACCTGAGTTGACCTGAGAAATAATTTGAGGAAATACAGTTTTCAAAATTATGATACATGAATGTGTATTTAATGCATGCCAAAAATGTTTGAATAAGTGTCATTTTCTACCAATCTGTCAACAGCAGCAGTTACATCTCTTGAAAAACACTGGCAACTGAATATTGCAAATGAACTGAAAATGACAGAAAGCTTCAAGCAGAATTCAGTTTCACTGACATTATCCTTTGATAAATAAAAAGGTTTAATGGAATGTTTCAATATTTTATTTTAAATAGATCAAAACCTACATAATAAATTATGGCAATTTTGACCTTGAGTCTGAACCTTCCATGCTGGTGATTTAATTTTTAATGGTGTCAGAAATTTTTCTGTTTGTTAATTTGCATGTAACATTTTTAATGTTAGAAAGTTTTTTTCCCAGATACACCAAAAAATATAGACATATGTACAAAATTACTACCAGTGCTCCACAAAGCACATCTCTCCAGTCTAAGCACAAAATGGTCAGAAATTGTTGGTGCATTAAACAAACCCAGAAATGTGGCCATGTGCATTAGAAGTCTCAAGTTGCACATGCAGAAATGACCTGATGTGCATTTCAATGTCAGTAACGTTAATGGGGAGCAAAAAGCAACAAGCTGCCCCCACATTAAACCGCGTTCATTTTAATCATGACAATCTTTGCTCAGCATCGTGATGAACTATCATCAAGCGGATGTTAATGGGGCAAAGCTAAATCTCCTTCATTAAAATCTGCCCTCAACGATTGCCATGATGGCGATGATGAAGAAGACGATGATGAAAGTAAAAACGCTTCGGAGATGCGCGGATGTGTGCAACGCGAGCGCATGCTTCACTGGCCATGTAGGCCATGCCAGCAACAATGCATAATCTACCCCGTGGGCACGGGGCATGGCGTGTTTTTATGCACATATCTGGAGTCGCTCCCGCATCAGCGTGACAGGACGTTTGGCCCCTGAGGAGTTAGTCATGCTTGCCAGCCAACGCAGGACTCCGGGAGCATTGCACAGGAGGACTTTGCAGCTCCAAACATGTAATCTACATAAAATGTGCATTTAAACATCATTCATATTACAATCTATTTCATTTGTGGAGTCAAACCTTCAAACCAGAAATAGCAACCCTCATGCAATTTAATTAACCGGCTCTTAATCACACATTTGTGTCCCGTAGAGGATTGTTAAGATATGACAAAGGCCTCGGCAATGAAAAGAGAGGAGTGAACCATGCCCACCCCCCAAACACCCTTATTTTATCAGCCTGTATACAATAAGCCTGTTTCAACCATGTCCCACATCCCCATGAGGCCCACAAAGGCCCCCCTGCTGCCCAGCCTCATGTGGCAGGCTTCGTCGGGGACAGTGGCATGAATAAAGAATAAAAAGCACTGTTATTTGCCTCGGAGTGCAGGAGCTCAACTATTTATCACTAATATTTCAGCAGGGTGACCGTCAGTGTTGCCTGGAACATCACCCCGTGCTGCCCTTTTCTCTGTTTTTAGGCTGGTTATTTGGAACGCAATAAGAATATCAACTACTGATGTCATTATAATCCTCCAAGACCCCTAATATCAGCCGTTGTTGTTAAAAATGCTTTTTACATTACATATTTTACAAATACACATCCATTTTTGAAATTTTTTTACCGAGACAACCTGATACAAAATGACAGTCCAATCCAGCTGAAATGACCCGGGCGGGAAACACCTGCATCGTTTTTTTTTTTAAATGTATTAATTTCCATTTCATTTGACCTTAATGCGTCACCAGCGGACATGATTGGGGTTTGGGGGGACCGTGTGTGCGAGTGCTGCTGTCCGGGACTCTTCACTGGACTGGCAGAACCCAGCATGGCTGCAGGCTCTTACATTCTCGCAGTAAACAGATATCAGCACAGGGAAAAAAAAACTGAAAAAAGCCCTCTGCAGCAGCTGAGGCCACTCTTGTGCTGTCACGCACACACACACACACCTGGAACCCACCCATAACCCAGCTGTCCTTCCATCCAAATATTTCTGGGTTAGTAGTGCGGACTGGGGCAGCTACACGCAAAACGCGGAAATGAACGTGCATAAAATGAACGTGCATTAGGCCGACATTCCTGTTCAAAATTCCAAGACCTCTCAGTGAACCAAATGAATGAGGCTCGGTTCAAGCGCTGCCTTCCACGGATGACTCTTCTAAATAAATCAGATCCACCAAAAATACATAAGCTACTGTACTTCTGGGCGACTGGGACATCTCTAGGACTAATCAAATCGTGAATGACATGTCTTATTCAGTAGAATAGTTGTAATTATGTATGCATTGTATAATTTTTTTTCCAGAAGGTGCGGAAGGTGCTCGAAAAAAAGGCGCGGCGGTCGAACGGTTCCGGCTAATCGCCGCAATTAAAAGGCGGCTGCTGTGAGTCCCGCTCCACCACTGGATCCCGCCGATCACCGTTCAGCACGGGCGCTAACAAAGCGTCCCCCAAAGCGACCCCCCCCCCCTGGCATTGCTACCAAGGATCAGTGTCCCTTCTGAAAGAAGGCAATTGCTCTCAACATCCCAGCGACTCGCATGGCTCCCTGAAAATGGACTCTGTGGTCCGACTACGGTAATTTGGTGCTCGGCCCGCGCTGTTCTGCGACAGTGCAGGAACAATGGGACCAGCACGCCCATGAATGGCGAGGAGCGGGCCTGGCCTGATGCCGCGTGGCAAAGATGTGGTTAAAATCCCTCGCTTTAATACGTTGCCATGGAAATCGGGCAGTACAGACCCAAACCGGGTGTGTTTGTATCTTCGTGACAAAAGGATGCAAGAATCCCATTTCCTGCGCGTGCGAATTCCTCAGCGGGGCACGAACCCCCCCCCGCTCTCTATAGGGTGGAACCGAACCTGCTGATCGACCTTGTTTACCGCGTGTCGGCGGTAAAACGCAGGCTTGCGTGTTCCTGCGCTGTAGTGGTGGTGCGAAACGACAAGCCCGTGGGCCTGCTTTAAAACCGGACCCCCGGTTTAGAGTTCGGCGTGACAGAAATGCCGAATGGCCTTTTATTCTATTTAAAAAGCAGGGGGCCTGTCAAGCTTCAAACAAATGCGGCCGTTTCTCCGAATTTGCCCCCAACACAGACCGTCTTATCTGTGTCAAATATCCACGGAGGCGAATGAAACTAGCTTTCATTGCAGAAACCCCGCTCCACTTTCATTACGGATTATCTCTTAGCGGTAGTATCTCTCACTTCACCAAATAACTAGTGTGTGTGTCTGTGTGTGTGTGTGTGTGTGTGTGCGTAGGAGAGAGAGAGAGATTTCATTTTTAAACGGGATGTGTTAAGCCAGCAAGACTCCTGGGTTGCAAATATCTCTGCTGAACTGACAGTTGTGTTACAGTGATGTGCTCCTTTAACTCCTTCACCCAGTGTCAGAAAAATAATTGGGTCAGACGGAATGTCTCGAGTCGTTTATTCGTCGTGCTTCTTGCCAGCGACGTGGAGGCGTGTTACTCATCCGCACACAAACGGAAAGTGACGTCAGAGCAGAAAAAGATGTCCGATCCAAATTTGAACTTGGATGGTTTAAAACAATATTGAATTGTACAGGCCAGAAAAAATAGCCTAGCCTCTATGAAAATTCCGATCCATCCTAAAAAAAAAAAAAAACAGCCTGCGCTGTCATAGCAGCAGTGGGGAAAGATTTAGTACACAAGAATGCTTTTAGAAAATATTGATTCAGTAAAGCAGGCTGTGAACGGGTGCCGCAGAAGTGTTAAGTCCCCCCCTTCGCCATCACTCATGTCACAGTGTCCCTGTAGGCTCGGCTTCACTTCCACAAATGCAAAGGCAGAAAGACCGATCGGCCTGTGAAGTCCACTCATATACCAATATAAAACCATTGCATCATGGACACTAATCTGCATGCCTGGAAGGTAGGGGCCGGGACGTTCTGTATAAATTATTCACCAGGATCTGTCACAACAGCAAGCCCTGACATGAAAAATTTAGATTAACACAAAAACATAATTATCTTTGCAGCAAGATGACCCACTTCCTGGGATTGTACCATCTTTAAAAAAATGTTTTTTTTTTTTTTTTACCCAAATGAATGCCCATTAAAATCCAGAGAGCAGCATAAATGAACACCCCACCCACCACAGCAGCCCCACCCTGTTCTTCACCAAATTCTTACACAAGTGTCTAATTCTGCCGGGCCGCCTGTCTCCCCCTCGGGCCAATCACAGAGCCGGGCTCCCAATCAACCCAGACGAGTCGGCCAATCCGAGCGCGTCCTCGTCGCCCACGTGACACCAGGCCCGCCCTCCGGCCGCTACTTCAGTGACGAGGCGCCGAGCGAAAGTATACCGGAGCGGGGCTGGCAGCGGGGCTGGCGGCGGGCTGGTGGAGTTTCATTCTTATTTTTATTTTTGCAATTCGCTTATTTTATTTCACGTCCGCTTGAAAACTCGACCGGATTTCCGCTGCGGCTTCTGAAAACGGAGTGACCGGTGAGTTCTTTTTTTTTTTAAATACATATATCTATTGCAATTGAACGCGCTATGAGGTCGTAATTTGCTTTAAAGGCGCCCATTTATTGTGGAAAATGAGAGTTTTTTTCCCCCTACTATTCCGTCCATGCGGCGGAGTTGTTTTAAACGGTCCTCGTGTGGAAGAAGCGTCCGCGAATAAAGGCGCCGGTGCGGGTCCCCGGGTCCCCGGGTCCCCCGCGGGTTTCACCCCTGACCCCGGCGCGCCCGCCGACAGGTACACCGGCAGGTCCGGAGAAACGAACCGGGGCGGCCGCGACGGAGCGGCGGCGTTTCCCTCCTGAACTTGAACAGAAACTGAGTTGCGTCCGCGGACCCCATAAAGATTATTATTCTAACAACTAATTCTAATAAAACGCGCTCGTGTTTTTACTGCGGGGACGAACGGGTCCGAGGATCGGAATGAAGTCCACGCACGCAGCGTTTTCGTCGCTATTTGCATGCAGTTTTATCGGAGGGACGCGGCCGGGGGATATAATGTAAGTGTGCCGGACAGCCTGTTCCCTCTTTGTCTGTCGCCTCGGCTGCACACCTCCCCCAACCCTCCATCCATCCATGCATCCATCCATCCATCCACCCAACCATCCATCCATCCATGCATCCATCCGTCCATACATCCATGCGTCCATCCATTCCTCCATCCATCCACCAAAGCTCCGCCCACGGCGGGCGGGGAGACACCTGAAGACCAGACATAACGATCCGTCTGGATCACGGCCTCTGCCCCCTCCCTTCTCCATCCGTCCCTCACTTCTCCATCCGTCCCTGCTTCCTCCTCCTCCGCTTTTACTCCCATTTCTCCCCCCTAAAAGAAAAGTTCGCAGGCATCGGCCTCCCTTAGTTAGAAAGTGTTAATTATTGATTCGTATCATAGAATAACATGTAATTACATTAATAAGCATGTTATTATTATGTGGTGGAACAATAAGACGTATGTGTCGAGGATTTTGCTGCAGAAAAAAACACAGGCTTTTTTATTTAAAAAGATAAAATAAATGCAAATAGCATCGCTGCACCAAACGTAGAGATCTTAAATATTTTATGAATCAATCATTCTTGTCAATAGTGTTGTTATAAAGGAACGTTTATTATAAATGATGTTTCGCGGCATTTGGAGCAAAGTGAAATATTTTGACGTGAGCAGAGTTGCAGTTCCTGCAGCTACAGAGCAGAGCCGGTGGCAAAAACAGGGCGTAATGTCGCCGAGACCCCTCCACGCCACGCAGCCCGCGAGGCCGCCCGGCGTGACCGCGTGGCCCCCCCCGAGGCCCACCGAGGCAGGGCAGAGTTGTGCCGCAGGAAAAGAGGAGGGAGGGAAGACGGAGCACAAAGAGCGACGCCCGAGGGGTGGGGGGGGGGTGGGACGGTTCTAGACCCCCCCCGTCGGGATGCCGTGACACCCTCCCGGGCTCCCGGGGAGCAGGAGAGCAGAGAAAATGCATCACCGCGGCGAGTGGGAAACCTATGGCGCCGCAAATATCAAGCGTGGCAGGAAGCGAAGTGCCGGGAGGTTAATGAGGCAATCTGCATAAATTCGTATACCATCTGGACCGGGTTTCTGGAGAACGCGGCGAGTCGCAACTCTGTCCGCGCAGAATTATTTGCCTAATAATCCGTGGCGCCGCCTGCAATTCAATTCGCCGCCGGGGCTCGACTGTTAATTGGTCGGCGTCAGATTAACACGCCTTGGAATGCGTCTTCGTCCCCCCCCTCCCGCCCTGGCCGCTCCAGGACGAGCCTGGCCGCACGATCCGTATTGATCTAGGGAATGATCACCCGCGAACCCGCCAATGCCCCCCTGAAAAGCCACGACGGAAGCCTGGCCCGGCGATCCATTTCTCCTGCTCCCGCTTATCGATGTTTTCTACCCAAGGCCCGGAGATTGCGCTATATATAATTTTAATGAGAAACTGTCCGCCGTCCTGCCGGTCTTTGTTTGTCTCGGCTGGCGTTAGGGGCTGCAGTTTGGATAAGTGGTGGTGGCCTAGTGGGTAACACACTCGCCTGTGAACCAGAAGACCCAGGTTCAAACCCCACTTACTACCATTGTGTCCCTGAACAAGACACTTGACCCTGAGTGTCTCCAGGGGGGACTGTCCCTGTAACTACTGATTGTAAGTCGCTCTGGATAAGGGCGTCTGGTACATGCCGTAAATGTAAATGTCTCCTGCAGGATTTTGGGTGCACTTTTCATGTCCTGAAACACCACACCTGGCGTGCAGAGGAAGGGAAACTCTGCGAACTGCGGTGTGTTGAGGTACGGTAGGTATGTGGGGGGTAGTAGCCTAGTGGGTAACACACTCTCCTATGAATTAAAAGACCCAGGTTCAAACCCCACTTACTACCATCGTGTCCCTGAGCAAGACACTTAACCCTGAGTGTCTCCAGGGGGGGACTGTCCCTGTAACTACTGATTGTAAGTCGCTCTGGATAAGGGCGTCTGGTAAATGCCGTAAATGTAAATGTATGGTGGCTAAGCGCTGAGGAATCGTCTGCGATTGTGTGATTGCGAGATTGGAATTTGATGCCCTTGCGAGTCTGTCTGCTGCCTCACACCCGGTGGCCCGTCCAGCAGCGTGGACGTGTGACCAAGCCCGATCATGAGGAGAACGCAACGTCCTCATTTCAGAAAAGCCCCGGTTCCTCTTCCACCTCGCTTTCGGTTCCGAGCCAGTTGGAAGCTGCCCTTTGACCATCATGAGACACGTCCCTGTTGTTGTCCTTTTATTGCACGTTAAGCAATACGTGGTGGAAAGTCCCAGCAGCGGAAGATGTTGTGGACTCAATGAGGCGTCCTCTCCTCCTCCTACTCCTCACTGTGAAGGAAATGAGGAGCCTCATTTGTGCAAATGGCTTGTCCGCTTTGCATTGTGCAGAGTGGGAGGGCGAGAGGAGCGAGGCTGTCGGGATTGCGACGCAGCCAAAGGCGCGAAAGGCGAGCGGAACTTTGTCCAAATCTTCTGCGATCGACGCGTTCATTTCGCGTGGGAGGGGCCTGTTCGGAAACGTGGCCCGGCCATTAATAAAAAGGTCGAATCTTTTTATTCCGAGAGGTTGCACAGGTCAGATGGGACCTGGCGTTACTCGCCCCGTGACCTTTGCGAGGCTGACCCCTGACCTCCCTGCGGGGAAGTCAGGTGTGTTCTCGCGCCACCTGCTCGCTTTTGCAAATCGTGGCCTCGCTGTGTGCTTGGGGGTTGATGAGCGCCACATCCGAACCTACACCAGCGTCCCGTTCAGGCTGTGATTAAACTGTGGAGCGAAGCCACTGAACTTCCAGCCCGGCCTTTTATTCCGCTGGAAAGGTGTGGTCCAACTGACTCTCGACAAGTTACGTGCATATCTTCTGTGTTTTGCACGTCGCGAACGAACCTTAGAAATGACACTTTACAGGAAGAGCAGGTCCCAGAGTTTCGGGATTGAACTTTTTTTTTTGTGTGTAATTAATAAGGTTTACATCTTTCAATACCCTATTTTCAAACGGGTCCGAACCGCCGGCACTATGCGCTAAACACAGGGCTCAAAAACATCTTCTGGATTTACAGAAATCCAGATCACCTCCAAAGCAGTTCTGTCTTGCGTCATCTGTTCATGGCAAATGATGAAGATGCGAACACACGCGAAGGAACCCAACTGCAATGATCAAGCCTGACCGTTGCTTTAAATCCCATTTAAATTCCATCTCCCTTTCTAAATTGTAATTGGCTAGCGAACGGTTCATATCATGTATGATGATGTGGCCCAAAGAAAAAAAAAAATTCTCAGTTTTTATCAGTACTGCGCAGAGTGGGGACTAGTCCCGGTGACATCAGTATTGGAAAGCACCGATTGTCCACTCGGAGGTACATGAAATTAAGTCTCCCGTTACAGACAAAGCAGCGACTGATAAGTCTACCAAGCCTTGAATGGCGCCGGTCCGGGCGAGAAGGTTTCCGTCCGAACTTCAGGACAGCTCCCAAGTTCATACGGAGGCAGGATTAACAGGAAATGACACGCATTCTTTCTGACCGATTCAAAAATAAACGCGGCTTCTCCACTTCCTGCTGCCGCTGCTGTTGGGGGGGGGGGGGGGGGGGGGGGGGGGGGGCTTTGCAACTCGTCCTCCGCAGTAACGTCACGTGCTGCGTTTCCCTCTTTTGTAAACCAAGATTAAATACCATTTCTGTTGCCAAATATGTCCCCGCGCAGCCTCCACATCCTGGATGTTTAATGCTGCTGTCTTGGCCCTTCGCCGGAGCTTACAGGCCTTCTGTACATTAATGTCCGTATTTAGTTTTAGCTTTCGATCACAGCACCCGCTCGCGTGCAATTTTCTTTTTTTTAACATTTAAAAAATATTTTTTTACGCTCAGGTTAGTCTGAATTGTCTCTAGCATCATCCGATGGTACTGATGGTACACAATCCTTTAATCCTTAAGATTATATCACCAATAAAATTTAAATGGGGAGCACATCGAGGGCTGTCACCCGAAAATTTTACGAAGTGTCACGTGCGTGGCATTAGAAACCATCTTCACCTGCAAAACTGTCTCATCTGTTCGTCCCGGCAGAGCGGATCGGACCAGGCGTTTCTGCACTCGAGCTTCGGCTGCATAATTATTGCAACGGCTTTCCCGAATTGCCACATGCCTTTAACGTCCAATAATCGTTTCATTTTACACGTTGCATTAGCGGCACGTTAAACAGGCTGTGGTTGCCTAGCGATGCGCCAGGAAATGCAGTAAGAAGCCCTCCTCGGCATTGACATGTCATTATTTTGCTCCTTCAAAGAGTTTTGTACATCAGCAGGTCTTCTTTCAAGAAGTTGACCGCATTTTTTATTTATTTATTTTTGGCCGAGAAGGCCAAACGGGAATCTCCCGACGGCACCGCCTCGGCCCTCCCGACGCTGAGAGCACGTGCGCGGCGACCAACTGTATTAAAACGGACAGCAGACCCTCTTCTGCTCAGAGGAGATCCTGAGGCTGAGACGAGGCCACGTCAGTGGCTTCGCTCCCCGTCTTTTTCCCTCTGTTTTTCGGGGTGGTCTGGTTGATTGGATTTTTTTTTAGGAATTCCGTCCTTGTCGGATCGGCGATTGTCGTGTTTTGTATTCTGCGCGGTTATTCCGAGGAGGCGTCGCCGCGGCCATTGACGCCGGAGCAAGGAGCGCGGCGGTGATCGGTTGGTACGGCCCCTCGTCGCGTTCATGCCCCTGTGATTTTTGGTCATTTCGAGCGCATCAGCTGACGAATCGGAACGCGGGGGCCCGCAAGGATGTCACTCTAGGCAGCGCTCAGACGCCGGAATGTCCCTCAAGGCAGTGGCGGACCGTAAATCGCCTTTTAAGGTGCGCGCGTGTCAGCCGGCCCGTCAGTCACCCCTTGAGGACTTTTATTTCTGTGTGTGTGTGTGTGTGTGTGTGTGTGTGCAGGATCCTGGTGGAGCAGCAGAGAAGCCCAGCGGCTGCTGAGCCGCTCATCTCCCCCCCCAGAACGGCGCACGGGGCGAGGGTGAGTCCTCGCCGGCCCACGAACCCGACACCCTCTCAGGGTGGCACAGCCGCTGAACCCCGCGACCCTTCGGAAATCACTACGGGCGGAACTTGATGCTCCGAAGATAACGTTTGACTCTGGTGTGGCAGATCTTCTGTAACCTGCTGCTCCACCTTTATGGTGTTCTTCTGTTCGTACGACAGAAACAGTCTCTAGCCTAGTTATTTATTTTATTATTTCATAAAATCGTGGTCTTCATTCCTTCAGCGTTCCTCATCACCATCGACACAGCTTCATCCAAAGTGGCAAAGGACAAAATCCTTATTGACTTATATCCCGGGCTTAACCTCTAACGTCTGAAGCTCCTTGGAAATGGTTAAGACTTGAGAGCACTGAAGGTTAAAAGCTGAGTTAAATGAGGTGAAATCCGTGCACAATGGTAAACCATGCTGCATTATTCGCCTGACATCAGGAACCGCAAAAATACTTTTTGCCTCAAAGCAATTTTGTGAATTTGTCTTAGTCCCTGAATCGTCTAAAAGTCCAAATAGTAATTTTTTCCCCTTTTCTCTGCGTAATTTGTTTCCAACATGCATGTTGTTTTCATGCTTTTATATCTTTGCTTGGCTGTTTTTCCTTATTTTATTTCAAGCTGCGGTTTTTCGAAACAGCAGTAAAAGCGACTGTAAAAATTCCCATTCGCTTGCAAACAACCTCGTCTTCAGTCTGCTGCTCCCTCTCATATCTTCCCTCCTTCCGCTAGTTTCTTCTTTCTTTCTTTTTCCGGACTTTCTATCTGTCTTTAAAATCCACTCACTGGACACTTGTCTCCAAGTCCCTCTCTGTCTGTCTCCGACCGGCGTTCCGTGCCGGCCAGACAAAAGGTCTGCTTGGAGGAGGAGGCGGATGAAAGGCTCGGGCTTGTACTGCCACTCGTTCTTTTTTACAATGGGAAAACCTCCTTAGGGAGTGTGTTAAATAAATAGCCCCCTTTTTACTGTCTCTCTCTCTCTCTCTTTCCCTCTATCTCTACTGCTTTTTACTGACTGTCGGTACTCGTGCGCCTTCTTTCTCTCATTCTTTATTTGCATGTTTGCATGTTTCACTTCTTCACGTTTCGACACTACTGGTTTCGGAGGTGAAAATGTGAGACACGGGCACCGCAAGCGGCATGGGAACGTCCATCAGGTCGGGTTCGGGGGTCTCCGGTTACACTTGTCTCAGCCCCGCAGCGCTTCCGCACATAAACATCTAATTAACGACTCGCCTTTTTAATCGATGATACGGAGCTAACTCGCTAACGGATGAGGGCAATTCGTTTTTTTATTATTTATTATTATAATTCAATATGTTATTTATGTAGGGGTGTGTGAAAGGGGGCGAAAAAGGGGTTCATCCCTGCATCACAGAGCCACCCTCAGACCCCAGGGGCAGACACACCAGCAGGAATCTTCTTTTATGGTGCGCAGCAGAAACAACCTATACTTAAAGGAAGCTTCTCCTAAGGCAGGCTGCGTTTTACGGTGTCATAAATACCTCCACTTCCTTGTCGAGCCTGAGGTCGCATCTGACGGCGTACCTGCTTGCTAATTGTCCTGTCGTTGCTGTGAAAAGGACATCTCTTCTACCGGAACACGAAATCGTTTTCATCTTCTCCTTTTTTTTAATTTTATTATTTATTTTATTCCAATCCAGCAAAATGTCTGGCAACATAGTTTTGTTTTTTGTTTTTTTTAACCATTCTTTCACAGAATACAAAGACAACTTGGCGAAGCTTTCTCACCACAGCGAAAACGCGTCGAGGAATTGATGCTACGTTGCATCAACATCTGCAGACCCATGGCGCAAATACAGTTTTAGAATTAGCAGTTTTTTCATCAATTAACATCCTTAATCAGCGCATAATTGCAGGTGTCCAGCATACTTTAAATATGAAAGTGAAGGGATTGCCATTGTGAAACACAGCAGCACAGTGACACAGTGAAATGTGTCCTCTGCTTTTAACCACCACACTTGGTGAGCAGTGGGCAGCCATGACAGGCGCCCGGGGAGCAGTGTGTGGGGACGGTGCTTTGCTCAGTGGCACCTCAGTACCTCGGCAGATCGGGATTCGAACCGGCAACCTTCTGATTACTGGGCCGCTTCCTTAGCCGCTAGGCTACCACTGCCCCCCTTTTCTGTGGGGGGGTTCGACTCAGTGTTGGCTACTGGACTCGAACCCGCAGCCTTCCGGTTACGAATCCGTCGTGTTAACCGTTGGATGTTCCTTGATGGGTGGTAGTAACCTAGTGAGTAACACACTCGCCTGTCAACCAGAAGACCCAGGTTCAAACCCCACTTACTACCATTGTGTCATTGAGCAAGACACTTAACCCTAAGTGTCTCCAGGGGGACTCTGTCCCTGTAACTACTGGTTGGTAAGACCACTTCCACACTTTAGTTTGTGACGCTGCAAATTCTGCATCGGTGTGAATATTTTCATAGCTTGGAATGTTTCGCATTTCTGCGACGTCGCCACAATCCCATTGTATGAAGGCCATGATGAGAAAGCCCTGCAGAAAAGTGACCCTTGATCGACCTTCTCCACCACTCCCATCCTGAGGTGGGCCGCACGGCGTGGCCGATAAAACCCAGGCTGTTGTGGAAAGTTATGCACGTGGTGCCCTCTTCCATCTTCCAGGAGGAGCCTCTCACCGCATCTCTCTTTGTCACGTATCAGCTGAGAAGTTTGACCTCCCTCTTCTTGAGAAGTTCACGCCACTTAACTCAGAGAGCCACTTCACCCCTCAAAAAAAAAAAAAAAAAAAGCCACAAAAGGTGCCCGGCCCTTATCCAGAGGGACTTACAATCAGTAGTTACAGGGACAGTCCCCCCCTGGAGACACTCAGGGTTAAGTGTCTTGCTCAGGGACACGATGGTAGTAAGTGGGGTTTGAACCTGGGTCTTCTGGTTCATAGGCGAGTGTGTTACCCACTAGGCTACTACCACCGCGGTGGACACTTATTTCGGGTGGAGGGGTGGTGGAGCAAGGCTTCTTTTTTACACCTCTGTGAATAAAAGAGGCATAAGACGCTATAAAGGCCCCCGAGGCAGCGGTGGAAGGGAGGGTTATAGTCGTTTTTAGGTGTGGGGGGGTGCATTTGCATATTTTAGGATTTTATTTCGTTATCGGAAGCGTGGCTGGTTAAATCCCGACTCTGGGATCGGAATTCCGAGGCAAGGTGACGTTTCCCTCCCTCGCCGGCGCGCCCCGGCTCTTCTCTCGCCCTCCCCGCCGCCGGGCCGCATCTTCCTCTCGCCGCTTGAGCTTCTCCTGATGGCTTTGTGGAGCTCGCGGCGCCCGGCGGTGGCCAAGTTTCAAATGGCTGATTCAATTAGCCTCATAATGGACTCTGCTGGATAAATGGTTTCTGAATGCTTGGCTTGCAGATGTCTTAGATAAAGAAAGAAAAAAAAAAGAATCACGTCTTTAGAAATAAAGGAAAACGGATGGGGAAGCGTCCTGCTTGAATTAAGCGGTTCTGCAACCGGAGGCTGGGCCTCGGCGGTGTTCTCGTACCCTCGGGCTTCATTAGGGACCAATCGGGTTCGGCCTCTCCCGCTGGTCTAACAGCTTCCAACAGATTAGGGTCATTAGCCCCTTCCACTGTCATGAGGGTCTCTGTTAGCTCTCTGCACAATAAACGCGGTCATATTTGTAGCGCATTGCTTCGTAGCTTCATCAGTACGCCGTGTTCGGTTTCCCGATCGCGGCATTGCTGTATACTGCTGTTTTTTTTTTTTTTATTCCCCTTTTGAGCTGTTTGGAGAAAAGTCTCAGCTACTGATGTCAACTGTAAACCGAGGGCCATGGACGCCCCCGTCGCAACCGTCTCAGGAAGCCGAGCCTCGCTGCTGCCAGCCGAAAAAGAAACGGCGACGCAGCCGAGAGCGAGAAAGCGAGGAGGAGGAGGAGGTGAGCTCCCCGTGTGCCTGCCAATCTCTTCACCCCGGGGAGTCTGGCACATTAACCCTTGAGCTGAAGGGACCACCCTGCCGCGGTGGCGGGCAGCCGCCGTAGGACTTCGGCTCACCTCCACGGCGAACCCCGGCCCTTCCGCAGCGCCCTGGCGTGTGTTCGGCGACTCTGTCGGCAGCTCCGGGCGGGCAGGGGCTCTTATCGCAGCAGAGAAGCCCAGGCACTTGGCAATGGGTCCAGGCCTGAAATTGGCCCCCGAGGGCTAAACTTCCCGTTCCTTTCTCTCACCTGAGAAGTCACGCAGGTCCGTGCGCTCAGTCAGCAGTTGTCAACCCCCCCCAGTGCCATTATAATACATTTTAGGTCCGTCGGAATAATACAAAAAGGTACAAGCATTTAAAACGCAACGTTCTGTTCTATAATTCATTTTAGACAATGTTTCCAACAAAAATGGCTGCAGCCGCCTCCCTTTCTCGTCCCGTACATACGAAACACCCTACTTGTTTTGTGCAGGGCACTGGACCCGGCTCCGCCCCTCTTTGTTTGCGGTCTTAGCACGGTTAGATGAGACCTGTGGGTGTGCTGTGGGAAGGTTTTTCTCGTCACGACTGAGTTTTTTATTTTTTTATGTATTTAATGTGTCTCCCATCATCTATCAGGTGGCCAGCCATGTAGCCTGTGGTCTTTAGATATCGATAAATGATTTAAACGGTGATGTATTTTATTTGAGGTTTTTTTTTTTGTTTCTGCTCTCTTTTCTCCTTCGGCAAACATAAAAATATTTTTACTGCTAATCCACTGTTGCGTTTAGAAGATGATGCGCTTAGATGCAGATGAAGATGACAGGCCATAATAAATAAATAATATTCATGTTGATGTTCTGGGCTCTGCTGATATGCTGATATAAATTTACCACCCAGATGTATTCCAGAATATAAATAACATCTGCTTGACACATGTCCAATTCAAAAAGTATTCCGAAGTCACACATTACTGAATACTTGCACGACCGTATATTCAGAATTCAACCATCACTACGTTTTTGAAAGTGATTAAGCATGAGGTATCTGTAATTCACAATGTTCAGAAATGTTTTGGTTTTGAATGGATATTGGCTAACACACACACACACACACACACACACACACACAGACATGGTGCAGAGTAAATGCCCCTTCCTCCATAGATGAGAGTGTATAATTACCCCAAAAAAGGGCCATGTGTGATCTCTGTTTTAGCAGCTGTATTTTGGGGTCGCTTGGCCCATTCCTCTCGGAACACCACAGTTCCTACGAGCGCCACAAAGGCCACACAAAATGTTGGCTTTTAACGTGTTTTAGTTTTAACGTGACTCCCTCAGTGTCTGAGAGACATTATGAAAGCATATTTAACACTTCTAGGCTCAACTATATAGACCACCCAGGATGCTGAGGCCTTGACATGAACAGCAGGACAGAAAAATTCTCGTCGTGCAGGACCACTTTCTGCTTGCTTCACGGTACACATGCCTGAGCCAGTTTTATTTTATGGTGGAAATGACATGCTGTAGGTTTTTCCCCTCCCCGGTGTGCAGAGAATTATATATGAAACACACAAAGCCGATCTCAGCAACAAAATCTGAGAATGGTGAAGATCATTGTGATACACAGCACACGGTGCACACAGTGAAAAGTGTCCTCTGCTTTTAATCGTCACCCTTGGTGAGCAGTGGGCAGCCATGACAGGCACCCAGGGAACAGTGTGTGGGGACGGTGTTTTGCTCAGTAGCACCTCAATGGCAACTTGGCGGGTGGTAGTAGCCTAGTGGGTAACACCCTCGCCTATGAACCAGAAGACCCAGGTTCAAACCCCACTTACTACCATCGTGTCCCTGAGCAAGACACTTAACACTAAGTTGCTCCAGGGAGACTGTCCCTGTAACTACTGATTGTAAGTCAGGGTCCCTGTAACTACTGATTGTAAGTCAGGGTCCCTGTAACTACTGATTGTAAGTCGGTGTAAGTGGGGTTTGAACCCGGGTCTTCTGGTTCATAGGCGAGTGTGTTACCCACTAGGCTACTACCACTATGTTGCTCCGGGGGGGGGGGGGGGGGGGGGGGGGGGGGGGGACTGTCCCTGTAAATACTGATTGTAAGTCGCTCTGGGTAAGTGCGTCTGATAAGTGGGTCTGATCGGGATTCGAACCAGCAACCTTATGATTACGGGGCCACTTCCTTAACCGCTAGGCCACCACTGCCCCAATAAATACAATGACTGAATAAACATATTTGCATGTTTCTGTTGGTAATCAGACTGTGTTCTCTTCCCGCAGGCCCAAACGGAGACTGAACGTCAGCCTTTCCTCCAGGTTATCTGAGGTGAGGAAACATGAGCACACACACACACACACACACACACACACACATATTTATATATATTATACACACACACTCACCAACACTGGAATGTAAACACAAGACATTCCTTCCGTCATGCAGAGACCTTACAGAATTTTACGCATATAATTCTAACAGACACACACACACACTTTAAGTAAACAACACCACACACACACAATCAGAGCTGGTCAGGCCGTTCATTTGTCTTTGTGATGTGAACCGTGTCTCCTCTTCGCCAGCGCTTTAAGCAACGTGCAGCAGAGAAGGAGATGGCACTTCATCCACTTCTTCTATGTTCAACGTGACCAGTGGCACACAAAAAAAACCCAATAAGGGTGGTAGTAGCCAAGAGGGTAACACATTCGCCTATGAACCAGAAGACCCAGGTTCAAACCCCACTTACTACCATTGTGTCTCTGAGCAAGACACTTAACCCTAAGTTGCTCCAGGGGGGGACTGTCCCTGTAACTACTGATTGTAAGTCGCTCTGGATAAGGGCGTCTGATAAATGCCAAAAATGTAAATGTGAATTTCCTGCCCGGTCACAAGGGACATCTTCTGTATGATCACAAAACATGATTCCTTGAATACATATATAAAAAGTGTCCGGCTGCAGTAATAACTGACAGGTTTTCCTATAAAGTGCTTCAAATGGTGGCTCTTGAAGACCAGTCTGCCATTTTCATATTTGCACGTGACCATACGATTCCTGCACCAGTTCAGACGAGCTTCTCTAATGTGGTTTCATGTTGCGCTTGTGTCGCTGTGAGGGTATAATTGCATGTGAGTGTGTCTTTTAATGCTTCCACTGCGTGTTTGTGTCCATGTTTGTTTGGGGAACATGTGGGTGGGTTTGCCGTTTCCGTCCCTCTGTCTCCATGTGTGTGTGTTTTTGTGACGATATGAATATACCTATGACTGTGTTTTTATGATAGTGTGTGTGTGTGTGTGTGTGTGAGGGTGTTTTCTCCCCCCAGCCCGCCCTTCGCTGGCCCTCGGGGCTCTGCCCCCCGTGTAATGTCGAGACTCGGAGGCCCACGGCTTGGCCTTCTTTTCAGTCCCCGTCACTATGATCTCCATCCCTACACAATGGGAATATTGAGCCCTGGGGTGGGGGTCGCGGCCCCACCCCTCTCCAGCAGCGCCACGTTAGGGGCGGGTGGGATTAAGGAATGCCTCTCCAGCGCTGCCGTTGCCATGGGAAAGCCATTCTTCTGCCCCAGTCCGCCGCCTCGACCTCGCTCTCGATTCGAATCTTACGTCTGTTTCTCATTTCAAGCCACATCAGGGGCTTTTGGATCCGTGCCCAGCTCCATCAATGCAAAGGAGTGGGCATTAATCTGGATTTACAATTATAATGTCCACTTACGCCGTTCTGATCCTGGCCTCTTATCGTGCATTGGCAATGGGGGAAACACAAAACCAGGAAGCGAGCAAGGCTGCCACCGTTTAACGTTCACTCCGAACCCCTAGTTCCAGATTTTAAATTGACCAATATAAGCATCAGGCAGAATTGCAGGTCACATCCGGTGCATGGTTTTAGCCCAGGGAGGTCCAATATGTCCTAAAAGTACTGGCATTCATCACAACATCCACTGTAGACGTTTTTAACCAGACAGCAGTAACTGAATTGCAGTGATTTATGATCAATTTCTTCTTGTTTGGTTATTTATTTATACGCATGTCATGGCAACAATCTCAGAATCAATAGTATTGTGATGCAACATTGATTTTTAATATGGACATGTTGCCAGATCTTGCTTAGCGATATTTGTATTGATATTTTCCATTGGGTAGCAGGTTTAGTTATTACTGTGGAGGCCGGGAGGATTGTGGGAAAGCCAGCAGTGCAGCACCGCCGCCGAGCGCGCGAAGCTTCATCCTGTTGGCGTGGCATGACATCACCCACCGCTCATCTCTCCTCGTCAGACAGGCTGTCAGAGGCAATTCATCCGGAGCAGTGACCTGCAAAGCGCTATGGCAGCCCAGAGTTCAGCTGCATGAGACTAAAAAAAAAACAACTTCACAACCCCTAAGAAATAAACTAAAATAGTTCAAGAACGAACTGTCTCCCATTTAGTTGTTCCATGTAGTTACTGCATTAATGACATGATTTTAACCTTCATCCTCCTCACCCCAATGGACGCCGAGCACATTTCGAAGTGCAAGGGCTTTGAGAGTGTGTGTGTGTGTATGCATGTTAAACATATAGGGGTCTGTTCAGATTTAGGGGGAAGGACAATTAATTCCACGGAACGATCTGTCAGCATATTGCTGCCGTTCTTTGTCATTGTCCGCGCTCCGTGGAACTCTTCATCTCCCTCCCTTTATCTCCGTCCCTGCCTCACTTTAGCCCCCCCCCCTCCGTAAAACGTGGCGAAGAATTTGAATTTGAATGATGACCCGTAACATAAAAAAAAATATATTGTAATAGGCTTCTATAAATAATACATCACAGCGAGCCAGGCCTTTGATGGCAGAAATGTTGTCTCGATCAGGATTTTATTAAAGTGGAATAACGTTAACAAACAAAGGGACGAAGTGAGCGCTGACGCTGGGGAACCCTGCTGAGGCTGAGCTGCTGCTTAGATTGGTTTTGAAGAGGCCACTTTCATCTTGAAAGGGTGCTCAGAGTTAAGCTGATAAATGTGTGTGAGTGTGTGTGTGGACTGCGATGGGTTAATGTATGTAACTCTTTTATAGTTTCACAGATAGACGCCCATTTTCTCACATGATTAGCAGTAGATTGTATGCATGAGGGCTTTTATGCTTCATAATAATATCATGTCATTACAATATTTGTAACATTTTATTGCAGCGATATATATATATATATATGTGTGTGTGTGTGTGTGTGTGTGTGTGTGTGTGTGAATGCAGCGATATATAAGAATGAAATGTAAAGACGTTAGTAAAACTGAAATCATGCTGAATTAAATTTGTCAAACACCCAGACAATGCGTTCGGTGGTTGAGCTACTCAACTGGGCCCAGAATGGACTAGCCACAATTCCGACTCCATAGCTACCGTCTGACTTCAGATAAAACCGGAGCCACATGGGATCAGGTGCATCACATTTGCAATAAGATAAACCTAAACGAATGCATGAGGGTTTAATTGGTTGTCAGTTGTTCTGGTCTGTGATGTAATGTGCGTGCTTGTAATAGCGTAATCGGACATACATCAGTCAATAAAACGATTTCCCTCCAGTAGTCCGACCCAATGGTCTGCCCCAGTGGCGGCTTAGCGGTTCAGGAAGCAGCCCCGTAATCAGAAGGTTGCCGGTTCGAATACCGATCAGCCAAGGTGCCCACACACTGCTCCCCGGGCGCCTGTCACTGCTCACCAAGGGTGATGGTTAAAAGCAGAGGACACATTTCATTGTGTCACCGTGTGCTGTGCTGCAGTGTTTCACGATCACTTCACTTTCTTCTTCTAATGGCTATACGTGTAGTTCGACTGAGCTACAGAAGAAAACCTGCTACGTCTGACTTTGTATTTCAAACACAGATTTTTTTAAATCAAAACAACATTTCTGAACATTCTATGTCATCATCCAGCAAACTAAGGATGAGCAATTGATAAGTGGTAATAATGATTCACCATCAAGCCAATCATTGTTGTTTCAATGCAAACACAAAAATATCAGTGTTTGAAATTCAAAGGCTAAAAAAATCAGATGGAACAAAACCCAGAACCTGTCTTGGTCACGATTATTACCTAATTGCTTAGTTGTCAATATTTCAGCTGACTGTGATCATTTTTGCATAACGTGCATGTTATATTATATTGTATTATACGTGTTTTGCTATGACTTCTTTTTAATTGTGCAATTTAGAATATTCAGTGTCAGTCCAAAAAGAACAACAATTCTGATCACAATTATTCACATAACAGCTCGTCTGAATTTGGAAGCAAATAGCGGCGTGCATTGTTCAGGGTGTATTTTTAGATTTGTTTGCTTTGTCCCAGGATCGCCAGCGGAGGTGACAGCGCTGGAGCGGCTGGAAGGCTGCCTGGAGGTCCTGGTGCTCTCTGCTCAATTCTGGATGAAAGTGGACGCGTGGGCCTGTGGAGTGGGAGCGCAGCGGATGCTGGTGTATTTTCAGTGGCGAGGAGCGGCCCGGGCGTCAGGAAGGTGGGACTTCCGAGACGCCTCGTGAACGCAGGGCCGAGGGTCGGCCGAGGCCGGAGACTCGGCATCTACGATCTGATGGCCCAGGTGGGGTGGAGGTGGTATGGGTGTAGCAGGCAGGGGGTTCTGTGAGTAACGCCAGTTTAATGAATCCTGCCGAAGTGTGACAGATTAAACATGTTCGATTCTCGCCGCGTGTGCCACCCCTCCTGCTAGTGTCATTGCCAGGAACTGAGCGTCTCCACACTGCTGACACAGGGTCGCCACACCTCCCCAGACGAGCGGGTGTGTCATTACTACATTACGACTCAGGAAAGCCGATGGAATATGTTTGTAGTAAATTCTGTTCTGACTCGTGCGTCACGTTCACACACACACTCAGAACCATGGCATTGTCCTGTACTCCACAAGAATAACTAAACCCAATTTAAAAATATCAATACAAATATTACTACGCAAGAGCTGGAAATAACAGTGATGTAATGGATACATGTGAGAGTGATACGTATTCAGAATGCAAACATGTATTTGGATTGTCAATAGAAAAGAAACATATTGGAATTAATTGCGATTAATCACGATTAACTCATCAGACTAACGCTTGCTATAATATTTAAAACTATTGTCGAGCAATTTCACAAACTTTGGGCAATCAGTTGAGTTTATTGCGGAGTAATGTTGTGAGCAAGTGATAAACACAACAGACACGCCCACCATCAAGCGTTCATGCGTCGTGTGCGTATGGGAGTAAAGTAAACTAAATACAACTTTGTTTACAGGGTTCAATTATTTTCAAATGTTAAATGTTAAAATTTAATATCAATCTCATCTCAATTTTGGCAGCTATAATTCTAAAAGCTGCTTTCAGTGCAGTCACTTTTTAAATTGCTTTTAGAAAACCATATAATTGGTTCATGTGTTGCATATTAGATACAAAGCCCAGATCTGGACTTCCCTTCTTATGTATTTTTTTACTCGGACTATACTGTCACTTTTGATTTGTCCTAAATGCTTTGTGAGAAGATGATGTGGCTGATGACAAATATGGATGTGGATTACTGTGATGTGTGTGTGTGTAAGACTGTGGACAGAAGCAGGTTGTCTCTGTGTTTCTGTCTGCATTTTTCTAAATTCATTTCTCACTGTGATTTTCCAGGTGGCTCAGCATCCATTGCGTCTAAAACCAGAGATCCCAAATTGTATATTGTCATCGTCTGAGTGCAGAATATTAGTGAATTTCATTTTCGATTCAGGGCACTGCGGAAAAGGCTCAGATGTCTTTAATGTGCTCTTCCCGGCCCGTCTGTCCTGGTCGTCCTCAGCGTCTCTGTCAGTCTCCTCGTTCCATGGAAACGGAAGCGGTGCTGTCACTTCTGTTTACCCTCTCCAGCCCACCCGCCCACGCTTGCCTCGGGGAACATTCAACGCTGTCGGTGAGTTTGATAGAAATCAGATAAAAACCATCGGCCGTTGACTGTACCCCGCGGCCAGCCAACAGATGGACGTATCCAGGACATCGTTTGGTGCTTCGCACTCCGTAGACATGTAGGTACATCCCGGAGCACAGGGGGCTGGCGTGTGTGTGTCTGTGTTCCAAGGGAAGAAAAGTCCCCTGTTAAAAGGTCACAATCAACATTCATTGCTGTCGGTGGGTTTAACTCTGTGGAAAAGCTCACTGAACAATGAATGCAACTGTGTCCCAGATTTCCTCTACTTAACATCGGCTATAACTCTGTCTATCGGGCTGTATATTTATCTGTCTATCTACACTACAGGCCACCCTTCTGCTCTTTTCAGGTTTTCATTGTAAATACAGTGGCTGCTTGGTTATGCAACATACACTGTAAGTGTCATTTACTGAACGTTTATGTACAAGTTTCAAAATTATTCGAATTCGAACTGCCATTAGAATTATCTGTATTTGCAGGATGCTCGAATGGCCCCTGAAATGAGACATGACCTTCATCTAAGCTGAACGATTAACATGATTAAAGACATTTTACCCAACCACACAATGCTTTCTTTTATCGTGCTGAGCAAAAGGTAGAGGCCATTATTGGGAACGGTGGGGCATTATCGATGTACGGGACAAGTCTGGAGACCATTAGCTGTCTGTTTTTTTCTGCTCTTTGTAGACCCAACACCATGACCTTCTTCAGATCTTAGCATGGAGGCAAAGTGTCTCTCAAGGACCCAACGACCCCTCTGTCCCAGTCCAGCAATTTAACATCCATAAACTCGTAAATATCCATCATTATCGAAGAATGACTCAATTGTGTCTACAATTTGCAAGTTTTGTTAACCTTCATTTATTACCTTACCTTAAAGTCAAAGTGAAGTGATTGACACAGCAGCACAGCACATGGTGCACACAGTGAAATGTGTCCTCTGCATTTAACCCATCACCCAGAGTGAGCAGTGGGCAGCCATGACAGGCGCTCGGGGAGCAGTGTGTGGGGACGGTGCTTTGCTCAGTGACACCTCAGTGGCACCTTGGCAGATCGGGATTCGAACCGGCAATCTTCTGTTTATGGGGCCGCTTCCTTAACCGCTAGGCCACCACTGCCCCTAGGCGAAGCTGTTAAAATTCCATTCATGCCAAAGATTTCTCAAGTGTTTTTCTCTCAACTGCACCATTCTGCCACCATTTTTCCACTCAACCAAGATCCAGATAGATGCAGCAGTTCAGGCGGTTTAATTGAAGGTTGCATGAATGTGTGTGGTGGGGGTTGGGTGGAAGACACACAGGATGAATGTGTAATCATCTGGATTTACTCCTCATTTGGTGTTTTTGTGCTCTCACTCTCTCTCTCTTTCTTTTTTTTTAAATTATATGCTGTGTTTTCTGGAGGCCAGAGCAGGTCCAAAATGGCCTCCGTTTTCAATGCCGCATCCTCAGCTGTCTTTTTGTGGCAAGGGGAGGTTTGGAAAGATTTCTATAGCCCCCCCAATTCAGCTGCACCTCATACAGGCCATGACATCACTTCCTCTGTCTTCCTCTTGATCTCCGCCGTTCACACAGCGGCCACCGATCTCGTTGCTCCGGCAGGCATCCTGCGCCAGAGTCAGCTTTACTGGCTCTACCGGACACCGGCAGGGCGATGACTTGATGAGCCATGCAAAAAAAAAATAATAATAATAATTTAACCCATAATTTAAATGGTGCTTATTTAAATGCACGTCTTTGCCAAAAATTATTTCCCAATCATGTTTACAAATTATGTGCTTGTGTCTGTGCAAAACATGCCATATTTGTTATATTCTTCAATAATAATTATTATAAATAATCACAATTGAATACAATTACCAATTGTCATCAAAAACCTTTATTTGCTGAAATTACATAATATAATAATAACGCTTTAAATTGGGAAAGTCATGGCACCTGATTATGGAGTCAACCAATACTAATTAGGCGGGATTGGTCAGGACTCCTTAAGAACAGGCTGCATTAATGTGGACTCGCCCTCATGCTGCATGTTGGATTTGTTCTTGTCGAGACATGGATTCGGGGCACTTCGAGTTCCTTTTAGGTTCCCTTTTGGCCATCGGGCCTAGTTTTGTTGTTGTGTTCATCCAAGAGGTCCTGCTCCTGCACTTCAGTCCCCTTCGCACCCTCCGTCGTCACACAAGAGTTCAACAGTTACAACATTCAGCCTGTAATGGCCATGGAATGGCTGCCTTAGAAATTGAAAATCAGTTTCTGTATTGAATACACAAGGCTACACTCTTTGTTTGCTTTTATTTAATAAATAAAAACCAAAATAAAATTCAAACACAAATTTTAGTTTTCCCAGAACCATCCCATATTAACATGGTATTTGGATTTCCATCAGATTCTAGCTGCAGACGTTACGCTGACTGGTGAGATGGAGCAGATGTTAGCAGATTAATATAACAGATCAGATACTTTGACGTTTTTTTATTATATTTTTGATAATAACAGACCAGTGTGCGTGTGGTCTATAGAGAAATCATATTTTTTATTGTTGCATGACGGTTCCCACTCTGTTAAAAAGTGTCACACGGGGGGCCCGGGCTGGAACCTATGCATTCCGGTTGACACGGGTTGCACATGAGTGACTTCCTGAGGAGCACGTCCTCCATCTCAGTTCCTCCGGTGAGGCAGGAAACAGCCCAGCTTCTGGGCAGCTTCAGTGGCATTAGAAGAGAACTAGGATTTGGCAGCCTAGTGTTGCCCGCTCATTAATCAGTAATGCATGGGCCGCTATGCTCAGGTTTTACATAAAACAGGAGTGACTATTCATTGTATGAAATATAAAGAAATACACAACCAAAAAAAAAGGTTATAATAGGAGCATGATTAAATTTTCTAAATTTCAATATTATTCAACTAATGATTATTACAACCTCATTCACAGATGATCTTGCAAGATAACGCAAAAAAGCTTTGAATGTGACTCAGATGTTTAAACGATAATGAACATCTATTTTCTAATTAATTTTCACAGAGGGCAGATCGGGAATTAGTAACTGACAGCACGTTCTGATAAAGTCTCACGTTTTAAAGGGTGTGGAAGATTACACATTCATCGCGAGGTTAAAAAAAGGTGTTTCTTTCTTTATTTCTTCGCCGTGGCTCCATGCAACTGTCAGACAGGTACAGTTAATGACTCTAATTCATCTTCATTCTTGTCAGGTTGTGGAAAGGAAGGAATAAAATTAGGAAGTCGGAGGAGGATTTTAAATTTTTAATCATAAAATAAGCGTGGTGAGGTCTCCGAGCAGTCTCTGCAAGCACTCCTGGGAGGAATCATGGGGTAGATGAACGTTGTAGTTGAAAGGGTGATGGAGGAGAATCAACGAGCAGCGCTTCAGTCAGGTGCAGTCAGTCTTTACCATTTACTCCATCAACACAGAGCTCTGAGGAGGACGTACGCCCCTTCATCAGGATCCCGGGCCTCCACGTTCTTCATCTACGCCGAAGGATGGCGTTTAAGGAGCAATACTTTGCAATACAATACATAAGATCGCAGTATCATCTAACTCCGCCGCCCTCTTGAGTTCTGAAAAGGGACAGGGATTTATTCCGGAAAGACTCCTCTCTCGTCACATGGTGTTGGCGCTGCTTTTTAAAACGTAGATTTCATCACGTAGAGATGTACAGCCCACTGTGTCAGACTTTCCAAAAATTTTATTACGATGCTAAATATGAACACCATTGTGAATGCTTTTCATATCATGGACTACTTTAAATTCACAGGTCGGTTGGATATCTAGTTCCTTCTCTCGCAGGCAGCTGAGAATTTGCTAGTCATTCCTTCTTTGTGTTTCTCTGTTTCTCACGAACCAAAATACATATCCGATGTTAATATGCCCCTTCCTGCCAATCATATATAACCCTTATTACCCTCTAAATAAAACTCGTACAATTGTACCCATGGCCATCATTAAAGGAAAGCATGAAAAGTAAATTTTAAGCTCATCCAGGGACCCATGGCTGCCTCTATTCCATTTGTTTTGCTGGTTACTTTTGCATTAGCACAAGCCCTTGCCCCCTTATATTCCTTTCCAGGGCAGTATTAGATGTGTTCACTACACCGTTTCATCCAGCATGTCTCTGTGATCGATTGAGACCATTTCTTTCCAGCATCACTTAGAGAGAACAGCTTCATCATGCGCAGTCCTCCATATAACAAAAAAACGTCTGGCCACTTTTACTAATTCTACACATTTAGGAGAGGCCATGATTAACACCATCCTCTTTTATCATCCTCTTCTGTCTAGGCACGTATTTACATAATACATATTTAAATCATTTTAGTAACTGGTCTAACTAATGTAGTTTGGGTGCATTAACCAACATTTCCCCTTCAGAAGTTTCAGCACATGTAGGTTCCATTTAATCATCATAACCATTTATCACAGTTAAACTCCCTGCCCTTTCCAAATCCCATTAAATCACAAAAGGAACACACACACAAAGGCCAATTCAGCATCCCCATTCACTTAGCATGGATTTTTCTGAAGTCTGGAAGAACTGGAGCATCCATATTAACATGGGAAGAACATGCAACACCTCGTGTCCAGAGACCTCAACCTCATCTCAAATATGGCAGTTGTTGCCTCATGGTTAAGGAAGCCGACTCGTTACCAAAGGGTTGTGGGTTGAGGTCCCCTTGATCATGGTACCGTCCCCGCACACCGGGCGCCTTTCATGGCTGCCCACTGTTTAAATGCGGAGGACACATTCCATTGTGTCACAGTGTGCTGTGCTTGCTGTGCATCACGATGGCAAATAGCAACCACTTTCACATCCATTAACAAATAAAAACTGCTTTCAAAAGCTGTTACCTACACAGTTAGGTTATTTGGCACCACATAATGTGAGTGATTTTGGAGATAATTTTTTTCTGCAGCCACACTGTGAAATAAAATAGTTTATATTCTCACTTTATTAAGGATTCGGAACAGAAAAATCACTAAAAAGAATGACAAATGGACTACGAGCAGCCTTAACATGCATCATGGCCGTGACTAGAACACAACTGGAGTAAAGTAGATGACTTTTCATATTTATATTTTCATGCTTTTTTTGGTTCGTTCCATTGAGGATTTCATTGATTATTGGCAGTTCAGTTTATGAAAATCCATGTCCTTCAGGGAGGCTCGATGCCACCACCGACACATTAACGTGTCATTGAAGAAGAAACTGATTCGGTATTCGACCTTCAGTGTTTTTCGGGCTGAAGGAAATGGCAGTACACGTCGGCCACCACTTCCTGTTGGAAAGCAATGACTTTAACAGCCACTTCCTCAGGCAGTGATGCAACCTCCCAGATTGCATCCATACCCTCATTCTTCTTTAGCCCAGCAGTATTTTGCGAATATTTTTTCCAGCTAGTGAGGCATTTTTTGTGACAGTGCTGCCCTGTACCAGCCAATTTGCGGGGCAGTGGTGACCTAGCGGTTTTATGAAGCGGAACCCGTAATCAGAAGGTTGCCGGTTCGAATCCCGATCCGCCAAGGTGCCACTGAGCAAAGCACCGTCCCCCCCACCAGTCATGGCTGCCCACTTCTCACCAAGGGTGATGGTTAAAAGCAGAGGACAAATTTCATTGTGTCACCATTTGCTGTGCTGCAACGTTTCACAATGACAATCACTTGGTAAAGAAAGTAAATAAAATGCAACTAATTTCCTGTAGCATCGCGCTTCAGTGCAATGAATATTGTGTCCCATTATTCCTTTTGTAACGCGTTCTGGAGCCTGCTCGTTTCGGGCTGGATGAACGGTAGCTCCGCCCCTTCTGCGGCCTGACCTCACCTGCGCCAAAGATTCACTTGCTGTTACACACCAGGCGCATCATCTGCCGGAATGTGCGTGCGGGGGTCACGGGGGTCAGCTTGCAGGGGCCTGACGTCACCCAAGTCCCCGCGGGCGATCTGAAGAACTAATCCATGCTTCTGTCCATTAACTGCGAAGGTCACAGCAAAGGTCACAGGGAAACTGGAGACTTCCCCAGGTCCCTCCTGGACACCAGTCTGCTGAGCCATCAAGCAAGGGCCACTGGGCGAGAGGCGTGCGAGTCGAATTCGCAAATCTCACCGAGCACTCGCACTTGTTTGCCACTTATTATCGTTTTTGAAATCACGGCGGCATTTCTTCTTTTCAGTCCGGCGAAGAGCTGACAACGCACCATTTATGCATGAGAGAGCGACCACTGTCGCCAGGCCCGCCGCTCACTAAGCATGATGGGTATTTAGCAGTGGCGGCCTTTGTCCCGCGCCCCACGTCTCCTCCATTATTAAACAGGAAGCACTCGGGGTGCACCGGTGCGTGCTGGTGATGTAATGGCCACGGCAGTCTGGTTCGGATTCCTACCAACCCCCCCACCCCACCCCCCCACCAAATTACACCACTGGCTGACAAAAAAAAATCTTTTTCGGCTCACATGGCCCATGAACATGAAAGAAAGGAATTTCTCCTCCAACGACTGCAATGGAATAAATAAATCACATTAAACCGAATCTTTTTCGAGACAAATGACATTTTAGGTTTAAATGTAGTCACTCTGCAAATTGTTTAACTGAAAAAGACTGGCCATTAAAAGACAGAAAGGAAAGCAGTTTATTTAAGAATTATCAAATTAATTGATAATTATTGTGCAATCACATGTTATTGGGTGTGCATTAATGTAAGTTTAGTGTGTGCATGCATGCATGATTAGTGAATAGTCTTTTAGCGCCCTCTACAGGGCAGTCTGTTTCATATTTAAAAAAAAAAAAAAAAACAGAAAAAGCCACAAAGTTATGTTTGTTATCTTTTGACCTTTTCTTGCCCAGCTTTCAGTACCTGAATGCTCTCTCTGTAAGCTGAGGCTGTTCACTGGAGATCTTCCAACCTCCATGCTCAGATCAGGGTAAAATTTCACCAGTTCATTATCATATAATTGGAATATATGGTGCATCCGGAAAGTGTTCATAGCGCATCACTTTTTCCACATTATGTTATAGCCTTATTGGATTAAATTAACCACCCCCCCCCCCCCTCAGAATTCCACACACAACACCCCATAATGACAACGTGAAAAAAGGTTACTTGAGGTTTTGGCCATTTTATAAAAAAAAAAAAAAAAAAAACGTGTATATAAGTATTCACAGCCTTTGCTCAATAATTTGTCAATGCACCTTTGGCAGCAATTACAGCCTCAAATCTTTATGAATATGATGCCACAAGCTTGGCACACCTATCCTCGGCCAGTTTCACCCATTTCTCTTTGCAGCACCTCTCAAGCTCCATCAGGTTGGATGGGAGGCATCGGTGCACGGCCATCTTAACATCGCTCCAGAGTCTGGGCTCTGACTGGGACACTCAACGACATTCACAGAGTTGTCCTGAAGCCACTACTTTGATATCTTGGCGGCGTGTTTAGGGTTGTTGTCCTGCTGAGAGATGATCCGCCGCACCAGTCTGAGTTCAAGAGGGCTCTAGAGCAGGTTTTCATCTATCCTGAATAGTCCCCCAGTTCCTGCAGCTGAGAAACCTCCCCACAGAAATTAAACTTTCATGTTGTCATTATGAGGTGTTGTGTGTAGAATTCTGAGGGAAAAAATAATCTGATTCATTTTTGAATGTACCTTTAACATAAAAAAATGTGGAAAAAGTGATGCCAGTCACATGCATTAAGGGTTCCAGTCACCCTCACATTCTGCTCATTTGGCCTAGGTGATTAGATCCCTTTCCGTGCTGGTTTTCACCCTCACACCCTCGTTCACTGTGATGCTGATGTCATTCTGTCCATGTGTTTTTTCTGTTCGTGTCCTGTGTGATTTGGCTATTCTGCCGCTTGCGCCTCATTTACACCCCATGGCATGACAGCTGTGAATACTCTCCGGATGCACTGCAGATCTGACGGCTCTGTAAAATAGAATGTATTTTCAATTTTTTTTTAGTTTTATTAAAGTGCAGATTTTCTGTGTCTCCTACCTGCTTGGCATGTTTATGAGTGCATGTTTTTTTATTTACTCTGGGATAAATACAGTTTTTCTTATTCTGATTTTGGTTTAAACCAATAAAACTTGACTTCTTCTTTGAAAGGTCGAGTCCTGTGTGCTGAAATGCTCATTCACAACAATGTGCCCTTCACTGGCTGACCTTACAGACGAAAGGAGCATTGTCTGCAAGCCGTACCTTCATGAGCTTGAAACAATTCCAAATGACAGTTTACAATTTTATACAGATGCTTTTTAAGATGTACTTTCTGAAAATATATGTGTCCATGAAGTGTCAATGGATAAATGAAATGGCCGGACAAGTTCCCCTGTGAATGCTTGTGCATTTGTATCTGCAGGTTTTCTTGGAAGTGAATGCATGTGTGCAAGAGTTTGTGTGTGCATGCATGCAACTGTCAGTGAGTGTGTGTTTTTGCATGTGCAATCAGTAATGATGACCAGCTTTCTGAGCTAAGACTGAATAAATGTATGCATTGAGTCGAAATGTAGTGATAAATAGTTTTATTTTCCTTGTGAAGTCACATGACCAACAGTTCCACCCACACGTTCAGAACAGGAAAGTCAAGACTTACAACAAAATTACATAAACAATGAATTTCATCTACTTCTGCAGTCTGTTCTGCATCTGTCGTGGGAATTATTGCACCGTTTTGGTAAGTGCTTCTGTACCCAAGACAAATGAACTTACTAAGAGCTTTAACTAAGCCTAAGCAATCAGTGTTAGTGATGAACATATGCAATGGCATATAGTAACTACATGTATACATGAATTATGTGTAATAAAAGACATAGTCTTCAGAATAAAATGCAAAATAGAATTTCTGTCATCAAATCTTTTAAATAAGTAGACAATAATCTAAATATTTCTGCAATGCCAGAATAAATAGTCATATAAATAGAAGAGTAGAGATCAGTAGTGTTCCATCATGCCACACTGCCAGAACCGCTAGAAGACGACGCTGTCAGACACCTAATTTCCTGCTGCCGAACTCCCGCATCTTCACCCTGTGAAGGCATCAGAAATACTGTCTGTGTAGCTGGAAATACAGTAATACAGTGTGCTTGGTCGGGGGACAAATGTGTAAAAGAGCGTTTACCCCAAGTTCCTGACAATCTGTCGAACCCAGCGCACGTGAGGATTAGCGCAAACGTGTCTTCCATTCTTAGTGTGTAGTCTGCCAGAAAAAAAGCACCAGACAGTCGTCAAGACGAAATACCATCGTCGCATTCTGTACATATTGACCTTTGTACGTACATTACGGCGTTGATGTTACAGTTGGAAAAGGAGTCCTGGATTGAAAAGCCTTTGACTGCTTCAGCAGACAGTATGGTGCTGGAATACCTTGTGCAGCAGCCTGAAATTGAAAAAAAAAAAAAATTATGCAAAGATCTGTTAAGAAAAAAAAAAAAGAAACGGACACACAGACCACACTTACGTCCGATCACTATTGACGAAGCTTTGGGACTCAGGAGACCCGCCGTGAGAAGCATCAGCAGGGACAAGGCTGGAGCAGAGATCTGGGCCATCTTCTTTGGTGGACCTGTGTCTTCTGTGACAAGCTGGTTGTGGCTTTCGAGCTGTGGAGTTTTAAAGTGGTTTTCTTTCCACTGCCAAGGTGGAGTTTCCATTGTTCCCACTCCGTTCCTACAAGGGAATTTCCCTGTCTTCACATCCTTCATCTACCGTGTCAATGAGAATTTCACAATGGCAGATACGTAATACAAGATAATATGAGTGCATTTATTTTATCTTAAATGTGTTAATCCTAATAAGTGACTATAAACGAAGTGATTATAAAACTATTTATGAAAAGTATTTGGTTTCCTTGTTTTAAAAACGCAATTTTCCCTTCGTTACAGAACGCATAAACCAAACAACAGTGGATCGTGCTGCACTGGCATACATTTAGCTGTGCAGACACCACCATAGTGTCCGATTTCATTTCATTTCGCCGATGACGGTAAAACGTTCACAGAGGCTCAGAGAAGAAGTCAAATTCTGTGGTTTTCCAGGATTCCAGTCTCACCCTTCCAAACGGAGAATACAAAGCCGGAAAATTTACATTCCGTGCTGAAATAGTAACACTGGGCATAAATAAACGGCACAAACTGCATTTGCATCTTTCCGTTTTTTTTTTGGAGCAATATGCTTACAAATTTCTTCCAAAAATAGCATCGAAGGGCACAACCTCTCTTTGATATACTATACAAATATTCAGAATATTGGTAATGATTTGCTGCCAATGCTGACATCACTCTAAATTTAGTTCTTCCTCATTTCTACCCTGGGATAACCGGTGTAGCAAGATAGTCTCAGGGGGGGAAAAAGAGGCTTGAACCTTCACAGAACAGCCGCAGTCAAACCGGTTTAGATGCTGCTGTTTTCAGTGTAAAATGAGACGTGGTTGAAAAATATTGGCTGTTGTAATTATCGTTTATTAGAAAAAGTCATTTGTACAGTAAAAGCAACAATATATACAATCATAATAGACACTGCCAGCAGCACGCAAATGAAGACTTGGCACATAAATACTAGATGAGACCACACTTCTCCAGACCTATTATGAGCACAGAATAGATATTGCAGATTGTCACCAGAAAAGGCACAAAGGGCATGAAGAATGTGGGATCATCATAATCTCAGGCCAGTAATAGTATGAAGTTATTTGTGGTTTTGCTTCTTCTGCCTCAGGTCCTGCACCTTAGCCCTGGAAATTAATGATAAAAGTTGACATTAGTTGGCTTCGATTCCATAATCACTGTGTTTCATTTAAAAGGGTAATATGGTATATTGTTGTTCTGTGAAATTACTGTGATAAAGGTGACCATAAGGCAGACTTACTTCAGTTTGTTGACGATGCCTATCACCCAGTTTTGGAGCGGATCAACGCAGACATGTTTGCCCTTCACAGTGTGGAGTCTTGGGGAAGAAAAGTCGCGGTTACATATTCACATTTACAACATTTATCAGACGCCCTTATCCAGAGTGACTTGCAATCAGTAGTTACAGTCCCTGGTCCCTGTCCCTGGAGACACTCAGGGTTAAGTGTCTTGCTCAGGGACACGATGGTAGTAAGTGGAGTTTGAACCTGGGTCTTCTGGTTCATGGGTGAGTGTGTTACCCACTAGGCTACTACCACCCAGTCACCCGGTTACATAATGCATGTACTATTCACACTGTAATGACTCTGATTACAGAAAGTCTGGCTTGTCCCAGGTCCTTACATGATGGCATCAAGGTTGCAGTTTCCTCTCCTTGTCTGGATTGAAAATCCTCTCACTCTTTCAATGGGCAGCACGCTGCTTGAATACTTCGTGCAACATCCTGAAATAAAACCATCAAAAATAAAACAAGGAATTCCAATTTAGGATGATAAATATTTTGGTGGAAGCACACACACACACACACACACACACACACTGGTCTCACCCCCCCGGCGTCCTGCTATAGCCCCAGTACTGAGGAGGACGAGCAGGCAGAGCACCAGAACCAACAGCCGGGCCATCTTCTGACTTCTGAAGGTTGACTGTCACCGAGGGCAGTATAAATACTCCAGGCGTGGAAATTTCTGCTCTTCTGGTGGGCTTTCCGCTGCTCACCTATGTTCTCTCCGATGACAACACTTCCTCTCCCGCCTTGCTTGCCTTCCTCATCTTCTCTCTTTCTCATGATCAACTTAAATACTCTCATAGATAATAATCTATTTTATGTGCGAAATGAGAAATATAGAGAATTAACTAATCATTTTATGATCTATCATGGGCATGCATTATCAAAACAGGAAGATACTTCCAAACTAAAGGATTTTTCGTTTTTTTTGTCATTTATTATTTCATCCACATGCCTGTACATACAGCATACAGGTGTCCATACCTACTGGATTTTTTCATCATTCATTTAAATCTCCGAATAGTCTCAAAATATAAATATATATTTCAATATTGTGCACAACCGTAATTTCATTTGATTTCTAAAAAAAAAAAAAAAAAAAAAAACAGCTTAAAGAGTTTCTGCCTGTAGTATACCAACAAATAAACGAGAAGACACACATTTGCTTCGATATTCCCCTGTGCTATGCCACAAAGCCTCTCAGTTGTGGGAGAGGCTGTGTGGGCTGATCTTGCTCTCTGCTGCATGCAGGTCATCGCCTTTTTCTAGGTCACTATGAGCACGGTTTGCCATTAGAAGAAGAAAAACGATGCCATTACGTGCTTGTAAATAGGTCGCAGACAGCACGGGCGTGTTAAAATCGAGCATAACGTCCCCCTAAAAAAACCACAACCTAGAATCTTACCAAAAAAAGGCTCTGTAGCCAATACTTAGAATTAAAGTATAAACTGAGTACTGGGAAATCCCAGCAGAGTTGAGCAATGATGTCCCCCTTAAATCTTGCATTTAACCTCGTTCACATTACATTTCAATCATTTCAAAATGTGATTACAGCACCCTGAGGTACGTTCAACTCATATTTCTGACACATATGATTTATCTTCACACCCCATCAGTTTATGAGGTTTGTGGAAGATGTGGCAGAGATATGAGATTGACATCAAACCTCGAAATTTCCTTCCTCAAAAAAAGGATAGTTTTTCTTGTCCAACATTACAATTCTCTTCTGCCCATCTTCTTTTTAATTATCTATACATCTGAAAAGTGAAGTGAAGTGAAGTGTCATTGTGATACACAGCACAGCACACGGTGACACAACGAAACGTGTCCTCTGCTTTTAACCCATCACCCTCGGTGAGCAGTGGGCAGCCATGACAGGCACCTGGGGAGCAGTGTGTTGGGACGGTGCTTTGCTCAGTGGCACCTTGGTGGATCGGGATTCGAACCGGCAACCTTCTGATTACGGGGCCGCTTCCTTAATAACTAGGCCACCACTGCCCAAAAACACAGTTGGTTAGAGATGTCACTAAGTAGGTGGCAATGCCTTAACCATATGTGTGTTGAAGGCCACAAGGGCCTCTTCCGTCCATAGTGTTACATCAAATGTAGACTTCTGTGTCGAAATTCAGCTGTCAGTGGCATTAGATATTGTATAGACGGCCCTGTTCTCGTCCTACACATAACTGCAGTAAATGTAAGCTGTATTAACAGTTGATAGATTCATGTATATTAATAAAAACTGATAACAACGTCATCGTCACCTCTTCAGCAGCTTTTACGTCTCCCGTACTGACGTAACGCAAGTCTTTGTCTTCTTGCTGCATTCCTCACCTGGGCAGGTCACGGGATTCATTTTAACTGGGGATTTTAGCTGGTATGTGCAGTACGGTCTATCAATGCAGTACATTCTTTGGGTTCACTTTTGGATTTTACTGGTCCATCAGGTTCATGCGAATTTGTCAAAGGGAGATGTGTGGGGTGAAATCTTTGTCAGAAATGTGTCCTGAAGCTCGGGAGATATTTATAGCATCGTAATTACTTTATTTGTAGCATTGTAGTACATATTTACAGGGACAGTCCTTACTAATGGTAGTGAGTGGGACCTGTGACTTTGTGGTCTTCTGGTTCACTTACCCACTGTGTCTTACCCACTAGGCCACTAGGCCACTAATACCACATCTGTGTATACATAGAAATAACATCTATGCACATTAAGTTAAAAACTGAAGCTACATATTCTGTTACAGTTGAGCCTGTTCCCTTCTTCCACATAAATAGAGAAGAACCGATGTTCCTGCTAGTCATGTTGAAGGTACCACCATATACACACACACACACACACACACACACACACATACAGTACAAGTTGGGACACACCTCATTCAATGTGTTTTCTTTATTTTCATGACCATTTACATTGGTAGATTCTCACTGAAGGTATCAAAACTATGAATGAACACATGTGGAGTTATGTACTTAACAAAAAAAGGTGAAATAACTGAAAACACGTTTTATATTCTAGTTTCTTCAAAATAGCCGCCCTTTGCTCTGATTACTGCTTTGCACACTCTTGGCATTCTCTCGATGAGCTTCAAGAGGTCGTCACCTGAAATGGTTTTCCAACAGTCTTGAAGGAGTTCCCAGAGGTGTTTAGCACTTGTTGGCCCCTTTGCCTTCACTCTGCGGTCCAGCTCACCCCAAACCATCTCACTTCAGGTCCGGTGACTGTGGAGACCAGGTCTCCACTTTTTGTTAAGTACATAACTCCACATGTGTTCATTCATAGTTTTGATGCCTTCAGTGAGAATCTAGCAACGTAAATGCTCATGAAAATAAAGAAAACACTGTACTATGTATATAGATTTATATCTATACTTAATTTTCTTTATTTCTTTATATATGCTTTGAGAGTGGGCAGCCATGAGGGCATGCATGAAAAAACTATATAAAGCTAAAGATGTTTAAATAGTTTAGTTTTCCATGTCCTACAACGTAGTGCCATATTTTCATTTGGTGGAATTTGGGTATAGAAGTATTAAAAATTTACATTAAAAACTTAATAATGTTGTCTTTATGGCATCAGTCATGAATTTGAATTGCATAAGGCTTTTGAGAGAGGAAATGTACACACACCCAGGCAACGTGGTACAGTGGCATTTCCAGGTCTAAAGGATAGTTCCACTTTGATAGAAAAGGTCAACGATTCCACTAGGTTTTTCCCCATCATGCGAATATAAAACACAATGTCAGGGCGCCTGCAGTCAAGGACCGTGGTCCAGATCCTGAAGGAACCATTGAAGCCACTAAAATAACAAATCTTCCAGAAGAAATGGCAAGATTAAGCTTGACACTGTGTGCTCTGCTGGGTACTGTGGCAGTCATGGCTTCTCTTGTTGAAACAAGTAAGTAGGACAAGATTTTTCAAATTTTTTGTTAAGATGACAAACAACAAGTACAGCTTGCACAGGATTACTCATACGGTGTATTACTCTCCTTCAGTGCCAACTGTAAAATGCTGCACAAAATACTCGACAAGTCCTTTGCCTTTGGGCAGAATAAGAGGTTTCAAGGAAGACATCCCCGGACTGTGTCCTCTTCAATCCGTTAGGTAAGTGATCACGAAGGCAATAGTGGACATCAGTGCTTGTCTATCGGTGTAACTAGTCTATACTTTTACTCGCTGACCTCTTTTCCTGACGTAAATGCATAGTGCATAGTGTTTGAAGTGATTCAGATCAAGAGAACCGTAATAAAAAAAAAGTTGCTTAACGAATATCTAAACTTCTTTAATCTTGTTTGAATATGAAATAACAGTTAAAAATGTACAGTAGAGAATGCATGTAACGGTTCATTTTGTATCTTCCATTACAACAGATTTATTACTGTTCTTGGACGAGTCATATGCGCAAATCCGAAAGATCAGTGGGTGAAACATGCCATTGAACATGTTCGGTGAGCTGTTCTTTTTTATATATTTAATAAAATGTTTTATTATAGTTATAAAGTCAGCATTCACGAGCTGCATTAACTTTAAATATATAGACTGATCAATGATTTCATGCTTTAATTTTCACAGGAACTCAAGGAAAAGGGTTTGAAGCTTGTCAGTGGTGTAAAGCATCTGAGATGTCTGTATGAATTTTATCTGTCAGTATTGAACAATGAAGTGTTTTGACATTGACTATATGTTTTAAATATCTTATATGCATTACACCTATTTCTGGGAAATAGACCTGTATATAAATTGTGTCAATTAACATTTATTCAGATTGAAATAAACTGAATATTACGCATAGCAACTTGTTTTTGTTTTAAATACAACACAAAACCAACAGGGCAAATCAATGTTTTGAAAAGGCATTCCTAACTTAGTCAGGGAGGAAAATGATTCAAGGTCATGTGAAGGCAATTCAGAGATTTCCTTTTAAGCACATAATGTATATTAAAGAATTCAGTATAAATGTAAAAAAAGTACTTAATTTTGGCTTAATATAAACACACACACACACACACATATATATATACGTATACAGACACACCCTACTCTGGTCTGTTAAAGATGGAATATCTGCGCACGTAGAAAGACACTTTATCAGAAACAACTTGTCTTGAGCTGTGTTTGTTAAACCGAGTTGTCATGGTCTGGCATTGCTGGGTGTCCAGATCCGCTTCCAGATCAGAGATTACTGTGGTCTGTGCTCCCCTAATTTCCCAGTGTTCGCACCTGCTGTGAAAGTGAAGTGACTGTCACTTGTGAAAATGCATTTAACCCATCACCCTTGGGGAGCAGTGGGCAGCCATGAAAGACGCCCGGGGATTCGAATCGGCAACCTTCCGAATACGGGACTGCCTCTTTAGCTGCTAGGCCACCACTGCCCCCACTATTATCTGTATAAATCTTCCCTGTTTGTATCATGTCTTTGTCGGGTGATTGTGTGTTTTTTTTGTCCTGTCCAGTGTTATCGTTTGTGCTTTTATTCCTTGTTTGTCATGAATCCCCCTTTATGTGTATAAGTCAAGCGATTGCATCCTCCATTTCCACGCCGGCACCTGCAACCATGTTTGAAAGCTTCATTCGTTCACTATTGGAAAACCCTTTTCAGAGATCTTAGATCTTACTGATTAAAGAAGACAAATAGTCTCAAGAATAGTTCTTTCCCAAAAGCCATTACAATTCAGAACTCTCATAATGTACTGACTATATAGTCGAAATCCCCAACCCCCCGAAATTCCTTCTATTAATCAATAGCACAATAGTTACTATTTAATGGGACTGAAAATACTGTGCAATATCTGCCATTTCATTACTCTCATTGTCCAATATCCACAACTCATGGCATATGATCATCCTTGCTTTGCAATATTTTAATAATTTGTACATAAGAACGTGGTAATTTACTTATTCCCTTCCATATGGAGATAATGCTCATTCTACCGGCGTATAAAACTGGCCACATTCACACCAGCAGAGTTTCTAGTGCGTCAGCAGATGTAGGTGCGACAACATTCTCATTTCGAACTTTGTCAAGTAATAATTTTGCGTCTTCGTCGTTCACCGAGCTGCGGGCCGACCGCGCGCATGCGCAGTAGCGCGACTAACCAGCCGGCGTGCCTTCTTTCCGGACCGGAAGTGTGGACATTTCTCTCCGTTCCCCGCCGGTCCGCGGACGGCTCGGTAACGCGGGTTGGGATGCAGAGCGAAAAAACATTGAAAGGAACGAGAATATCGGCTTTAAGAAGCATTGGTAAAGAATGACCGATGATGTAAGAATGGCCAGCTCGACGTCCCGTGAACAGGGTAGCGCTGAGGGCTGAACGCCCGGAACAGGTTTCTTTTTACGATATGGTATTCGTTTTTTTTTTCCTCTCGCTTTTATAAACCGTCGCAGAACTCGACTTCGTGGTCCGCCTCGTCCGCCCGCACGGGTTTGCTAGTGTCGGAGCATTCCAGGCCACCTTCCTCCTGCTCCGGCTGGTCCTGCTCCCGTTGCCATGGCGCTGGAGGCTGAGGGTCACGCGCCGTTTGAGGATGCGGATTTCCCGGCCCAGGACTCTTCCCTGTTCTCGGACCTGGCCACACCCATCTCCGCGCTGCGGGGGGAAATCGCCTGGCTCCGCCCACAGGTAATGAGGTAATGAGGTTTTTATTGGTGCCTCTTCCAGGGAGCGATGGATGCCAGAAAGCTACTCTGTGGTATTAGATGTGTTCCACCCCTACCTGACCACGTGGATTTAATTCATTCGTGAGCGGTGGCCTAGCATGTAAAGAAGCTTTGTAATCTCAAACCACCAAGGTGCCACTGGGGTCCCCTTGTTCAAGGTACCATCCCCCATACCCTGCTCCCCGGCGCCCGTCACAGCTGCCCACTGCTCACCAAGGGTGATGGTTTAATAGCAGAGGACAAATTTCACTGTGTCACCGTGTGCTGTGGTGCAGTGTTTCACAATGACCGTCATTTTTTCACCGCTTGCAGGAGATCTGCCAAACCCCGCGCCTGTTTCCCGATGACTCTGCACAGGCCCATGCAAAGCAAGGCGTCTTGGGAGACTGCTGGCTGCTGTGTGCATGCAGCATGCTGCTGCAGAATGACCATTTGATGAGGAAGGTACATCTTAAAAAAAATATGCTTTCTGAAAGAGAAGAGTGGTCCTGGCTTTATATATATATATATATGAGAGAGACTGTTGCATGACCTTTGCCCTTTGTTAACCATCAGGTTATCCCCCCTGATCAGCCTCAGTGGGGAGAGTGGGGCTACAGAGGGGCTTTCCTGTTCAACTTCTGGCAGAGGGGCACATGGGTGGAGGTCAAAGTGGACGACCGCCTTCCCTGCATCAACAGCAAGCCGTGCTTCTCCCGGTGCCTCAGTCCTGCTGCATTCTGGGTCGCCCTGCTGGAGAAAGCTTATGCTAAGTGAGTAATTCTGAACTTGACGCGAACGAAGGATCCTGTGGAGTTAACTAGGAACGCCTTGTCACCCACGCGGCCAGGCTGCGCGGCTCGTACGAGTGTCTGTGGGCTGGGCAGGTCTGCGAGGCGCTGGTGGACCTGAGCGGCGGCGTGGCCGAGCGCTGGAAGCTGAGAGGTTCCAGAGACGAGGAGGAGGAAGAGGAGGAGAAGGCGGAGAAGGGCAGCGATGACCGACCTCTCACTCTGAGGAACCTACCTCAGCTGGCAAGAGACGGTTGTGCCCTCAGCTGCTCTGTGTACAGTTCTTCACGAGGTATGGGGTAGAAGTAATGGCAAATACTGGCACTGGATACAGCAGCGTACCAAAAACCATATCGCCGTTACAGTGCGCATCATTTTAAAAAATAATAACATAAATGGAATGTGCCAAATCCGCCCCTCTGCCAGCTCTCTCCACAGATCAGACCTTCTACCGCGTTGTCTTTAGGTCCTTTTTTCATTCTCCATTCTGTTGTGGAATCATAACTCATTAGATTGCACTGTGGGTCAATATAATCACGTTTTTATAGGCAGCTTGTGTTCCGTTATGCGCCCGGCCTTTCACTCGCTGCAAAGCTTGTTGAAAAACGCACAGAACAGGAAGTGTTGAACGAGTGATCTAAGGGTGTCGAATGTCACCTCCCTGGGAATTTTCAAGCAGAAATAGGACATTTATAATTGCTTTGTGTACAGTAGATGCCATTGAAAACTGTCCTTTTATGGGGCAGCGGTGGCTTAGCCGGTAAGGAAACAGAGTTAAAATTCCGACCCACCAAGGTGCCACCAAAGTCCCCACACAGTGCTCTTCGGTCATCTTTCACGGCTGCCCACTGCTCACTAAGGGGACGGGTTAAATGCAGAGGACACACTTCACTCTGTGTTGAGCTGTGGTGTGTGTCACTTTCACTTTATCACCACTTTTAAGAAGAAGGTGAAAACCCTCTTATTCCAAAATATTACAGACAAATTTAACACATACACATGCATACACATTGAACAAACAAATACAAAATGTATAAATACATTATAATTTTTCTTAGTCTAGCACCCAACACTCTCCGAGCATGCTCTTCAATGACAAGTCTAAGCCTTATCAGGGCTCTTAGTTTGTATACTTGATATTCTATAGAAATCGAACGAGAATTGCTGGTGTCTTCCCATTGTAAGTCGCTTTGGATAAAAGCGTCTGCCAAATAAAGTAAAGTAAAGTAAAGTAACTTTACTCCGGTATTCTTTGAGTTTTGTGACATGGACATCAGGTTTTTGACACTGGCTTTGTCCCGCAGGTGTTGGTGAGTTGGGACAGTACCACGCCATGAGCATGGTGGACTGGAGAGAAGTGCGGACAGTTTCTGGGCAAACTAAATGTCTGCTGAAGATCAAAAATCCATGGGGTCGGAGATGTTGGGATGGGGTTTGGGCTGAGAAGTAAGTGCGTCTAATATGGAATTGACGTAAAAAATATTACCAGTTTCCCGCCAGTACAACTTGTATTGATTTATAAATCTTTGCATATGAACGAATAAAGATGGCATCGCCTGATAAGACCGTGGATTTATTCTACGTGTGCTTCATGCAATGCACTATATAAAATAGAATTTGGTGATGTTGGGTGCTGGTTGCAAGACGCTGATTGGCAGGATTTGCCATCTTGGATTATTTAACTTTAACAAACTGGTTTTGCCACTTTTACCAGACATATATGACACCTGCATGAATTCTAGCAAACTTACGGGAAGATTTTAACTTTGATCTCTTGAACGATTTTGCGAACTTCCTTGAATCTGTTGACATTGAAAACCACACCTTCATTCCTTTGGATGGAAAATACAGTAGCCGTAATGGCCCCGCAGCTACAAAAAGGGATTTTCCGCCCGCAGAGGCTGCCGTAATATTTGCGTTTGGGCAACTTCACGCGGGGCCGTAGTTCCTCATAGTGACTGTCACTCCAGAAAGGACCTGGTGTCATTTTTCCTCAGCCACTCATTAATTCAAATTCAAATTTTATTTGTCACATACACGGTATGATATGCAGTGAAATGCTTCAGCCACTGCTACCAGACAACATATTGCAAATACTGGAAGTGCTGACATGATTGACCTGCTTGGATGTGGAGCACAATTCCCCCCCATTTAGGTTGCTGATTGTATTCTTCTGTGTTGCAAGTGGGGCTGGATGGAAAAATCTGGAGACGTCCTGTGCTCGAGACCTGCTTGGGCAAGCGGAGCAGGGCGAGTTTTGGGTGGACGCGACAGAGATGCAAAAGGATTTTGATGAAGTCACGGTTGGATATCCCATCAGTGGCAACGGCCACGTCCAGAGCATTTACACTGGTACTCACCTTTCCACCTCACGTTAATGCCATTTATATATGCAACACAGCACTGCAAAAGGCTCATTTTGATCAATATAAATTGATACCTGACACCCTTCATATGCTTAATATTTACCAACAATATTGCATTATTTCAAGTATAATCGGCAATTATTTACAGACCCAACAACAAATGACATGAACTGGGGGACACTTTTCCCATACAGGTGCAGCCCTTCCATACAGCCAGCATTTAACTGGGCACTGGGTCAAAGGGCACTCAGCGGGCGGTTGCCGTAACAACAGCAGCTACAGCAGCAACCCCAAGTTCTGGCTAAAAGCAAGTGAGGTGGGAGAGGTGCTGGTGTGCCTACTACAGCACAGCACAGCCAGGGACAGTGGACAGAGAGGAGTGAAGGTCCCAGCAGCAGACAGCACCCTGAACCACCCACACTACCAGGCCATTGGACTCCACATGTGGAAGGTGAAAAAAAAAGTTGAATGTGTAATCACTTCTCATATTATAAGATATTACATCATATGGTTGGGGTGATGTTGCAGTCAAAGCCATAAATGTAGCGGTGTCTCAACAGATTTTTGACAATATTTTATGTGAAAATATGGAATGCTTGGTATAATAATCACACTGGTCAGTCATTGGATAAAGAACGATCCGAGACTGCAATAGATGTAATTTGAAATAAAAAAAAAAAAGATACACTGCAAAACATTGTGACAACATTAGACAATGTTGTATTCATATATTTAAGTTTCTGTTTTTCCTTCTGTTTTGCCATAAATTTGCATTCATACATATGAATTTAATGTGTCTGTTTTGTGTCCTCACAGGTGGAGAAGAAGCACTTCAACCTTTCCCAGACGCTGAGTAAGCCACCTTGTGCCTGCACAGCCACACATGCGTACGAGCGGGAGGTCGTGCTCCGGGCCCAGCTCGGCGCTGGGTTCTACCTGATTGTGCCCAGCACATTCCAGAAGGGCGCCCAGGGCAGTTTCCTGCTGAGGGTCTACTCCTCCAGCCCCACTGCACTCAGGTCAGTAAAGACACCAGACTCCAGCTGCAGAGACCTTAGCTCATTTACCCTCAGTTTATTTTCTGGAGGTCGGCTCATTGGGGCGGGGACGCTCCAGTTCAGTTGCACCACTTCTTCATTTCTACCCAACCGGGATGTGGTCAGTCCAAACACACAGACAGCTGTTCTAGCCCTGCTCTGGCATGTGTGATCCTGCTGTGGTCAGTCCTGTTTGCCGAGGCACGAAAAGGGTTTGTGCATCACATTTTATCAATTTGCTGCTTCCACATGTTGCTAAACTGACTGTATTCCTGACCCCTACTGGTGCAAAAGAGGAACTGGAGTAGAAGTGTAAAGGTATTAAATATTTAGTGAATTATGGAAAGGACATATCTCTTCCGTGGATGATCTTTCCTTCTTCTTATAGTCTAGAGAAACATTTGCACTGCAAAACTAAAATCATGTGGAAAACCTCAGTCCACAACTGCATATTCAGAAAATGTTTTATGCTAAATAATTAGTAATCATTTGCATAATAAATAAAACATGGGTATTTTGTTGTGTTAAGATGCCAAAATTGTGTGTGTGGGTGTATATACATGTGTATGTATGTGTGTGTGTATATATTTAGATATATAATCCATTATGCAAAGTATGCATTGCAGATAGTTAAGTAATATTAGAAAAACTTATTTAAGGTGAAACATGGTGGATCTATTAACAGTTATTACATCTTTCAGTGCAATGAAGGTGAGGGATCCAGCGCTACCCAATGATGTGGAGGGAGAGTGGGAGAGCACCAGCTGCCATGGATCCTGGGTACCTGGCCTGTCTGCTGGAGGCAGCAGAAACTTTTCTTCCCACAGTCAAAACCCCAGGCACCCCCTGACTGTGACCTATGACCCAGGTGGCACCAATATCAGGGTCACGCTGCGTCAGAATTGTCCTCCTTCTGCCTTCCAGGCCATCGGCTTTCATGTTTATAAGGTTAGACATCTAATTTCTTTGCAGGATTTTTAGAGGACGAGTGATAGTTACTCATACTGGATAATTTGTAGGTGCTCACCAAGAAATGTAAATTCATGTTTACATTTACAGCATTTATCAGAATCTCTTATCAGTAGTCAGTAGCAGTCAGTAGTTATAGGGACAGACCCCCTGGAGACACTCAGGGTTTAATGTCTTGCTCAGGGACAACGGTCATTTAAGGCATTGACGGCCTTATCCAGAACGACTTACAACGTGCTTGAAGTGAATAGTTCTGGTTCAATAGGACCCCCAACTATGAATACAATCTTTTTATTCACTCTGTTGTAGTTTCTATACACAAGTCAGACAATAAGAAGGTTACAAGTTAATCTAAATATTCTTTAAAGAGGAAGGTGGTAGGAAGCGTGGTTTGAACCTGTGACTTTGTGGTCGTCTGGTTCATAGGCGAGTGTATGAGGGGAAACACGTAACCCAGTCTGCTTTGTGTTACCAGGTACGTGAAAGTCAGGATGAGCCCATGGCCTTAACCGATATGGATCCTGTTGCCAGCTGCGTGCCTCACTGCTACACCCATGAGGTCACTTTGGACTGCAGCCTGCAGGCCGGAGCGTACGCAGTCATCCCCTCCACCTACCACCCTGACCTCGCCGGCGAGTTCACGCTCACCTGGGCTCGCAGGATTCCGAGGTAAAGTGGGGTGAAGACCCAACTCAAACTGTGCGACTTAAAAAAAAAAAAAAAAAAAAAAAAAACCCACAGTAGAAGTGATGCTGAACAAAGCATCATTCGCACCATTTTGTGCGTAGAACAATCCAAAAAGAGCCGGCAGTGCGTATGGCCACACTTTAGAAAGAGGGGGGAATAAAACCCCACAAAATTCAACTTGATTTATCACTATAAATATCTTGTCCCAACATTTCTCCCCGTCGTCGTTGTCATGATAAGTGGGTTTGTGTGTGTTGCGGCCGCAGCTCTACGGGCAGAGGTTCCATGTGATGCTACTTGAACTTGAGTTGTGGGTTTGCACATGCGACGGACTTCAAACAGGGTTCTTCGATATTCTTCGATACTGTGTCCTGGGATGAATCAGTGCTCGTACATCATGTACACTGTGGTTCGGCCGGACTCCAGGAGTTATCAAAGTGTATGCCCAGCTGTAGTGCAACTTTTATTGCAAGCCGAAGCAATAGAAGCATGCGGGACCCAAGCCTGCCAGCTTTCTATCGGTGCACCCCGACGCCATCTCCTTGCCCGGTGAACGATGCATACAAACCCGTCCACCAGCACGGGCCACCTCGCGCTACCTTGCTCCGTGGTCTGCGGCTACAAACCCCAATACACACTTTATTTCTAAAAAATATTTGCCACCCTAGCTCTTCTTTAGCATTGGTCCAGATGGGCCACGTGTAGCTTCAACCCACGCCCTCAATCCCGCTGCTAGTGGTGCCTATATGATGCCTCATAACCAGACCTTTGTTTTGAATAGTAATTAAGGTGTTGGTGAAATTTGTAATGTTTACACATGTGCTTTCCACAGGAAAGTGGTTAAGAGTCAGGAACAGCTTGGGCAGGTCATACAGGAGGTGAGCACTGTTTTTTTTTTTTGCACATCCACCGAATTAACCTACAGTTTCCAAAAGTTTGGACACATTTTCTCATTCAATGTGTTCTCTTTATTTTCATGACCATTTACGTTGGTAGATTCTCACTGAAGGCATCAAAACTATGAATGAACACATGTGGAGTTATGTACTTAACAAAAAAAGGTGAAATAACTGAAAACATGTTTTATATTCTAGTTTCTTCAAAATAGCCAATCTTTGCTCTGATTACTGCTTTTTAAGCACTTTTTGGCCCCTTTGCCTTCACTCTGCGGAACAGCTCACCCCAAACCATCTGGATTGGGTTCAGGTCCGGTGACTGTGGAGGTCAGGTCTCCACTTTTTGTGAAGTACATAACTCCACGTGTGTTCATTCATAGTTGTGATGCCTTCAGTGAGAATCTACCAACGTAAATGGTCATGAAACCACATTGAATGAGAATGTGTATCAAAACTTTTGGCCTGTACTGTATATTGATAAGAAATACACTTAGAATCCATTTTTGGGATGAAATATGACACTTTGCTGGTGATAAATCTTGTGGCCAGTAGGGGGCAGTGTTGAACCAGCCTATAGGGCTCAGTGACCACAATATGTAATGCATCTTAGATGGTCATCAGGGGGTCTGTCCCAACATTTTTTGGCCAACATCTCTTTGCTACTTGCCTTGCTAAACCTTTAGCTGGACTATGCCAGGCATCCCATGACCCTGAGCTTGATAAGTGAGTGTAGAGCATAAATGGACGGAAGAAATTTTTTGTACCTATTTAATATTTGCCAGGAGTTATGTCAATCTGAGTTACTCTTCTTCTCCCACTCTCCCTGTCTCTGTTGGATTAGGTTTCTTATATCTCGGTGATGCGCAGTTAGCCATGGTGCAGCCTTTCCGTGGCTGGAAGAGACTCGTGTGTGTCGCCGCCTCCCCTTGAGTAGGAGGCTCTAGCAGGACGTGGGCCCATGCATGGTCCAGCACATCACAGCCCATCCGCTGCCCCGGCGCTAATGGGGGACGACGTGACTCTGCGGTGTAAACAAACAGGCCGGATTGAAGGGCCCCCGTTCGTCCGGCGACTCCGGAACAAAGACCTCTCTCATCGAGGGAGCTCACGGGGCCCGGGTTCGGCTGCACCCACGATGCTTCGGCTCCTGGCCCGGCTCCAGCAATTCCAGAACACCCCCTCCTCCCCCAGCATCACCTTCAACCCGATGACAGGACTCTGCGTTAGTTCCCCACTTTGAAGTGCAAGCAGATGAGTTGGGGTGGGCTTTTTCGTGGGAGTATGTAGCTTTCAAAGGGGGATCTGGACACTGGGGGAGTGTCAGCGCCACAAAGGGAGGCTCTTTGGAAGTAGCCGCACTGGATTCTGGACTCGGCACGCATGGCTGCTAATGTCTCGCGGCTGAGGGGACGCGGCCCATAGCGGGACGTCCCGCGGGTCCCAGCTGCGTGCCGACTGCCATTCTCATCCTACTCTGATCTTTTTCACGGCAGCCGGTCCCTCATTCCATGGTTAGGAAACCGATCCATTGTGGGCCAGTGCGGGAGCAGGTTGAGGGAAGACCCCTCAATTAGCCCAATAATAAAGGGGTTGAGAGCCATGGGAGGGACCTTTGGCTGATTGACCATGCCAAAAGAATAAAAAAAAAAAAAAAAAAAAACAGCACCCATCTCCATGAATCTGGCAAAAAAAACGAGATGTCCACAGATGGGTCACTGTCTGAATAAATGTTGTTTCATGAAATTGTGCTTTTTTTGTCCGTATAAACAGAACAGGTTTGGAATCTCGTTTTTATCATGGCTTTATGTGCAATTTTTTTCCTTTTTTGCTACTTTTGGTAATAATAATAACTTTTATTGAGGTATTTTTTCCTACTTTCTTAACAAAAAAAAAACCCCACAAAAAAACAAAATAAGGATCATAACGTGACAACGAGGTTATATGCTTATAAAATGACAGTTAAAAAGTCTGAACGTGTCATTTGGGTGGTAGTAGCCTAGTGGGTAACACACTCGCCTATAAACCAGAAGACCCGGGTTCAAATCCCACTTGCTGCCATTGTGTCCCTGAGCAAGACACTTAACCCTGAGTTGCTCCAGGGGGACTGTCCCTGTAACTACTGATTGTAAGTTGCTCTGGATAAGGGCGTGTGATAAATTCTGTAAATGTAAATGTCATTTGTTAGTGCATGTCTTTAACAAACCAAACATGGATGAACCAATGACTGCCGAACATTTTTACTTTTTTTTTTTACACATTTATCAGACGCCCTTATCCAGAGCGACTTACAGTCAGTAGTGACAGGGACAGTCCCCCCCTGGGGACAATCAGAGTTCGATGTCCTGCTCAGAGACACATTTACATCTACAGCATTTATCAGATGCCTTATCCATTTACATTTACAGCATTTATCAGACTCCCTTATCCAGAGCGACTTAAAATCAGTAGTTACAGGGACAGTCCCCCTGGAGCAACTTAGGGTTAAGTGTCTTGCTCAGGGACACAATGGTAGTAAGTGGGATTTGAACCTGGGTCTTCTGGTTCACAGGCGAGTGTGCTACTAACACCCTAACACCAGAGCAACTTACAGTCAGTAGTTACAGGGACGGTCCTCCCCCTGGGGACACTCAGGGACAACGACGCTAGTAAGCGGGGTTCGAACCCACTCCCCGCGACGCCTCGGTACCGGCCGGCGGGAGACGGGCGCGCCATGTGCGTCAACGCCGCGCGTGCACGCCAGCAGTCGCGCGCGCCGCCGCCGCCGCCGCGGGATCTGCGGGTTCTGCCGTCGGTCGGACTTCCGAGCACAGGCGCCCACCCCCAGAAAAGCATGAACAACAAGTTCGACGCGTGAGTACGCCGAGCCCGCCGTGCGCGGCGCCTTCTTTTCCCCTTTTGTATATTTCCCGTCGTCCCTTTCTGTCTCTTTTTCTGCCCTTTTCGCGGCGCCTGCGAGAGGCGTGTCCCCGGTCGCGGCCCCCGCCTCCCCGCTTTACCTGTCCGGCCGACTCGGCTCCTCCGGACCACCCGGCCGCCGGCGTGAGGCGGGCCGCCGCGGAGCCCCGGAACGGCCTCCAGGCCCGCGTCGAGTCCCCGGGCTCAAGTGCGTGCGAGAGACCGCGGCAGATGCGACCGGGGCGGCGACCGGACTCCTCTTCTCGGCCCCCCCTCCTTCCAACATGAACCCTGCACCGCAGCGGGAGCCCGGCTCTAATCTGGGGCGTTGGGTCGTGACCTCACCTTTTAACCTTTAACCTTTCTCCATGCATTTCTGCGATGTGGACCGCGCTCTTGCTCTTTATTTATAAAAAAAAATCAATTGCATTTTATGGCTGATTATCCCCCCAAAACCACGTGTCGGCCGGCAACGTGGTGACAGTTTTCCTGCTGCTCCCCTGCAGACTTAAAGATGACGACAGTGGAGACCACGACCAGGACGGCGGCTCACCGAAAGACTGTGAAAAGGAAAAAAACGAAGAGGAGGAGAAGGACGCAAACACCACCAAGAAAAAGGTGTGTGTGTGTGTGTGTTAGTAGGTGATTGATGTGGACCAGCATGCTGTTTTTTTTTTTTTTTTTGGTGGTGAAAGAATGTCCTGGTCTTTCTTGGTAGACGCCTGAGATTCCAGAACCGGCTTACCATCGAGATTTGTGCAGTCACTGGTAGAGGCGTGAAACCAACAAATATGCAGGACACAAGTGCTGTGGATGGTAGTAGCCTAGCGGGTTTACACACTCGCCAGGTTCAAATCCCACTTACTACCATCGTGTCCCTGAGCAAGACACTTAACCCTGGGTTGCTCCAGGGTGGGACTGTCCCTGTTACTACTGATTGTATGTCGCTCTGGATAAGGGCGTCTGATAAATGCTGTAAATGTAAATGTAAATGTTCAAATCCCACTTACTACCATCGTGTCCCTGAGCAAGACGCTTAACCCTAAGTTGCTCCAGGGGGGGACTGTCCCTGTAACTACTGATTGTATGTCGCTCTGGATAAGGGCGTCTGATAAATGCCATAAATGTAAAAAAAACAAGACTGTCTATTGAAGATTAATCACAATTCCTTTTAAAGATTTATATGTTTTTTTTTATATAATTTAAAACAATTACCGAGACGAGTGTGGGACAGCTCAGGCCCGGTGACAAGGTGAAATGTGTCCTCTGCTTTTAACCATCACCCTTGGTGAGCAGTGGGCAGCCATGACTGGCGCCCGGGGAGCAGTGTGTGGGGACGGTGTTTTTGCTCAGTGGCACCTCGGCGGGTCGGGATTCGAACCAGCAACCGTCTGATTACGGGGCCGCTTCCTTAACCGCTAGGCCACCACTGCCAAGTGCCAGCCAACCAGATTTATGTTTTTTTGCGAACGTACTGGCCAATCAGGTTAAGCGGATATCTTGCCCCAAGCGAGAAACAACACTTGGTTTCTGCTCCTGGACACGTCCTCCCACGAGCGTACAGATCACAAAACGTCTTATTTTAACGTGTTAAATATTTAAAATGAGGGGTGGAATTTCGGTTTTTCCATTCGCTTTGTAGTTGGTCCGGAAATGTCCAGTGATTGGACACGAACTCACAGGGAGGGCTGTTAAGTTAATATCTTGTCCCCTTTTCACACTGTTGTACCTGGAGCTGAGCTGGAAGTTGGATCACTAAAACCTGGACAAGTCATGGATTTTGAAAAGAGGATTTTTCCAGGCCTGGCAAAGTTTTGGAATATGAAATTAAACGTTCAAACTCATGGAAAAGGCACTGAAATCTGACACATGAAGTACATAGTTCCCGTAAGACCCGTGCGAGAGATGTTTTTCTACGCTTGCAACTACGACATTGAAAACCAGCGCAGGTCTGGTGTATCTTTGCCGGGTTTATGCTGTGAAACCACCTCCGCAGCACCGTGTCTCCTTTTACGTCCTTTCAAAGGACATATGATCATGGAAATTTGTCTTAAGAGTTGTTAAACAGTCATAAATTACTTTGTAAAAATGTGCAAGAACCCTGCTGATAGCTCCGCCCCCATTCACATCTGTTCTGAATCCCAGCCGCCGCACCCCTGACTGTGACGTTACTGTGCGTTTTCGTTGCAGGCGGTTGTACCAGGAGCAGGGGAGCACCCACTCCAGTACAACTACACCTTCTGGTACTCGCGGCGCACCCCCGGTCGGCCTGCTAGCTCGCAAAGCTACGAGCAGAACATCAAACAGATCGGCAGCTTTGCTTCGGTGAGAAATGCTTCTGGTGTTTTTTTTTTTTTTTCCTCATGTATGTTTGAAGACCACAGGAACATTCTCCCATATGTTTTTTACCATATGAATTTTACCTAGACTAGAATGATATTTTTAAGGATAATCATCATGGGCGGGATCTGTCATTCACAAGATTCATAAACACAACTGTCTTATCCTGTCAGTCGATCTAAGTTCCAGTCTATTTTCAGAATCAGAATATCTTTATATAACAAGTACAATGAAATTAGCTGCAGTCCCTGTGTCAGAGAGACATACAGTGGCTACGGAAAGTATTCAGACCCCCTTAAAATGTTCACTCTTTTTTTATATTGCAGGTAAAATGGTAAAATTGCTAAAATTAAGAATTTTCCTCATTAATGTACACCCAGCACCCCATATTGACAGAAAAACACAGAATTGTTGACATTTCTGCAGATTTATTAAAAAAGAAAAAAAGGAAATATTACATGGTCCTAAATATTCAGACCCTTTGCTCAGAAGCTTATATAAATAAAGTGAAGTGATTGTCACATGTGATACACAGCAGCACAGCACACGGTGCACACAGTGAAATTTGTCCTCTGCATTTAACCCATCACCCTGAGTAAGCAGTGGGCAGCCATGACAGGCGCCTGGGGAGCAGTGTGTGGGGACGGTGCTTTGCTCAGTGGCACCTCAGTGGTACCTTGGCGGATCGGGATTCGAACCGGCAACCTTCTGATTACGGGGCCGCTTCCTTAACCGCTAGGCCACCACTGCCCCCTTCCTTTTTATCTAATACAGCCATGAGTCTTTTTTTGGAAAGATGCAACAAGTTTTTCACACCTTGATTTGTGCCATTCCTCCTTTCAGATCCTCTCTGGTTCTGGCAGGTTGGATGGTAAATGTTGGTGAACAGCCATTTTTAGGTCGCTCCAGAGATGCTCTATTGGGTTTAAGTCTGGCTGGGCCATTCGAGAAGAGTCACATCTGTTGTTGACTGAGGTGTTGTGAAGCCACTCCTTCATTTTAGCCGTGTGCTTAGGGTCATTGTCTTTGTCGGAAGGTAAACCTTCGGCCCAATCTGGAGTCCTGAGTACTCCGGAGAAGGTTTTTGTCCAGGATTTTTTGACCGTCTTATATAGACGGGGGTGTGGCTTCCCTAATCAAGTCCAACCAGTATAATCAAACACATCTGGACTCAAATGAAGGTGTAGAACCATAGTAGCCTAGTGGGTAACTCACTGGCCTACGAACCAGAAGACCCAGGTTCAAATCCCACTTACTACCATTGTGTCCCTGAGAAAGACACTTAACCCTGAGTGTCTCCAGGGGGGGACTGTCCCTGTAACTACTGATTGTAAGTCGTTCTAGATAAGGGCGTCTGATAAATGCTGTGAATCTCAAGGATGATCAGAAGAAATGGACAGAACCTGTTAAGGTAAATACAAGAGTGTCACAGCAAAGTGTCTGAAGACTTAGGACCCTGTGATATTTCAGTTCTTCTTTGTTAATAAATTTTTTAACAATTCTGTGTTTTTCTGTCAAAATGGGGTACTGTGTGTACATTAATGAGGAAAAAATGAAGGGGGTCTGAATAATTTCCATGCCAACTGTGTATCTATTAAAAATAGAATATGGAAAAAAATACGAAAGCTAGAACATACACTGATATAATACAAATTGATATGAAATAAAAATGTGAGAAATGAGATAGGTAGACAGTCAGTCTGCGTGAAACCTAAAACAAGATTGACCTAAACCACATGTTTGTCCAGGTGGAGCAGTTTTGGCGATTTTACAGTCACATGATCCGTCCGGGTGATCTGACCGGTCACAGTGACTTCCACTTGTTCAAGGAGGGCATCAAACCCATGTGGGAGGTTCGTGTACTGCTGCCGCAACGTTAGTTGCTGAACGCTGCCTGGTTGTGTAAAAGTAATATACATTTTAATTCCCCTCAGAATATTTTATGAGGGCATATTAACCCGACCCATGTGGTTTGGTTACGTGATCTGTACCTGAGTTGCTTGTTCCCTCATCTGCTCTGCAGGACGATGCCAATAAGAGTGGCGGTAAGTGGATTATCCGACTGCGTAAGGGCCTGGCGTCGCGCTGCTGGGAGAACCTCATACTGGCCATGCTGGGGGAGCAGTTCATGGTGGGCGAGGAGATCTGTGGGGCCGTGGTGTCTGTGCGCTTTCAGGTGAGCGAGACACACTTTTACGCTCAGGGGGACTTAGACAAACCGCTAATGAGGTCTGACAAGAACGGTGCTTCCTGTTGTATCTAGTGGTGGTTTTTGATATGGTCAACGTGGGCACCATGGTTCACTTTTTCACTTTCACAACCTGTCAAAGGAAGAGTGGGTGGGGTGCTCCCAAATAAAGCACATTTTGTTCATAATATTGTCCATCCAAGCCAGTTATGTCACAAATTGAATCTGTGCATTAAAGTGTAGGTCTTAGATCCTTGGGTTGGAGGATGGGTGTTGATACTGGAGTGCAAAATTGGACAAGAAAAGGTCAAAGCCCCACATATTCAGTATGATTCTGACAACAGTTTTTACAATAAAATATGTTAATGTGCAGTCCTCCATATGTTTTATGTGTCTGTGGGCACCAAACAGGCTAGGACCGCCCCTGGTTGTATCCATACTACGATTTATTCAAATTACTCTGTCGATGAATCCTTCCAGGAGGACATAATATCCATATGGAACAAGACCGCCAGTGACCAGGCCACCACGGCACGAATCAGAGATACCCTGCGCAGAGTTCTCAACCTGCCACCCAACACCATCATGGAGTACAAAACGCACACGGACAGTATCAAGTAAGATGGACTCACTGAGAAACTGGCTAATTCTCCAAGTGGCTGCTTCCATTTACAATATAAGTAATGCTGGTCTGCTAATGGTTGTTTTTGACCACAGGGCCTGGGAGGATTTCCATGGTTTAGTTAATGCTAGCGGTGGACGCTAGGCCTCATCTTTACTCAGTCTGTGCCAAGGGTAAGAAATTGCAATACTTTCGTACACAGACCGAACGCACCTCCTTTTGATATGAAACAATTCCCTTTGGGATATTGTGACGATTGCAGCGATTAACGTGAAGCCCCATGAAATTTACACCACTTTTTTAATTTGACCAATAAGCAATCACAGCAGGAGAATGTTAACAGGCCGGATTATCACCGGATATTTAGTTAAACATCATATGATTGTGTTCTTTCTGGAAAAAATACCATAAATTTTTCATGAATTATACAAAAAGAAAGAGAGAAAAAACATAAACATAATTCAGTTTTGAAAAAAGTCGTTCGAAATGTTGCTGCAACATTTGCTGTTGCTGAACTCCAAATTTGAGTCTGAATCTGTTTTTTGTAGAAATCGTCTGTTTTCTTTTAGACGAAGAGAAATGCAGTTGAACGGGATTCCCGTCTGAGGATCTTTAAGACGAGAAAAAAAAAGATGAAAGCATACGGAGGCGTCTCCATGACGTGGCTTTTGGAATGGAAAAAAAAAACACAAAACACAACCTGGGATGACCAGGAAACAGGAACAGATGGAAGAAGAACCAGGACTAGCGCTGGACATGCGCACGGTTCTCAGTGGCTGCAGTTTCTTTCAGCGACCAGCAGAGGGGGAACGAATGTTCTTTGCTGTTGTCGTGGCAACAAAACAGAAGTGTGTGTTATAAAATGAGTTGATGTTGCGTGTTATGAGATACAATTTAATTTAATTTTAATTTTTTTTTTTGGGTGGGGGATATTGCCCACAGCTTTATGCTGATTCATTCAAAAGAAAACAGGGTTGTGCATAGAAAGTTATTTTACTAAAGCTCAGTATTTTAACTACAGTGTTTTTGAGTTGTTTGAACTAAACTATTGTACAAAATATATTTCTAAGACATGATTTATATATATTTTTTTTCTTTTGAGGGAATTGATCATGGAGAATCATTCTCGATTCCTTCCCTTTGAGCTGAAAACACTTTGAAACCCAAAGGTTGATGAGCATTCTAAAGGCTGGCTCCATACGGGTGTGTGCACGTTTCTAAAGGCCTCTTCAGAATGGACTGCCATGCTGCCTGTAGCACTGTGCCTGGCCAGCCGGCCACTCGCTTGCCTGTCCTCAGCCAATCAGAGATTCTCATTTGTATTTCAAACAAGCTGTCGCGTCCCACAGTGCTGAGGAGACGCAGAGCAGAGCGGGTCGTCAAAACCGCTGTCCCGGGATCAGCAGCGAACCTGTGTCTTAATCACTTTTCCATGCTTCAGCGAACAGACTGTCCTTTGGGGTCTTTAGTGTATCTTCGTCTATAAATACTGCCTGGATTTCGGATGATGGGGCTGGAAATGTTTTGTGGCATTGTAAAAAGATACAAACAATTGTTTAATTACAGCTGATTATAGCAATAAATGTCAATTATGCATCTGCTGCTAACAAAACAGTTTGCAGGCTTGTGCTCCTTGTTGTTTTCATTTACTCCAGTGACGTAGGGTTTAAAAAAGGTACGCTATATGTACAGCAGACTTGAAATCTATACTTAATTACTTATACTTGTAGAAAAACTTTGCCGCCAGAGGTCCTGCAGACGTTTACGCTCCCACGGCGCTTTTGTCCTTAACTCATTTCGAAGAACATGTGATTCTGCAACGTAACAAAGGTTCATATTTAACAGATGTATTTCATATCTAACAGTCATATCTAACAATCATATTTAACAGATGTATAGATGTATTCATAGTTGGGGTCCTAGTGAACCGGAATTGATCTCTTCATCGATGGTAACTTAAGCACGTTGTAAGTCGCTCTGGATAAGGGCGTCTGCCAAATGCCGTAAATGTAAACATATTTAGTTTTAGAACAGAAAAAAAACTTTGGAATCAGCACCAGAGGCCTCAGCTCTTCTCCTTGAACTGGGTGGTAGTTCAAGGAGGTGGTAGTAGCCTAGTGGGTAACACACTCGCCTATAAACCAGAAGACCCAGGTTCAAAAGTTGCTGATTGTAAGTCGCTCTGGATAAGGGCGTCTGATAAACGCCAAAAATGGAAATGGAAACTCACCAGCAGAAACGTGGCAGCCAGCAGTAGCACTTTTGTCTTTAGACCAATGTCCTGTGGCACTGATGAGAGACAGAAGACAAAAAGTGGTGACTAGATGAAAACCTGCTTCTTCCATATCAGTGGAAAAGAAGACTGAACCCACCCTCTAATCCGAAATATTCATGATCCATGTTGCATTCTTCGTGGAATCCAGGCCATTTTTTCCATATAGTGCCTACAGTTTCTCCAATCGTGGAGACCACCTAATATTAACCAGGAAGACAGAGCTGCTTGGCCACTGTTGAAGCTTTCAAGGTGTTATTTGGTATATAACCACCAACCTGAAACTCCTGATTGGATAGACAGCGTAGAGGGCAGCAGGATCCCTGAATCCTCACAGAAGGACTTCCTTTGGAGTCACACACCTCAAAGTATGGCGTGAACATGCTCCATCTGACAGGGACACATTACGACCATTACTACCTCCAGGGGGTCAGGGTACAAAGGGGACTCTATCTGACCCTTTGGCATTGGAAGAAAGAGATTCATAACGACCCAGTGTGTTTTTAAAAAATGAGAAGCATTTTTATGGCCAGGCGGAGCGTGATGTAACGCCGAGCCACGAAGACCTCAGATGCCCCCGAATCAACAATCAACAGTGACACAGACGCATACTGGTGGACTGTCAATGTTCACACATGGGCTCCACACACACACAAACCATAAACAAAGACGCACTCAAACCAATCACACGCCTTATTAGCCATATTCAAGAGGTCGGGGCAACTTTATTATACATGATTTAGCACTACTGGTCCCGGCTGGGGGGCATGAATCCAGGTCACCTCTGATGCACCGTCCCGATGAGCTTCCGGTCGGCAGTGTAGGCTCTCATCTCCATCAGGCAGCAGCCAAGGCAGCACGTGTCAGCCCGCAGCGGCCGCTCGAACAGGAAGATCTGCTGGGCCCGGCGGCTGAAACCCTGCAGAGAGCAGGAGCGGGCTGGACCACAGCACTGCAGACACAGGCAGGAGCTCTCTGAGGGGAGAGAGGGGTGCTTACATATGTACGTTTATGGTATTTATCCATTACATTATCCATCAAAATGAGTTACGGGGACAGTCCCCCGGAGATTAATCGTGATTAACAGTGTGTCAAATGGAACTGTGTGTGTTTAAATATGTTCATCTGGTCAAGTCTGATTTTCTCTGTCTCGTGTTGCAGACACGTCTCACTCATATTTAAGCACGGCAGCCAATATATAAATTATGTAAATCCGCACGCCATCTGAATCGGCCCTGAAACTCCCTCGCTGTCTGTCTCCATCTCCATCTGTGGAGATTGTCTTTGAATAGGAAGAATTTTGCATTAATGTCATAGGTCAGACCCCAGGATGCAAACAAAACTTACATATTTCAAAATGAATTCCAACAGTTACAATGCATCCGTTCGGAAAATGGCCCGTGTTTTAGGCCTTGCCTAGCTTCTAAAGTGAAAAGTGAAGTGATTGTCATACACAGCAGCACAGCACATGGTGCACACAGTGAAATGTGTCCTCTGCATTTAACCCATCACCCTTGGTGAGCAGTGGGCGGCCATGACAGGCGCCCGGGGAGCAGTGTGTGGGGACGGTGCTTTGCTCAGTGGCACCTTGGCGGATCAGGATTCGAACCGGCAACCTTCTGATTACGGGGCCGCTTCCTTAACCGCTAGGCCACCACTGCCCCAATTCTGGTTTGTTAAGAGTTGGTGCGTTAGTTACAGGCATCACCCAGAATTCTTTACCTTCAACAGCAACAAAAAGCTGGTCCCCGATTCCGTTGGCAATGCTGTAAGTTCTGCGTGGGACACATTGTGGTCCTGTGGGAAGTTAGACGCCAAATAAAGATCCTTTCTTCTTTCCTTTTTTTTCTCTGCAATGTACTCTCCTACAGTCGTGGTTTACCTTGGAGCTCAGGCTTGGCAGTGATCCGCAGCTGGCTGACTGTTGAGAGAAGTTCAAGACCTCCTGGTCCTCCAGATCCCAGCCAGCAGCTTCCTGTCTCAAATCTGCTTTCCACCTGCATCTCTGAAGCGCCGTCTCTGGGTTCTGAATGTCCATTTTCAATCTGGTCTTGGCACAGGACGACACCCTGGTTCTCTGATCCTGGATCATCTGCTCTGGCCTGAGAAACGCCCGAGACCTGGAGGTCGGCAGCAGCTCCACATTGTCTGTGAAATGCTCTGAAGAGCATCTCAATGTGCTTCTCTCTCTCCAGTCTGCCAAATGGGAGGGGCTGGGAAGTGACTCCATATGTGGCCTGTAGCATAGAATCATTTTGATTCTCCAACATTCATGTCTTACAGAGTTAACACTGAAACAAGATTGTTCAAGCAATACACTTGATGTATGAAAAAGGTCCTTAAGTATTGAGGTGGATGCTTTAATGCCAATTCACATTTATTTCATATTTATTACATACAGTAAATGTACTTTGGATTAAAAGCCTTAACACTGTCCCACTTGTGTCTGATCTTATCTACATTGTACAAGAGGTTTGTTTTTTTACTGATTCATAAAAATATTGGGAAAATATTTTTCTTAATTGATGGGCTTGTTTAAAATTTTTCTTTAATAAACTACTGGCCACATTGGAATAAATTCTTATTTATTAAACTGGTCAAAACCAGAAAAATTGAATAGTGTTACATTAATAATGAACAACTGACTAAAGTTTATACCCACTATTAAATAATATGATTTAGGAATGATAACTTCAGAAGGGATCAACCAGTCAAAGCAGGATGGAAAATCAGCACAGACTGCAAAGAGAAGGTGCTATAATAGACACTGTTTAGTCTTTCTAACTTATTATATGACACATTATGTAGCAAAAATAATTCAGATAAAAACAGATTTGCAGCAGCTCTTACCATTGTGCTTTAGATTTATTTCCGGTGGTCCTTCAAGCCCAACATACAGCCTCCTCTGTGCTGTTTTTCATGAGCAGACAAGCTGCCCCCACGTCTTTATGAGAAGGCTGGGCCTACGGGATCTTTGTAAAGCTTCTCTGTGTCTGTGTGTTTGGGATCGGTGCTATGTGGACGGACTCTCTGTGACTCTCCGTATTTCCATGCCAACCACCCGGATCTGGCTATTGTTGGCAAAGACAGACCCCAGGCAGCCTTGTAATTTGGTTCCTTCTTCAGGGGAGGGAGGGAACATGATGGAGGCCAACCTAAACTCTCCTCCAAATAATGCAGTTTAGAAAAATCTAGTATGCAGAAACAATGAAGGAATGCCTAAACGGTTTCAGTAACTGTTCGTGAATATAGAAGCAAAGAAGTCAGAAATATTAGTATCGTAACGTCTATGGTCACACAGTGATTTCAGCCCGATTTCAACAGGCACAACAGGCGGGCTGCTAGATTTATGGAGGCAAAGTACCATTAGCAGAAGGAATGTTCGATTTGAAATGGTTTATTGACTGGAAGTGAATAAAGAAGCCGTTCACACACAGTTGAAAGTTTGTTCAGTCTCAATGGGTCCTCAGAGCTAAAATTTGTTGCTCCCCAGCGACAAAGCAGAAAAGGTAAAAAAAAGGGACATGTCACCTTCTTTCTCTATAAATATGCTGTGTTGCATTCAATACCTATTTTCATAGCATGACAGCATTCTTTTAAAAAAAACATGATTAGTGCAAAATTCATTCAATAATGCAAGAAAGAAAAAAAAAAGAACAATATAAAGCAGCAAGGTCCGGCCTTCATGCAGCACAGAGTTATTAAAAAAAGGACATATTTATATTTTTACATTTGCTCCCATTGTATATATAACCAGCACAGCAGATGTATTTTACTGTAACTTATACCATGGTCTGTCTGTCTGGATTATCTATTGGCTGCAAGGTCTCTTCAAAAAAACGTCAACGTCAGGGAGGTCCAGTCACATTTAATCCTATATATTTATGCGTTATGCATAAGGAAGCTAAATAATCACTGCAACCATAGCAACCGGCTGAAAGAGTAGAGAGTCTGGACCTGTTGTAGCAAATTTTATCTAGTCGTTAACTAAAAAGCAAAAGACGAACAACTGAAAGGCATTATTATTACTTTTAGCAAGTGACCATGGTATAAGCACATAGAAGCAGCATGATGTGCTGAAATACTGTTCCTCACACACCTACGAGCCCAGGAACTTCCTGAGATGCTCTCAGTTCTTTCCTACTCAGGCAAATATGTTCTGGGGTCTCCTGGGAAGGGCGTGGATGGTGGCTGGTTGAAGTGTCCCATGAGGAAGATGCCGATGGTCCCAAGAATGAAAAGAAGCACCATGGTGATAAAACAGATCCTGTCAATCACTCGAGCAACCAGGAACCATTCTTCATTTTCCTGCAGACAAAGTCAATAAAAACCAAAAGTCAATATTCGTTTTAAATGCTTCACCCTTTAAAATCATGTGTTGGGTGACAGCCATTAAAGACAGAAACCCAGTGAAAAATGGGCAGGTGAAAGATGGCGTCTCAGGCGGAAAACACATCTACTGCAAGATAATCAACTCCATGTTGGTCTAAAGGAACTGTCCTCTGTAATCAAAATCTGGAAGAAACCACTCACACAAAAAAGCCACTCATACAATTTTATCTAGGTCTGAGTATGATGTATCCTGTGTGTGTGTGTGTGTGTGTGTGTGTGTGTGTGTGTGTGTCTGAGTCACTCACAGTCTGGAAGTCGTTTTGTTGCCTAGCGCTCTCTGTAATGTGTTTACAGGAGGCCACACATTGCTGCACCTCTGGAGCAGCCTGAGCCAGACTGACCCCCACATCCTTCACCGTACCCCCATCCAGCCCGTTTTCTAGGGGTCAAATGTCAGAGAGTAGTAAATATTGGACAAAGCTCTCAAACAATTGGCTAAAATAGTTACTGTGCCTGTAAATTGGTCCTGTGGTCTATGACACGTGTATATTCGTTAAAAATATGTTATATTATAAATATCTGCTTTGAGGTTACTTATAAAAAAAAAAGATTTTTTTTCAGATGTCAAATATTCATGGGATTATGGTTTTGAATGCCAAGACTACAGTTTAATAGTTACAACTTTTACAGAGACAAGTGTGGGAAAGTGTCTGAGGCAATAACCATACATTCTAACATCCCTCAAAATACACACACACACACACACACACACACACACTATATATATATATATATATATATAGTGTGTGTATTTTGAGGGATGTTATATATATATATATATAGAGAGAGAGAGAGAGACTCACGGATCTTCTGCAGAGCTTTCATCATTAGGCCATCTCTCTCTCGAAGTTTGCTAAACATAAGTTCTGATCGCGCCGTTTTCAGCATGTATTCATCCGCCTTGGCAATGAGGCCCAGAGAGCTGCGGCGCCGTCGGGGGAAATGGCCTCCATTGCTACTGCATTCTTTTGGTGTCCATGGCTGCATCTGCATCCTCAGTAGACGAGGGAGGATGTTGAGTAAAACCTGGAGAGTTAAATGATAAGGGAACCACCTTGAGGCACTAATGACGCCTACATTTACATTTACAGCATTTACCAGACGCCCTTATCCAGAGCAACTTACAATCAGTAGTGACAGGGACAGTCCCCCCTGGAGCAACTTCTGGTTAAGTGTCTTGCTCAAGGGACACAATGGTAGTGGCATTTGAACCTGGGTCTTCTGGTTCATAGGCGAGTGTCTTACACACTAGGCACTGAATCTCCATGACCCATCCCCAGTGCTTCATGATGCAACATATTGACATAAAACTTCTCTTCATCGTTGGTCAACTTAATTTTCTCTTTCACTCCATCCTCCCATTCACTCCCATGCATTTTACAACATAAACAAGTCACACTTTCAGCCTTCCAACAACCACACATTTCACCCATTCAACCAATGTAACCACATTTAAACTTTCTCTACTCATCTCACTATCTTCCACTCCTTCTTTCATCCCTCCATCCTCCCATTCCCACCCATGCATTTTACAGAGCACTGGTGGCCACACTTTCCAAAGACTACCAGTGCCAAAGACTCCACATCCCAAGGACCTCAACAGCTACAGGCCGGTGGCTCTGACATCCCACCTGATGAAGACCCTGGAGCGGCCCAGCTTCAGCCTATGGTGAGCTCATCACTGGACCCGCTTCAGTTTGCTTACCAGCCTGGCATTGGAGTGGATGATGCCATCATCCACCTCCTACATCGTTACCTCTCTCACCTAGAGACCGCTAGGAGCACTGTGAGAAATCATGTTCTTTGATTTCTCCAGTGCTTTCAACACCATCTTACTCACAATCCTGAGGGACAAGCTGGACCTTCACCTAGCCACATGGATCATGGACTACCTCACTAACCGACCACAGTATGTGAGAACTTAAGGCTGTTGTCTGCAGTATGGGGGCCCCGCAGGGAACGGTTCTGGCGCCATTCCTCTTCACAATCTACACTGCAGACTTCTCACACAACTCCACCAACTGCTTCCTGCAGAAGTTCTCTGATGACTCTGCAATCACTGATGGGGACGACAGGGAGTACATAGAACTGACAAGGGACTTTGTGGACTGGTGTCAGCAGATCAACACTGGAAAAACCATAGAGCTGGTGGTAGACTTCCGCAGGCACAAACATCCTCCACTGCAACCACTGAAAATCCAGGGTATGGCCATTGAGGCTGTGGAGAGCTAAAAGTACCTTGGTGTTCACCTGAACAATAAACTGGACTGGACTCATAACACTAATGCACTTTATAAAAAAGGGCAGAGCAGGCTGTACCTGCTGCGGAGGCTCAGGTCTTTTGGAGTACAGGGGCCACTCCTAAAGACTTTTTAGGACTCTGTAGTGGCATCAGCCATCTTTCACGGTGTGGTCTGCTGGGGCAGCAGCATCTCCGCTGGGGACAGGAAGAGGCTGAACTGGCTGATCTGGAAGGCCAGCTCTGTTCTAGGATGCCCTCTGGACCCAGTGGAGGTGGTGAGTGACAGGAGAATGGTGGCTAAGCTGTCATCCCTGTTGGACAACATCTCCCACCCCATGCAGGAAACTCTGACAGCACTGAGCAGCTCCATCAGTGGCAGGCTACTGCACCCACGATGTGGGAAGGAGAGGTTCAGAAGGTCTTTTCTTCCAACCGCTGTCAGACTCTATAACAAAGACCTCACAGTTGAACACACACACACACACACACACACACACACACACACACAGACAAACAAACACACTTTGGTACATTTTGTTAAATTGTAAATTGTTTAAATTGTAAATTTGAAGATATATACAGATACATATTTATCTTATTTTTGTGCTGCTATTACCTCTGTTTTTTGCTGCTATTACCTTCTGCTTCTATCCACTTTCTGCCATCACAATTGCAATTTCCCACTTGTGGGACTAATAAAGGTTGATCTTATCTTATCTTATCTTATCTTATCTTATCTTATCTTATCTTATTTTATCTTATCTTTCAGCCTTCCAACCACCACACATTTCACCCATTCAACCAATGTAACCAATTCAACTACATTCAACTTCCTTCCACCCATCCCCCACTCCTCATTTTCATCCGTCCATTCCACCATTAAAGCCAACTCATTTTACAGAGCAACAATGGTCACATTTTCAACCTTCCAACCACCACATATTTTACCTATTCACCTAATGACCCAATTTAACCACATTTAACCTCTTTACCCTAATCCCCCTATCCTCCACTCTTCATTTTCATCCCTCCATCCTCCCATTCATATCCATGCATTTTACAGAGCAAGAACAGTCGCACCACAACATATTTCACATATTCAACCAATTTTACATAATTCGTCATGGCCCCGCCAGACTAGCATTGCTGACGTTAGCATGCTAATCTTTTAGCATGTCCAAAACAATCAAATTTCACGTGACACATCGTGGCCCTGCCCTGTTAGCATTGTCTTATTGTCTCTGTGACGCAATCAGTTAGCGTGGTTGGCTGTCAACTGAAAGCTTGGTGGTTCAAGCCCACCCAGGGACAACAAATGTGTTAAATCAGGATGGCAGAGTGGTCTAAGGTGCTGCATTCAGGTCACAGTCTATTCCTGAAGGCGTGGGTTTGAATCCGACTTCTGACAGATAATCTGGTTTATGGGGCAGTGGTGGCTTGCTGTGCTTCACAATCACTTCACATTCATTTGACGTTAGCGTGCTAACATGTTAAATTTTTGACATGCGCCAAACATTATTAAATTTCACGTGACTCATCATGGCCATGCCCCGTTAGCATTTTTTTCTCCATTGGTTTGGCTCATTTCTTGAAACACAATTGGTTATGTACAAGTAGGCTACAGTTGATGAGCAATGAGCCCACATTTAGCACATTTTCTAAATAAATAGGTCTCGCTGATCTAAACTGATTAGATCATTCTCAGTCTAATTGTTGTTCTCTCCAAAACATGTCAGCATGATTTCATTGTGTAAGTTATCATATGAAGTGAAAAAGGGAAATGATTGTCATAGTGAAACACTGCAGCACAGCACACGGTGACACAATGAAATGTATCTTCTGCTTTTAACCATCACCCTTGAGTAGTGGGCAACAATGACAGGCACCCGGGGAGCAGTGTGTGGGGATGGTGCTTTGCTCAGTGGAACCTTGGCGGGTCGGGATTCAAACCGGCAACCTTCTGATCACGGGGCTGCTTCCTTAGCTGCTAGGCCACCACTGCCCCACCTTCCACCATCATATGCAGAATAGTCTGTTCAATTGTCAAAATTAGTCAAGAACATAGTCCTATAAACACCATATATGAATTTCTTAGAACATTTGATAAATTCATCACAATTCAGGAATTCATGATGAATTCAAAACTTTGGAGGCTACTTGAAAGTAATCAGTTGTCACATCCAGTGCACACAGTGAAATGTGTCCTCTGCATTTACTGTAAACCATCCATCCCCATCAGTGTGTACTTTGCTCAGTGGCACCTCGGCAGTTGTCCAGTTGTCCGCCAACCTTCTGATAACAGGTCCACTTCCTTAGGTGCCTGTCCACTACGGCCCTTCTTACTGTGAAATCCTTTTTTTCATTTCAGTTTTTTACATAATTGTATTCTGTTAGCTAGACATCTTTCACAAAACATCCAGCCATTTTGACTAGCAATGCTTGCACAATGCCAAAGGGACAATGCATTTTGGGGGCGCTGACTATTTACATGAAAAAGGAATTTAGTTTTGACATATTGACAAACTGTTTTGGGAGAGGTATGAGTTGTGCTGAACCATCCGGATTATTTTGGCAAAAGCACTAAGTGAATACAAATGAGCCAAAGCAATAGAGAAAGATCTTTGAAACTTTGATGGTGATACTGCCACTAGAATCTAGTTTTGAGGCATGTGTGAACAGCTTAGGGAGAGATATGAACTTTTGCTAGTGAGCTCTATTGCTTTGCAGAACTGCAAGACTGTTTTGCCAAATTATCTTATAGTTTTAAGAATGTCATTTCTGATTTAAGAAATGAGCCAAACCAACGGAGAAAAACTGTAACATGCTATAAAATCCCAAACAATCTCAATTTTCAACCATTTCAATCATTTAACAATGATTCCACTCTACATTTTCACCCTCTCATCTTTTAACCTTTCACTGCTTTCCAAGCCAAAATCGAAGTTTGTTCACAAACGTCCCTTTTTGAGTTATTATTATTATTACCTTTCTGACTTTATCAGTCATGATGTGAGTACTGGGCGTCCTCAAGGAAACGTTCAACACAACCACAGCATTCATCACCACGATGGTTGTGACCACCATCACAAACATGAGGTACCTGAAAAAAACAGTTAAAACAGTTTTTACGATTGTTTGATGAAATTTGAAACATAGCGACTGGCAGCAGAAATATCCAGCAATTTAAACCCCTTCATTTGAATGAAACACACTTTCCAATAAGCGGCACTGCCTGAGATGTTTCCGGGACCTTCTTGGCAATGAGGAAGAGGAAGACCGTCTGAGCCAGGAGGATCGCTATAGACATGGTACACTTCTGCCCTCCAGCTAATAAAAAAAAAATAAAAATTCAAGAAAACATTTGAAATATTTTAAACAGATTTAAGTGAGTGGTTTTAAGTGAGTGTAGCGATTGTCATTGTGAAACACTGCAGCACAGCACACTCTGACACAACGAAATGTGTCCTCTGCTTTTAACCATCACCCTTGGTGAGCAGTGGGGAGCCTCCTGATTACCCGGTCACTTCCTTAACCGCTAGGCCACCACTGCCCCAATTTACTGTATGTGATTTAATCGATTTCCTCAAAATCCTCAGTCCTTGCTTTAATCGCTGAAGTTTGGCAAAGCATCCAAAGTGAACGTCGGTGTACTTCTTAACGTGTTTAATCATAAACCAGCTTAAATTCTCGCTCACTCACTAACTCACTCACTATCCTTAGCCGGATAGTAGCCTAGTGGGTAACACACTCGCCTGTGAACCAGAAGGCCCGGGTTCAAATCCCACTTACACTTAACCCTAAGTTGCTCCAGGGGGACTGTCCCTGTAACTACTGATTGTAAGCCACGACCCTGTTACTCGTGGCTGCCGGGGCCCATCCCCAAGATGCTGGACGCAGGGGGGGCACCAGCCCGCCACAGGGTTCAACATTCCTTAACCGCTAGGCCACCACTGCCCATACGGTTTTTGGGGATGGCAAACAATGCACGGAATATAGCCGATAATGAGGCCGTTGCTCCTACTGCTGCGTTTATCACTTGGGTGATGACTGAGATGTTTGGTGCAGATTGGAATTGGTCTGTATCTGCACCTTTAGCGGGCAGGTAGTAGACCAGTAGTCCCAGGGAGGAGAAGAGCACGCAGGGCACAATGATGTTGATGATGTAGAAGAGTGGTTTCCTCTGGATGATCAGGAAGAAGACCACTTCCTGATAGTCCAGCTCATCCTTGGTGTAGCGCTTATTGATGACTTTTTTTGCAGGGCGGTGTTTTATGATCCACTCACCATTCTCTGTGATGCGGGAAAAAACATTTGGATTGAAAGGGTTGAAGAGGAGAGGAACTGTTCCAGATGCGCCCCTCGTTTCTCATGGGACCTATTACCTGTGAAGGCCTCAGGATCAATTTCAATCCACTCCACAGTTCGGTTGTATTCTTCGGTGAGGACCAGGTCAATCTCATTGGCGCTGTATGTCTGGGACCTGAAGAGAGGAAAACAGACTGTATCACAGGATCTCGTGCCTACAATTGTAAGTGCAAGTGTGAACATCTTTACCTGAACACCATGGTGCAGTTCTGCCAGTCGAAGGGAAAGAAGTTAACAATGATGGAGCAGGCACTGCGGTAAATGGCGGGTGGAAGCCAGTATACACAGCCGTTTGGGCTGATCAGGGTGTTTGTGTACAACGCCACCTCAAAATGGCCGTCCACGCTGTCAGATAGTTCACATGTGAAAGATGGCAGGGGTGAGGCATGAAAAAATTTAAAAGGGTTCCATGTTTTTACTGAGAATGGCCTAAACTCACTTGTTTTCCAGCACGACGTCAGGAAGCCATATAGTTTTGGAGGGGAGACGCAAGCAGGTGATGTTTTCATACGCCTCAAACTGAGGCCTTCCTTCCCACCTCAGACGATAGTCACACCATTGCTGAGCAAATCAGTTCACAAAGATGCAAGAAATTTTCATTTGCTACTCATTTTATATTTTAGATTTGTACACTACCAGTCAAAGGTTTGGACAAACCTACTCTCTGACGGTTATAATAAGATGGAGCAATTTTGAAGATTCCATATTTAGTAACATATTCAGTATCTGTTGTATCAGGAGAAAGTGAAGGGTGTTTGAGGAATCAGAGTCGCCTCTTTTTACCTTCATGGTGGCTTTGTTCACTAATGTCATCATCAAAAGTCACTTGATGAGATGCTCATGGGTGAATGATAAGAAAGCGTTCAGCATAAAACTTCAGGACTGTTGGAAACCGTCCCCGTTGTCCAACTTAAGGTGGTGGAGAGAAGACAAGAGCGTAAAATGCTGCCATCACAGCAAAAGCTCCCTGATTTGGAGAGACGCAAATCTTTGTGCCTTGTTTTTTATTATTACATAAGCTCACGTGTGGTATTTCATAGTCCTGTGTGTTCAGTTTTGTTTTATAATCTAAAAAATACAAGAGCCATAAGTGAGTAGGTGCGTCCAAGCTGTTGACTGGTCGTGTACGTACAATATTAAAGCATGTAATATTAAAGCATGTAAAAACTGACCTGTGACAATCCTTACATAAAGACAGAGACTGGAAAGTATTTTAGGTAATGCATCCTTTGCGTTAAAACGCTTAATTACACAGAGTACCACGTGTTTCTGGGCACATCATCTAAATCCGCCCAAAGGTAGAAATGTAAAAAATTTGTAAGAATTATGGAAAATTTTCCATTACATCTGTAGGGATAATATTAACCCCGTCAGTAACTAGCTTCAGTATTTTTAAAAAATGGTGGTGTAAATGGGCATGTGATCAGATGGGGATCAGGTGCGATGGTGATTAGGTGGCCGTGGCAGTACTCAGGTGACAGTGACAGCGGGTGAATGTGCCGCAGCAGGGGTAGCACCGGGCGTTTGAGGGGAACGTATTACAGACCCCGGCGCCACCTCTGTATGTATGCAGTGTTAGGTTTACCATTTCCATCCAGACACTGGTGGTGAGAGCCTCTTCCTTTTCATTCTGCCAGTGAACAAATACAGTTGGTAAATTATATTCGCAGAGCAGAAAAACGAGAGCCTAGACACAAACCTACCAGTGAGATGAGGTTCGTAAGGGTCATCTTGAGTTTGACCTTGGTGATGTCACCATTGTTCTCCATGGGTTTAATGTTCTTGTTGTATCCCTTCATCAGGGCTTGGTGCAGGGCTCCCTCAAGATTTGCGCACAGCACACCTGGTTCAGCAACACACACACACACACACACACACACACACACACAAAACTCCTGTTTACTACCACTAAAAAGGTAAAAGTGAAGTGATGGTGAAGCACTGCAGCACAGCACACTGTGACACACTTAAATGTATCCTCTGATTTTAACCACCACCCTTGATGAGCAGCCATGACAGATGACAAGGGAGCAGTGTGAGGGGACGGGGCTTTGCTCAGTGTCACCTCAGTGACTCGGTATTTGAACCGGCAACCTTCTGATAACGGGGACGCTTGCTTAACCGCTAGGCCACCCCTGACAGTCTAACAACGTACAGACAATACTTCCTCTGGAATCTGCATCAGACCGCTGTCAGACAGACCTCAGTTAACCTCTGGCAGCCAAATGCCGACACACACACTCACACACACACACACACACACACACACACACACACACACACACACACACACACCATCAAGCAGGCAAAGGATTTAAAAGGATAAGTTCCCATTCATTTCCAAAGTATCTGCATTTTTACACGCAGGTAGTAAATTGAATTAATGTAGTAAATGTAGTAAATTCTAAGTTGAATGGCAAGTTTCAATCTGCTTGTTTTGTGATATTAAAAATGTTCTTTATTATTTCTTACCCCGCTGTCTTTTATACGGCAGTGGCCTCTCATTTTTAGTGAAAATAGATTTCAACACTATCGCGCCCTGTTACATTTGCAGAGCAAATGACAACCACAATAATAAGAGTAATTAACAGCAAGTCTAATGAGATAGAGAATTTACGAAAGGCTGCATTATATGTTGCATTTGAATTTACTCTGATGTCGGTGAGGACAGACTTAAAAAAAAAAAAAAAAGTAGTTACCCTGTCACTTTTTCAGCAAGACCTATCTTACCGGTGTGGAAAACGAAGACAAGAGTCCAAAGGCACATGCTGTAAAATCCAGGGTGTCTTCTATTAACACCTAGTCGAGGGGTTAAGGCTTTTCCTGCATGGCAAGGGAGGGATGGGCGATCTAGATGTTTCAGGGAAAGAGGTGGGCTTTTTTTGTTCTGTAGACACGGGCTTATTTTTAGGTCAAAGGCTGCTACTCCCGTGCCACCGCATTGTCAGCTGTCACAACATACATAACCGAATCGGCCACACCGGGGGGGCAGGGTATGCGACACAGCGAGCGGGCCTTCAGCTCCCACTCCCACTCCGAGTCGTAAAGCCCTCGGCCTGCACATGGTGCCCCGTGGTCAGCCTGCGCCGGCACCTGCCCGCCGCCCGTCTGCTAGCGCCGTCTATAACAGGCTTCAGTGGGCCGCAGGGGAGGAGATGCAGCCTTAGCTTAGTTACACCGACGGAAACGCGATGAGCTCCCTCCTGCGCTGGACCGATGCTTGGGCCCTGTGGGACGCCATACCCAACATGCCGCTTTATATTAGTCCTTTGTGTTGCTATGTGTGAAATTGGCCACATGCTCATGGATGTGTCAAAACCATTTGGAGACCATCACGAAATCGCAGCAATTTCCTGACAAGAGCGCCAGCGATTCTTCCATTTTTAAAATTTATTCTGCAATAAAAACGTCTCTATTTCTCCATCCGTCATGGCATCATTTCATCAAAATTCTGAGAAAGATTTGGTCGGGAATGTACTGAGGATGAGGAAGGCGGGGCATAGAGTTTCTGCATTTCCTTCCCTAACAGAAGCAGCTGTTGTGCTGACGGACACGTGAGGGAATGCGGTGATGACTCCCATCCTTTCGAACAGGCGCCGCAGCTGACCGGTCGCAAGAGGCTCAATATGATAGCTGTTTATTTATTTATTACAAAAATACAAATTGTTCACGTTCTCTATAAATAAATATTAGGCAAAAAAAACAACAGAAACCCACCGAATAATTTAAGATAAAGGTACACTGTGTTAAAATACACAGAACAGCATCTCCATACACATTCTATATGGAGACAAATTACTGCAGAACGGCGGGAAAAACGCCTTTTATGGCAGTCTCCACGGCAACTGGCACAGTCCCGGTGGGGTGAAGCACATCAGGGTTTCAATGCTTAGTGCTTCTGTGTGATGGAGTGTCCGTTCCTGTGCCCTGACGTCCCACTCAGGCACGAAGAAACAGCTCGTCGCCGCCTGCCCCTACGTCCTGAGGCCGTCGAGCGCCAGCGCAATGATCCGAGGCATGCTGCGGTAAAACGACTCGTTCTCCAGCCCCACCAGGCAGTAAAAGGTCAATGGTCTCCCTCCCACGGCGGCCCTGACCCGCGCCTGGTAGAGCCCCCTCTCGTTCTTGGAAGTGAGGTCAACCAGCACCTGAAATATACCACAGAGAGTTAAAGCTGCCCATTATTCCTACTTTCAGAAATAAATGTTGTTGTTGTTGATATTTGGTTATTATATCAGAAACAAACACCAAGAAACATTTTTACACCACTGTTCCAGTGCGGTGTGCGACCACTCTGGATTCACATGGCTGCTGTGATGCAGGCCCTCACCTCCTGGAAGCTCATGCCGAGCCTTTGAGACGGGATCCCCAGCACCCAGCTATACGTCTGCCTGGTCGCTTCCACGTGTTTCACAGTTTCCGCTACTCCGGGGCATGCTGTTACAAAAAATAATAATCATAAAAAATATTACACAGATTGATGTTTAAGCCTTGTGGTGTTTGTTATGACATAGTTTTGATATTTCAAATTTTCCCTCATAGAAAAGTGCAAGCTTTGTAATGCATCTGAATATTGCAAAAAAATCTGACTTCTGAATGACTAATGAGTTCAAACCGATGTGTCCCTGCGTAGGAACATTTTATTAAGGTAGTACAATAAATGTCTGTTCAATATTATATTAGTACTGATACAGCTTTTTGTGATTATTAGAGACAATGAAGGATGATGATAAATTGGTAAGAATCAGGAGCATTCATTTACACACCAGCGGCATGTGGGTCACATTGGTTTAAAACATTTTTTGCTGGGAAAAATAAACATGTAGGAAATGCCGGTTTAAACCAACCAAGCTTCAAGTCCTGGACAAAACTGACAATTTTAAAGCTAACACATGGTCCTCCATTACTTTGAATACAACCAATGAGGACTGGAATCAATACATCTTCTTCTAAAGATTAATTTGGTTATTGATGACGTGGTTGATGCCACAATATCCTGACTGTAACGGACTTTAAGCTTAAGACGGGTGAAGATTAACTGAACACACACCTTTGTCATTAAGTCCTAGCATTTGTCTCTTGTTCAGGTCTCTTCTCCTTCTTCTACTTCTGTAGGCTCTTTCTGGAAAAAAAAAGTTAATATCTGACACCACTGAACCACTGGATTCTTTGATCATAGATCACTTTGAAAAGTTGAATCACCATCTGATTGTGACATGGGAGAGACACTGGAGCGCCGAGACAAACTGCCTGGAAGCAGTGTAGATGCTGTTGTCTCCGCTGATGGACCAGAACGTTCTTCAGGGATGGATGATGAAGGTGAAGATGCAGGGATCCTCCCATCCCCAGACAACATGGTAAAAGGTTCCAGCAACGTTGTGACGGATTTTGGGATGGAACTCAGCGGTAGCTCATCTTCAAAGTACTGGCTGTCCAGCGGAGGAATGCTGGGAATTGTACGGGAGTCCAGTTTGGAATTTAAGAGAAGGATTAGAGCTCGGTATTCCCCGTCCAGCTGATGCACGGCAGATTCATCAGTCTGATGATACATATAGCACTCAAGTTACTGAAACAGAACATTCGCAATAAGATTTATTAATGCATAAGATGCAAGTCAATTCACCTGTAGGAACAGGTTGCTCTCGGGTTTCCAGTCCAGGTCTTTCGTTGCGAGGTTTCTGAGGAAGTTAGCCCAGTCCTCCACCAGAGGGCCCACCTCTCTGAACAGTGAGGGGGGATGCAGGGCAGACTCTGCTGGTGAGGCGGTGCCATCTATCTGCTCTTTTGGAAAGAAAGCGCCCCTGTTAACATCCACTCTGCTCAGCCGTGGGGGTTGTGTCACTTCATCTTTATCATCTTCACTTCCTGAAGTCAAACCTGATGGTGCCTGGCGGCGCTCGCGGTTGGAGAAGGCCGTGCTGTAGATGTGCTCCACCAGCTGAGGAAGAGTCTGGGTGAAGAAGGTCAGGTCCACTTTGTCTCGGATGTAGTCCTCCGCTCGCTGCAGCAGGTCCAGCAGAGTCTGCAGGAAAGAGTGGAGCTCTGCAGGGTAGGGAGGAGAAAACCGAACACCACCCCTCAGTCGGAAGTTGGAGCACACACCACGTTCAGTGAAAAGTGTTAATAGGCGTGAAAATCACATATCCATGTTGTCTTCATTATGGTTACTCTGTTTCTAAAGAACATATTGATTTAAATGAATCTTCATTAAGCCATTATATAAATTGTGTACAGTAAAATGTATTGTCCCCAGCAAGAAAACCATAAATATAATCGACATTGATATGTATTCAGGCTGCACTGTGTTGATGTTCAAGCTGGCCTGTTGAGAAAAGGTATTGAGGATGGATCCCATTTCTCATAACACAGCATATTGGCAGTTTGGGATTTTTTAATTTCCGCACATTTTAAATATACATCTGACTGGCTCCGTGAAAGCAGTGAAATGCCTGAAAATACCAGTGTCGGTTCAGCAGTCGCCAGATGCCATGCTGACAGCTGACCGGGGTGGTGACACTCACGGCACTTCTTGAAGCGGCTGTGGCACTTGTCGTGGGCGAGTCGGCCGCAGGCGTCCGGGCTGAGGCTGGGGGGACAGGAGAGCATGTAGTACTGACAGATGGAGCTGAATGCCTCACTCTGCTGATCCTCTGAGAGGTCGGAGGTCTTCAGCAGTTCCAGACACGTGGGTTCTCTGGTGTCGTACGACTCTGACAAATGAACAAAGACAAAAAGAAAATGCGCACCATAAAAAGCACTGCCTTGCAGAATCATGTCCACACGGTTCATTGATAAAACTGTACCCAGACAACTGGTTATAGAAGAAAAATGTTGACAGCATGGTATGCAAATTGTACAGAAACAGATGGCAAAAACTTTATAGAGTGATAAAAGCATCCCAGTAGATAACTGGACCTCCCCTCTAGAAATCTTTAAAAGACACAGAGCCAACAACGTCCTAACAGATCACATCAACTCGTCTCTGGAAAGAACTACAGAGCCTCGAAACGTAAAACTGAATAACTTTTTTACTTTTACCAAGAGCCATCACACAACAGTATAAAATGTTGTTCCATTTGGTGAAATGACAATAAACCTACTGTGAATCTGCTGTGATAAATGCAAGGGTTCATTTGAGTTTATCAAATGTATGTTATAAGACATGTACACACATAAAAATAAAACTGACTTTGCTCAGCACAGTGACAGTAGAATGGCATATTCTAAAAACTACCCACTCTCGATTTCAGACTGAATCCAGTCGCTGAAGGCCGTGACGCGAGTGTAGACACCAGGTTTCCCCTTCTCCCCACAGCCATCGCCCCAAGAGGTGATGCCATAGAGCTGGAAGCGTCCTGACATACGATCTTGGTATATAAGTGGCCCTCCAGAATCCCCCTACAAAACAGAACAAAACTTTGTTTTTACATTGTTTAAGGTGACCTCTGGCATTCTGTAGCTGAAGCTCCTGAAAGCTGTGGGATGTTTGCAGTAATGACAGTAGGTACCTGGCATGAATCTATTCCCCCGGACAGGTATCCTGCACAGAACATGGTGTTGGTGACAAGCTCCTTCCCCAGTGAACTCTTACAGGTGCTCTGCGGCAGCAGGGGCACCTTGGCTTCCATGACAATGTCTGCGGAGGGGCCGTCTGAGGGCAGATCAAACAGAGCAAGACCATGTATGATGAAACGGGTGATATCTTCGTTTTCCAGCATGTCTTTTATAGGGTGCCAAGTGTCAAGTGGTTGTTTCTCTGCACAAAATATACTTTTTTTCAAGGATAAAATCAGCTTACAGCTTGTTGATTTGGTCCACAAAAGCAAGACGTCATTGTTTTATTTTGTTTACAGAAATCAAAACTTAATTCATTTTTTGCTCTGAATTTACAGCACGTCATTTTGTGTACCTGTATTGCATAAAGCACAGAAACAATTTTTTTTTTTGACAAATAGTCATTTTGTCTACAAAATGCATTTTGTCAATGACTGAACAATTAAATTTTGTCAACAACCGAATGGCATTTTGTCCACGCAATTACATTTTGTCAGCAAAATACATTTTTTTAACAGAAAACATTTTCTCATCAGTTGAAAGTCATTTTGTTCACACAATTTTGTTCTGGTAATGTTTATGGTCAGTTACAGAATGTCATTTTGTGACCTTCGGTGCAACACCATTCAGTATTTCTTTTTGTAACTGACACAATGCATTTTGTGGACTAAATTCCTTTTTGTCACGGACAACATGCATTTTGTTCACTTTTGTCATTTTTCCTTCATAAAATACAGCCTTTTGTCCACAAAATGGTTGGAGCTAATTCCAAATTGATGCAATATTAATAATTGCTTTTAATTTCTATTAAAAAAATTGATGACATCGTGCTTTAGTGCAAAATGCAACATGGGTTTTTCTTTTTGTGTACAGAGCGCAACATTAAGCAATTCCCTTTGTGTAACAGAAATAAGCAGGTGGCGGCCTATAGCCTTTGACTTCTGAGGATTCTAACCCCGCTCACCTTCATAGAGCGACCCCCAACCAGCCACCAGGCAGGGAGTTCCTACCGGCGGCTCCAGTGCGGAGGGGAGACAGACGGGGGTGACGTACTCTGAGAGCATGACAGGAGCATTCAGCTCCACCAGAGCAATGTCGTTATTGAACGTCTTGGGGTTGAACTGCGGACATGTCAAAAGTCGCATCTCAGCCCCTGGTACGGAGAAAATGCGCTTGGATAATATGAGGCGGAAGATTGGGAATGAAATTATTACCTTGGGGTGAGTCATGATCCGATTGACCTTCATTATTTGTTCGTCAGGGTCAGCTCTTGTGATATCGAACTCCCCAACTACAGCGGTCCAGTAACTTTCACTGTAGCTGCTATTAGACAAGAAGCATTACAAACAATATTAAACACTAAAATTAATTAGGACTATCAATCAATTTGCCATTTTTGATAATCACACATTTTGCAATGAATGAATTATGATTAATTCTTGACACTAAAGTTGCTGTAGTGCATAACTATAACCGATTGGATGCATGAAAAAAGATGTAAGGATTGTCTCTCGCTATGATAAATTTGAATGAATTCAATGAATTGAAATGAACAGGTTATTTTTGACAGCCTTAATGTTAATTAATTGATTATGTTGCTAAGTTGCATGTGTGCCTTTTTTCGATCTGAAATAAAAGCTTCAGCTCTAATCCACCGGTCGTAAATTAGACCTGGAGGTGCTCACCCAGCGAAGCAGTGCGCAGCTGTCACCACCCAGGAACTGTCCACCAGCACCCCGCCACACATCAGCACGCCATCCAGCTGCAGGTTCACCAGCCAGGGCCAGCTGCCAGGGGAGGCAGGAGACCCCCCCACAATCCTGGAGCGCGGCTGGGTCTGGTTCTGCGCCACAGACAACCGCTGCCCGCACACTGCTGCAGAGTAAAGAGGAAAGATGGGCTTTCCTGCCAGGTTCAGGAGTCCTTAAGTACTCGCAAGGCTACATTTACAGCATTTATCAGACGCCCTTATCCAGGGTGACTTACAATCAGTAGTTACAGGGACAGTCCCCCCCTGGAGACACTTAGGGTTAAGTGTGTTGGTGAGTGTCCATCTCAATAAGCTACTAACACACTAAAGTAGTGTTTTCACCCATGATAGAAATCCAACACAGCATTAATCACTGCTGGTGCCGACTGCGTTTGTTTGAAGGATGCGTTGTCGTAACGTGGTGAGACCTGACTCTTGAGATGATAAGTGAATGTAGCGTGCTGTAGGCCGCTCACCCTCAGTTCTGGTCTGAGTGACCGGTTCCAGGTTCTGCATGGTGTTGAGAAGGCTGCACTGAAGCACGCGGGCGCTGCAGCTCTCACCCATGACCCGCACGCAGCCCTCTTTCCCCAGCTCGCCCGGCGGACACCGGCGCTGGTAGTACCCACAGGCCTGGCTCAGCGCCCAGCTCTGCTCGCCCTCGTCGCTCAGACTCTGCGCCTTCGCCACCAGCTCACAGCTGGGCTCCGCCTCCTGCGTCCCAGGAGATGCTGCAGGCAGAGGGGCGAGACAGGAATGTCACTCATACATCCAGAAGTAACATAGCAGTCCCCCACGAAAAAGGTTTTTTTATTACATTTACGGCATTTATCAGACGCCCTTATCCAGAGCGACTTACAATCAGTAGTTACAGGGACAGTCCCCCCCTGGAGACACTCAGGGTTAAGCGTCTTGCTCAGGGACACAATTGTAGTACGTGGGTCTTCTGGTTTAAAGGCGAGTGTCTTACCCACCAGGCTACTTCCTAATTACTGATGTCAACTGGAGACTCAAACTGGCGCTAATGTGCAGGGATTGTTCTCTATTGTCAGGGCGAAGGCATTTTCAGAATTAACACAAATAAATAGAAGAAAGATTGTGTTCTAGGTGACTAGAACCAAAAGTGTGGTCAGTTTCTCATCTTCAAGATGCAGAAAACTACCGAATGGTTCTATTTTTACCATGCCGCCACGCTAAGCGTGTAGCGCTGCGCTTATCGGCAGTTTGAAAATAGTGCCCTCCTGCATCACAGCACTTTCTGAGCTCATAATACACATTACGCTCATGTTGCATTAATTTAGTGGATGCTTTTATCCCTCTGGAGCTCCTCAGGGTGAAGTGTCCAGCTCAACTGCACAATGGTAGTAGTTAGTGGAGATCAAACCCGTAAATAGGCTTCCACATGAGCTTCGTTACACTGAAGCTTCATCACATTTTGATGTCAGCAAGCATCAGAGAGCCTGTGGGGATGAAAGACGGTTGGACGTGTGCTTACTGCAGGGTCCCGATCTGCGTCCACAGTCCTGAAAGAGGCAGGGAGCGCATCCCCTGCACCCCGCCTCAGCCCGGCTTCGCTCGGACGCGGCCTTCTCCAGGGCAGACAGGGCGCTGGCCAGAGCCGCCTCCAGCACCACCGTCCCGCGGTCGGAGAGTGCTGGGACGGACACACAGAGACAGAGGGGGGCTTATGTGAGAAAGGCCCCCGTCGCTTTTTTACTTTCTTTCTTCACTTTCTGCTCGGGAGTGCGAGCTCACGCTCAGAACGCATCGCTGCTTCAAACGGGCCGCCGCATCCCCCCCCGCCCGACCCGCGCATTTCCACAAAGATGACGGAGGCCTTAATTAGAGGGTCGGGACTGCATGCGGGGTGTTGCGGAGTGGTTCTCTCTCATTTCTGTTCCCATTAAACAGTTTAAAACCACAGAACCGTGTCTATGCCAGAACCGTGTCTATGCCACATTCGCAGCAGCAAAAGCTTTTTGTTCATTTGCATAATTCCCAAAAGAGTCCAAGTAACCCAATGTTTTGGGTTAGCACGGCATAAAAACAAGTGTTCTGATGCAGTTATGAATGATAATACGATTTTAAATTTACAACCATGAAAGTTATTTAACCCGAGCCCTCAAATTATGGTGCTTTCACACTGGAACTGTATCATCTGGCTGAAGTGGCTTACAAAGTCCATCAATTTTGTGTAAATTAAAGTTTTTTTCACTCTTTGCACAGACGTGACACCCTCACCCACTGCTCTGTTGATGTCAGTGGCCACATTTAAAAAGTCATAGATTATTAAAAAAATCATCATAGATAATTAAAAAGTTTCTACAAGTAAAATTGATCTCATCATTTTCCATTTTTCAACTTGCGTTAAATTCAAACGAAGAGACATTGAACGACACATTTAGGCAGAATTGGTCAATTCTGTAGGTTCCCTCACCTCTGAGCGCGCTCTGCGGCATCCTGTACACCTCCCTGCCCGCCGGTGCCCCGCCTCCACCTCCCAGCAGCATCAGCAGCATCAGCAGCATCACGGGGAACATGGTGCAGTCTCCGACTCTCCAAAGATCACGAGCGGTGGGGATAAAAAAAAAACTCCGCCTGCAGCGTGTGTGTGCGTGTGTGTGTGTGTGTGTGTGTGTGTGAGAGGCGGGGTCACCGCCTCCTCGCCGTCTTCGTCTTCTCCCACACTGTCGCACAAGGCATCTGTCTGCAAGTTTACTTGGGGGAACAATAGGTGCGTGGAGCGGCCTGGGGAATATATAGAGGCGGTGGGAGCGGGCGGGGGTCCGGGGGTCCGGGCTGGGGAGGAGGGATGGTCCCAGGGGCCAATGCGCAAACAGCTGAATTCATTAAGGCCCCCACAGCAAATGGAGAGCCACTTGCCAAGGCTGGAAAGGAAAACGGAGAGGTTTGGTTCTGTGAAAATGGAGGGAGGGAGGGAGGGAGGGAGGGAGGAAGAATGGGATGGGGAGAGAGAGGGAGGGTAGAGAGAGAAATGGCGGGGACGCGTTTGAATGTATTAATAGTGTGGAGGGAGAAGTTCGGGTGGGGGAGAAAGTTAGAATAAAGACGAGAGAGGAGCTCCTGGAAGAGAAGATCGGCCACGCTGCCGATACGCCGGGGAGAGGAGGAAGAGCGGGGAGAAGGGAGATGAAGGAGGGGAGAGACAAACAGAGAGAGGGACGTCTGCCGCTCGGCCTGGAGCTGAAAGGGGGCATTGTCTTCCCCAGCTTTCAGAGCATCGCTGCATCAAAGCGCCCCTCTAACGATCACAGACCCGCCGTGCCCATTGATCACTTACAAGCTTTTATCCTCGCCATTAAAATATTGTCAGTTCACATCACTTTTGTCTTTCTCATCTGAACTTAACTCCTGTTGCATAAATGGTTTACACTTGTCCTGACAGCAACGCCCGACAAAGAACATGCAGGAGACTTGGGTCTTGGAGAAGTTCCTGGAAAGATGTCAGATGCTCCACATGGGCATTCGGAGACGAGGCTATGGATCTCCACCAAAAAATACCCAGGATCCATCTTCGTGATCCATCACACGCTCAGCCTGTTTCATTAGTAATGCTTTTCTACTTTTCCACTTCACTTATTGTTGTCATTGTTCTAATTGAGTCATGTTGCAGATGTCCTACATCTGATGGGCACGGTTGTGCAAAGCGAAGATGAAAAAAACAGGGGATGTAACACTTTTCAAAAAGTATGAGGTCAAATAGGATTAAATGTACTTTTGTGGTTGTGAGACATGATCAACCATGCTTAATTCGTAAGACTAAAGTTTGCTATAATATTTAAAACTATTACAGATACAAGTGTGGAAAAGAAGCTCAGGCTGTAATGGTACATTCTAACCTACACACTAAAAGCATCAGTGGGTCCATCACTTGTCCGAGTTAAAAGAAATCCTGCCAGATTTATCACATCAGCTATTTCAAATGATCTCAACGATTAACAATTCATTTCGACAGCTCCATAATTAATATACTGCAAATAGCAGTACTTAATATACTTAAATGGCGCGTCAGTAACAAATCTTTATTTGTTAGTTGCAACAGTGCTGTAGCGAAAATGAGTGTTGATATTGATGAACACGTCAATGTAGTGTCTTGTATTGATTAATAAAAGACTCTGATGATGCAAATAAATATACTATATGTTTCCTAAGTTCCATCCATTGTGCCAATACGAAATGTAATGTGTGTTTTATTCCTCCTCCACGTACTACAGTGACGGCCAGATGTTGTGTAGAAGGTGCACATGAAAAGATGGATTCTACATGAGAAGAAGGTTCTAACAGGCCACGGTGATTTCTAGGTTGTACTGTGTTGTTCGAAACATAGCACTATTGTTTGGAGCCCGGTGCAAAATCCTTGCACCACAGACACTGCCGAAGATGAAAGCTGTAACACTCCTGAAGAAGCAAATTGGAGTCATCTCCCAGCCAACTAAGCGGGTGAGCGATAAAAAGGCTGGCGGCGCCGCTGGAAGCCCTTCAAAGAGCTCCGCCGAGCACCCGCCCCTGGCCGGTGCTGACGGCACAATTCACACTGCCAACCTACGTGTGAGAGAGACACAGAAAGAGGGCATGGGCGAGAGAGAGAAAGAGAGAGAGAGAGAGAGAGAGAGAGGGGGCCGGTTCGCAAGTAGCCAACTTTTCCAGAGAGAAGGCCCTGCTTTGAAAGTGTGCAGATTCCAGGCGAGAGAGGCGAGAGTGAGCGAGAGAACGAGCAGTGGCAAGAGGACGAGAGAGTTGGCCAGAGCTTCCTCTCCTCCCCTTTTGGACGGCAAAAACAGACTCTGGGGCCAACTGTGTGTTCCAGGCCTCTTCATGCACTTGCCGGACACAATGGGCTAAATGGACGGTCACTTTCATCCCCCCTCTCTGCTGCCCTTTGATGTCTTTTGATTACTCTGGTCTCGACAGAAACCCACCCCGCAACCCCCAGCCCTCACTCCGTGCCGAACAGGATGCTGATCATAGCAGAAGAAATAAAAGCGATGGACTTGCTAGAATTGTCACCTCAGCTTCTCCTGCTTAAGAGCGTTTTAAAAAGCAGACAAAAAGCCCAAAAAGTCAAGGTTCTAACTGAGGCACTACGGGTCACTGACATTTTTGTTCTTGAGTGCAACTGGATTGTTTTTACACAAATGGAAAATGGGAAAAAAAAATACATTAATATGTAAAGATCAGTTCTGCTAAAAATCCACAAAAACAAACAGCTTTTTTCATAACCATTCATTAAATGAAGATGTGTGTCTTTGTTGCTTTAAAAAAATCTACTCACAAGACATTAAAAGGGGTCAGACACATGTACAAGAGTAAAGTATGCTTCAATGTCACATTAAATTAATTCAGTGGGCACTATTGTCAAAATGGCAATAAGCACAGCACTACACGCTACTGGTGGGGCTTTGCTTCTTTAACGATGCTTAACAATGTGAGGAGCTGAATGATGATATAAAACCTGGTCTTTTTATCTATCTATTGATTTATGTATAAATACATACATTTAAATGCATTTGACTTTACATTAGTGAATAAGACCCATGCTTAGTATGTAGTGCTGCACTTACAGCCAGTTTAAAAATAATGCCCAATAACTGGTTGGTGCATGTGCATGTGAGATTGATGATTTAATCTGTCGCATCTAATCTGTTGAGATCTGCTGAGATAAGGATTCAGATGCAACTTTATCTTTTTATTCAATTTCATCTTTTTCTAATATACTTTTTAAGGCCTGTTGAAAAAAAAAAACACTACTTAAAATTCCTGACCCTATGCCAATAGGCATTCCAGCAATTTCTCATTACGTGTCTCTCATTAGAGACATACCTGTCCTGACCGCCTCAACTGTGTCCATCCTCTTAATTGCATAGATTACTCTTTTCTCCGTTTAATTAACCCCTGGTGGCGCTGTTATCTATCCTCTTGCACCTTCACAAAAGCTGAAACCACGCAAGCCCAGAGGAGGGGGGTCAAACCCCCGCCGAAGGGAAACAGTTCACGTTCTCATGGGTTCTGACGCACTGCCGTGTTGCTGTGGAAGGGGACGACCCGGAGACCCCAGAGTGTGCGAGAGCAGGTTTAATAACCACAAGGCGCACAAGGCCGCATGGCATGGTTACATAAAGCCCATTGCGCACATTCAGATTAGTCTGTATTAAATATGTTGAATAACACCCAGGTATTGTGTGTGCTTACATTGTTTCACTTGGAGAACAATTGAAATGTAGGTCAGTAGGGTACAACAAAGAGAGAAAAGTGCCTCCCCACAAGACAGATCGAGGGAACTTTTCACCAGCGAGTGGTCCATCAAACTGGAAAATTCATAAAAGTGCAGTATGGGCACTTTTTAGTTAGAACAACTAACTAACTTACAAATAAAGTATTGGCAATAAAATTTCTGATATTTGATGATTAGCTCACAAACACAAATACTCCTACATCACATCACACAAAATGCCTATATCTATAATAGATATATATATAAATCTATATTTAGAACCTTATGTGCAGCAGAATTCTGTCTCTGAGCCCTTCAAGCAGTTATTTGACCTCATGAGTCTCGTTTGCTCTGACACGCATTGTGAGCTGTAAGGTCTTATATAGACAGGGGCGTGGCTTTCCTAATCAAATCCAGTCAGTATAATCCAATGCAGCTGGACTCAGATGAAGGTGTAGAACCATCTCAAGGATGATCAGAAGAAATGGAGTTAAATACATGAGTGTCACAGCAAAGGGTCTGAAGACTTTGGATCATGTGATATTTCAGTTTTTCTAAGCTAATAAATCTGCAAAATGTCAACATAAATGAGGAAAATATGAACTTAAATAATTCTAGCAAATGGCTGAAATATAACATAGAGTGTAAAATGTAAGGGGTCTGAACTCTTTCCATACCCACTGTATGTAAGTGTAATTCATTCACTTTGAGAAACTCTGTTGTGCTCTTTTTTTTTCTGAATTAACAGAATACTAAAAATGACTTCATGCCACCATCATCAACGACTACGAAATATGAACTAGACTGAATGACATAATACCTACAAAATGGTGTCACAGACACAATTACCATTGCAATTACCATTGGCCTACTTGTGGAAGGACAAACATTTGCCTTATTCCCTGCAGCCTGACACACACATCCATCCAGTGGAGGCCTGGTCTGATTAAGGCTGCTCCACAGGCCACTGGTGATACCATCATATTGCTAATTGGCCAGAATATTCGTCATACAATGCCAGTCAAAATCCTGGATGCACCTACTCGTGAAGGTTTACTCTGAAAAAAAACAGTAAAAAAAAAAAAAAAACTAAATATGCTTCTTGTACTGGATTCCTCAAGATGGCTCCATCTTCGTCTCCATAACCGTCAGAGTATAGAGTGTCCAAACCTGAGTAGTATACCTTTGCAAATACATGCCAAACCCAGCCATGTGTCTGCTTGTTTACAGGGAGTGCAGAATTATTAGGCAAATGAGTATTTTGTCCACATCATCCTCTTCATGCATGTTGTCTTACTCCAAGCAGTATAGGCTTGAAAGCCTACTACCAATTAAGCATATTAGGTGATGTGCATCTCTGTAATGAAAGGGGTGTGGTCTAATGACATCAACACCCTATATCAGGTGTGCATAATTATAAGGAAACTTCCTTTCCTTTGGAAAAATGGGTCAAAAGAAGGACATGACAGGCTCAGAAATGTCAAAAATAGTGAGATATCTTGCAGAGGGATGCAGCACTCTTAAAATTGCAAAGCTTCTGAAGCGGGATCATCGAACAATCAAGCGTTTCATTCAAAATAGTCAACAGGGTCGCAAGAAGCGTGTGGAAAAACCAAGGCGCAAAATAACTGCCCATGAACTGAGAAAAGTAAAGCGTGCAGCTGCCAAGATGCCACTTGCCACCAGTTTGGCCATATTTCAGAGCTGCAACATCACTGGAGTGCCCAAAAGCACAAGGTGTGCAATACTCAGAGACATGGCCAAGGTAAGAAAGGCTGAAAGACGACCACCACTGAATAAGACACACAAGCTGAAACGTCAAGACTGATTTTTCTAAGGTTTTATGGACTGATGAAATGAGAGTGAGTCTTGATGGGCCAGATGGATGGGCCCGTGGCTGGATTGGTAAAGGGCAGAGAGCTCCAGTCCGACTCAGACGCCAGCAAGGTGGAGGTGGAGTACTGGTTTGGGCTGGTATCATCAAAGATGAGCTTGTGGGGCCTTTTCGGGTTGAGGATGGAGTCAAGCTCAACTCTCAGTCCTACTGCCAGTTTCTGGAAGACACCTTCTTCAAGCAGTGGTCTGCATCCTTCAAGAAAAACATGATTTTCATGCAGGACAATGCTCCATCACACGCGTCCAAGTACTCCACAGCGTGGCTGGCAAGAAAGGGTATAAAAGAAGAAAAACTAATGACATGGCCTCCTTGTTCACCTGATCTGAACCCCATTGAGAACCTGTGGTCCATCATCAAATGTGAGATTTACAAGGAGGGAAAACAGTACACCTCTCTGAACAGTGTCTGGGAGGCTGTGGTTGCTGCTGCACGCAATGTTGATGGTGAACAGATCAAAACACTGACAGAATCCATGGATGGCAGGCTTTTGAGTTTCCTTGCAAAGATAGGTGGCTATATTAGTCGCTGATTTGTTTTTGTTTTTGAATGTCAGAAATGTATATTTGTGAATGTGGAGATGTTATATTGGTTTCACTGGTAAAAATAAATAATTGAAATGGGTATATATTTGTTATCCCCCTAAAGTAGCTAAAAATAAAAACAAACTAAAAACTACTTCCAAAAACATTCAGCTTTGATATTAATGAGTTTTTTGGGTTCATTGAGAACATGGTTGTTGTTCAATAATAAAATTATTCCTCAAAAATACAACTTGCCTAATAATTCTGCACTCCCTGTAGAGTGACACCTTGTGGTGATGCCCATTATAAATAGTCAATCCTGTGCAACATCCTGGTCCTACAAATATGATATAACACAAATTACTTCTTGCTTTATATGCCAATAATGATTACACAACCATAATATATTTCAATTGTGCGATCAATTTTGAAAGCATATTTATGCCTTTGTTCTTGTTTTGTGGTTTTATTTTAAGACTTTTATAAGAATCCCACTTTTTTTTACTCCCCCATTGTCTGGAATGACAAATGAAAAGATAAAAAAACCCAGTTGAACAGTGATTGTTTATTGACATTCGGTAACAGTGCTAGGCTGAAAGTACAGAGCATAGCCTGAGAGAGTAATCATGGTGGAAACAAAACCACAGCAACCCATGATGTGCGACTGTGAGCTAAGTGAGTTTTAAGGAAGGAAGGAAGGAAGGAAGGAAGAAAGAACGTGTGTATTGGAGGCATGTAGCTAAATTCAGTTGGACAGGAGGGGATGTGGGGCAGCCTGAAGACGGGATTTCAGACGTTTTTCACGTAGTGTTGTCATTAAAAGTAAAAAGAATTAAAGGCCTCAACGACGAAAAATTGCATTGCTTATTATACAAACAGAGTATGCATAGCATGGTACGCTTTATACAATTATAATTACATTGGGATTATTCAAACAATTTAATTACATGAATATAAATTAAAAAAATGAACTGCATGCATTTTTACCCATTTTGCCTGATTACATGAATAAATCTCATTATATACACTGATCTATTTGATATTCACAGATCCGATCCCTTACTTTCTTTAGGATACCAAATGCTCTTATATTACATTCCATACATAAGTTAGCCAATGTTTATTTTATAACATTTAATAATTCAGAAGATTTTTGTATGATTGGAACACATACTTTTTATGTAAACAAAGTATATTTCCATAATGTCTAAGACAAATACTTCATTAAACATAATTGTCACAGATTCAGGTACCATCCCGATCTGTTTTTTTTAGTTTGTGAATTTTGCCAGAGCTACATAAACAGGTAATAAAAAAAGTATGTGTGACTAAACATTCATAACTATCTTCACAAATGTAAGTCTATATAAAAGTATCCAGTAAAAACATTTGCATAAATATGGACATTTTTCTGTATATAAAAAAGCAAAAACAAATAAGCACATATGTGACTGTTGTTATTATGCCACATTTTAAGTGAATTATGGTTTCTGATATATCATTTTCTCCGTTATTTCAGACTGCCATTACAACATAAGCCTGACTAGTGAGAAAAACCCAAATTCAATAAAGGCGGTTTTAAAAATGCAAAAACAATATTGACACAACGTTAAGATGAACAGTATGAACCACATACTTAAAAAAACTGCAGGTGCTAGATAGTGTTGACCTGCCTGTTAACTTCAGCACAAAACAAAGATGAGCAACGAATTAAAGTCCCTCTGCTCTAACTTGACATTACATGACATGAACAATTATTTATTCAACATGCAATAACACGCCAGAACATCCATGTCCAATAAATCAAGCGATCTTCAATGGGCAATGCAGTAAATAAATCCGTGTTATTCCTGACTGAATACGTTCCGTGGGCCAGTCTGATATACCTTACCACAAAGGAACCTACAGTCTTTGTGAATGGACAAATGCAGGCACTTTAGTTACAACAACAGCACTGAAAACCTACAGACAAGGACGGACATTCTAGAGCCCTGGTGTGAATGTAGTGAAAACTGCTCCTTTTTGGTTTAAGTCACATGAGGAGAATTTACGTCTGACAAGTCTAGTGATGCTCCCATGCGCTCACTGCGCAAACAAAATCCGGTGATTTTTGATGCCACGTTCTACTGCATCGGTAAGGTTTTACTGCTCACGCCTGTGAATTATGATGGTGATGCCGGCTGTGGCAGATAAATATTTAGCACGTGCCACAGGGGAAAGTTCAAGGCCCTGAGATGTGGAGGTGGCTGAAGCCATTTATTTAATATTGCATACAGCTTTGCTTGTGCAAAACACCATAAACTGTACATTTAAACAGGTGACATATGCAAGCATGCATTCTTGTTATTGTGGCTCATGTACAAGTTGTTTTTTAAAAAGTAACGTGTGTGTGTGTGTGTGTGTGTGTGTGTGTGTGTGGACAGCTTTACTTTTCAGTCAACACAGAAACAGGCCCAGAGCTCTGCAGTCTTTACTCAAGGCCAAAAGTGCTGGTTTCTTCCACGGCTATGAGAAGTTTCTCATAGAGCATAGTGTAAGAGGGGTAAGGAGGAAGATCCAGTCGGTTGAAGCACGTGTGAGCCCTGAAAGTCCAAAAACAAAAAAAAAACGTGAGTCTTGGAAATGAACTGAAATCGAGGCAAGCAACTGGTACTTTTTTATGGCTAACGGGGGTGCTGTTTTCGAACTGGCTGCAAGTGCAAGGTTAGTATCCCGAAGAAGCCTTTTGTTAGTGTGTAATTATTTCTGTCACCCAAAACACAATCTTTAATAATGTTTTACATTCCTTTAAATTTGGAGGAGCCCAATGATTGACAGCTCTCACACACACTACACTGAAAAAAGTGAACACTGGCTAATCTGTCATACACTAAGTAATCTGTCATACCTCACATTTTAGCACTCATGTAATGTAAATAAAACAATCGAACCTGCAGTAACCTGGTTTATTTACGTTATGCCAATGCTAAAATATTAGGTGTGACAGATTACTTCAGTCCCATACTAATATATTGATATATGAGGATTTTTTGGCAGATTTTGTGTGTGTACATTTTGGGGGGTATGAAAGGGGACCAAATGCATACCCAGAGAATGGATGACATACATGAGTTAAAAACAATGGGTTTCCTACAGAAATTCATGCCACAGCCAGAACCATCACCAAATAAAAATAAACAATGTAGGAAACAATGTAGAAAAATGCCTGAAATGTCATACCTGGGAAGGGAGGTAATCTTGCCCCACTTCTCAATGCAAAAGTGGCGCAGACCGTTGCTGCCACGTAGCGCGGTGAAGCCCTCGTAGGGTACACTGGATGTTCCGGTCACAAACTGCAGCAGCCGCAGCCTCTGCTCATTGTTGAAGCGCTCCACTGCTGCCCAGAACCACCGAATGACAATGTGCCCATCATGGTACCCTGGATTCAGAAGGTGATGAAAGAGCGGGAGTGAAAAAAACAAAAAACCATCTCCAGCATTCACACTGCTGACTAGCTCTGAATTGTGTTGCGTGTGGTAGTAGCCTAAAGGGTAAGACTAAGGATCAAACCCCTCTTACGACCATTGTGTCCCTGAGCAAGACACTTAACCCTGAGTGTCTTTAGTTTGCCTGTCCCTGTAACTACTGATTGTAATGAATGCTCTGTGTGTAGTAAGCCTGTAGAAAGGTTTTCACACCTCCTCGATATTCTGTATTGTTTCTCCAGTCGTTCAGGTCGATCTCAGCCGTTCCAGCAATGACCAGCTCCAGCTCTCTGGCGTCGAACACTGACACCAAGCGAGAGTCCACCACCTGCAACAAGGACTCACCGTTAAAATTTCATTATGGAAATTGAAATCTAATTGTTACAGCGAACGTGTAACAATTCATAGTGCTACTGAACAAATGTTTTTCTTTTTAACAAAATGTTCTTCTACAAAGTGTCTAAGTTTGCCATAGGGCTGAACGATGTGACTTAATTTGTGATTACTCACTATACTATGTGTATTAAAAACTGTCACATAACTGTGATATGAACTGAAATATGAACACGTGCGCCCTCGAGCCCGGCATATGGCAGAGCATTCGGACCAAAAAACAGCAATAAACGTGTTTAAAAAAAAAAAAAACGGCATTGAAAGTTGTTCTTTTACCCCGTTTAGTGGTAAACCGCTGTTAAAAAAGCACCGTCCTGAACAAGCCCCCTTACGCAGTCGTAAAAAGGACAGCTAAAACTCTGCCCTGTGCGCTTCACAACCAATAAAGTTGAACTGTCAGGACCCAATCAATAATGCAGAAAGCACCCAAGTATTTCTCCTTTTGTACTTCATGATAAGGCTGGAATAAAAATGTTTGAGATATGTTGTTTATTTGAAGTGTGTGTTTAATGATTTGATCTGTTTCATTACATCTAGAACTAGAAAGGAATGAAAAAATGCATCACATATTAAGTGTGTGCCACCTAGTGGACATCGGAAATGTATCATGATATTGACTAATTGTTGAATTGTTAAGGAGAATAAAACAAGTGTATCCCTTTGTTCAGGAAATCATAAAAACAGGAGTATTGTAGCAACTGGGTGCAGCCATTTGCTGCTGCAGCGATGTCGCGGCTGGGAGAATGGGCCTGAATCTCCACCTGAACGTCAGCAAGACAAAGGAGCTAATAGTGGACTTCAGTACAAAGCAGGAGAGGACCTACCAGACCCCTGTCATCAACAGGAGCCCAGTGGAGAGAGTGGACAGCTTCCGTTACCTTGGTGTTAACATCACGCAGGACCTGTCATGGTCCTGTCACATCAACACCGTGGTGAAAAAGGCCCGGCAGCGTCTCTACCACCTCAGACGCCTGAGAGACTTCAGACTGCCCTCCAAGGTGCTAAGGAACTTCTACTCCTGCACCATAGAGAGCATCCTGACGGGAAATATCTCGACCTGGTTCGGGAACAGCACCATGAAGGACAGGCGAGCACTACAGAGGGTGGTTCGATCCGCCGAACGAATCATCCGTACCAAGCTCCCTGACCTTCAATCTATCTACAGCAAACGGTGCTGCACCAGGGCCAGGAAGATAGTGAAGGACCTCACCCACCCCAACAATGGACTCTTCTCTCTGCTGCGATCAGGGAAGCGCTTTCGCTCCCTGAAGTCCAACACAGAGAGAATGAGGAGGAGCTTCTTCCCGCAGGCTGTCCGAGCTCTCAACAACAGTACATAGAACTCATGCACTTTCACCTCCAATCACTCCGGACTCTTTTGCACAAAACCACTTTGCACAAAATGACTCTGCGCTTTTTAGGTCCTTACTGCTCTTTCTTTTATGGCTCTTTCTCTCTTTCTTTAAACATTGTAAAAACTGTAACTCATTTGCACACCTTCACCCTACCAGTTACACATATTTTATGTTAAAGACGTAAAAGTGTAATACTTGGTTATGTTTGCAATATTTGCATATTGGTTCATTGTTTACTTGCAACATTTGCAATACTGTGGTCTGTAGCAGTTGCAGAAAGCATTTCACTGCACATCATACCGTGTATGACTGTGTATGTGACAAATAAAATTTGAATTTGAATTTGTAGTCTGTCCACAGTCTCCCGGTCCCATTCTCCCCACTGCGCCGTCGTTGCAGCTGCCTTTCTTCTGCCTGCATCCCCAACACCCTTGTCTGTGCATGCGTCTTCCCACAGCAACCCCATGGTCTCAACATGTTGAAAACGAGGGACTTTCAGTAAATAAAAAGAACACAAAGCTATGCAGCAAACGTGTGGGTAACTGGGGTTAATTACATAGGTAATTACCAAAGGTAAATGGAGACTTATATTTCATTTCATTTCATTTCAATTACAGCATTTAGACAACACCCTTATCCAGAGCAACATACAATCCGTCAGAGACTTACAATCCATGTCCCAATCCGCCTAAACTAAAGAACGTGCACATGTTGGTCATAAGGACCCTGAATCAGTGAATTATATTTACATTCACGGCATTTATCAGACGCCCTTATCCAGACTGCCTTAAAATCTACGCCCCAATCAGAATGTGCACCTATGGGTCAGGTTATAAGGTCAGGTCATCTTAATCTGTGAACTGGTGCCACCTTTTGAACCCATGATAATAGCTTTTTGTGGTTATTTATTGTCGGGATGTACCTCGTAAAAGCCTCGAACCAGCGCTTGGGTCTGCTGCACCACTCCGCGCTCAACCCTCCACTTCACCATCCGCTCTATGTACTCTTTCTTGTTCTTCTCCGTCACCTGCACATTCGATCCACCAGATTTCAGCTCTCGTTCAGTCACCTGCACAACAAGGTTTCAAGTGAAACGGACTGTTAAATCTGTCTACACCATCCAGATCAATAAACGTTTTACTTCATTTGAAGGAGCATTATTGTGTGAGCCACACGTCATACATGCGACAAGCGGAGGTTAGATCTGCTCAGCTAAACAGCTAACAGCGGTACTAGATGAGCGAGGGACCATGAACGCTCACCTGACCAAACACCTCCTCATTGACGGTGAAGGTGAGGTCCAGCACATCTGTGATGTCATTGTCCTTCATCCACTGCAAACTCTGGTGGAACTCTTCGTCCAAGTACTCAAGATCACTGAGGTCCGTTGCTCTTCAAAGAACGTCAAGTATTACTCACACATTCCCGTAACTCGTAACTAATAGATTTGAAGGGAAATGACATTCACTCACAGTCTGAGCAGGGCTTTGTAAAAAGGCCGCGTGAAGAAGGCATCCAGGAGGTACTGGTGAATCAGTGCCAAACCCAGGATACGGCCACTGAATCTGAACCTAGGAACATGTCAGTACGGATCACGCTCATGGTGCGCTTAAATAAACCGACACCAGGAGACCATTTATTTAGTCTGAAGGGAAGGGAAATGTCATTTCCAGTCTGACCACAACATAAACGACCAGGAAAGCTGGTCGGCCGCCATTAATCAAACAAAACTACTGCCTGGGAGGAGGAAGAAAAAATCAAGTCTGTGGGAACTTCTGACCTAATTCATCCCATGATGCCTTACCATTCCAGATGGTTCTCTACAAAGGCAGACATGGGGCTGATTTGTACAGTGTAGGTGTCGTTGGCTGAGTACTCGAAGAGACCATAGTAGGGATTGAAGAGCTCCTGGGAAAGCAGGAAGAAGAACTCGCGTGACGGACCACTGTAGTCCAAGCTGCAACACAAAAATACAACAACTCACCAAAGTTCAGGAGAACAAACATAGAGTTTATATACACTACCAGTAAATGTCTGGACACCCCTTTTCTGTGGCACCTATAGAGAATAAGGTGGAGCCATCCAATGCAAGAAACATAGTATTTTTTGTCTAACTTAAGTTGGTAGAGAGAAGACAAGAGCGTAAAATGCTGCCATCACAGCAAAAGCTCCCTGATTTGGAGAGACGCAAACCTTCATTTTTTGCCTTGTTTACTGTTTATTTTTGTTAAATATGTGTGATATTTTATAATCACTTTATTGCATTGTGTAAAAATGCAAGCACCATAAATGAGTAGGAGCGTCCAAACTTCTGACTAGTCGTATACAAATACAAATACAAGGTATTCCATATTGGAATTTGGGGCAAAACGTAAAGTAATTGTGTTAAATGAAGACTCTAAAAGGAAAACCAAATAACCAAAACCAAAGAAAACCAAATATCTGGCCTGTAGTGCACAATATGGATCACTCATTGTGGCAGTGGTGGCCTAACGGGTAAGGAATCGGACCCGTAATCAGAAGTTGTCGGTTCGAATTCCAAACCACCAAGGTGCCACTGAGGTGCCACTGAGAAAAGCGTCGTCCCCACACACTGCTCCCTGGGCGCCTGTCATGGCTGCCCACTGCTCACCAAGGGTGATGGTTAAATACAGAGGACACAGCTTGCTGTGCATCATAATGACAATCACTTCAGTTTCACATATTATCATGTGTTTGGTTCATTACCCTTCTTCTCCCACAAACGTGATGTAAAGCTTGTTCCTCTGCAGCTCCTTGCGTGAGTAGGCCATAACTTGGTTAAAGGTGCTCTCCAGCAGGCCGTCTCTTCTCACTATTAGCCTGAAACCCAGGAAACAGGAATGCGGCGTGTTCATAAACTTTTGAAATTGCTTGTACAGTATTTTTGCCAGGCCCTTGTTCAACTTACTTGATTTTTCCCGGACCCTGGCCATATCCTTTGGCTTCCAGCTTTCTGTAAAAATTGCGTAGTTTGGCCTCGAAATCTCTGCGATAAGGAGCTGGGGCTCTAGCCCTTTGAGTACCTGAAATCCCAAAAAACAAAATATGTTACTTTTCTTTCATTTTATTTTGTGTAATGTTTAAAGTTTAATAAAAAAAAACTCAATAAATGAAAGATGCTCATCAGATTGTCCAGAATAGGAGAACTCAGGAAAATAAAACCCCACATCATCACAACAGCGGGAAAATTCAAGTCTTTCACATAGAACAAGGGCGGAGACGTGAATACCATATTCGCATTGTCAAGAAGATACTGGGGAGAAGGGTGGAGCGTCCCACAGAGACAGAGGAGAATTTATAGCGTGGGGGGATTTTAAATCGTGGCCTGACCTGGGGAGCTTTCAATGGGCAGGCAGCAGGCTGGGAACAGGGGCAGCCTCTCTGGGATGCCTTGGAGCATCCCGGGGGACACCAGAACAATTCGGTGAGTAACATTTAAGTGTGAATGACAAGACTGGCTAGTGGATGATGCACATACATCAGATATATCTCTATAAAACATTCATGTGCACATTCAAGTTAATGGCGCGGAGAAAGAAATGCAGATGTGTACCACTGTCCCTGTAAGGTTAAAGGTAAAAGGTACGTACCAGGGGAGTTCTGAGGCGAGGAGCCTGGAGAACAGCGGGATGAGAAGTTTAACCCGGGGTGGAACGCTGAAAGAGGAACATAGGACATGATCTCGTCCTCAAACAGGCTGTGGGAAAAACCGGAAAGAACGGTGAGAATGTAAACACATGCACACACAAATGACCGGATAATGGTTCCCGAACTGTAAACAAGTCATAGGATTTAGTTTGTACCTCAGCAGCATCACCAGGTCAGCGTCACATGACAGTTTCTCCACCCGCTGTGTGCCCTCTGTTCGAATGTGGTGAACTTTTTCCCTACAAACACATACACACACACACACACACACACACACACAGAGGACAGTGTGCAAATGTGACTACCCATACTGGTACTGCATAGCTGCCACACACATAGATATAATAAGACTAACAAAGACATTTTGTATAGCAATGTTGACTGCACATAATCATATTCACTAGATTACAATAGACGAACTGTTACATCAGTTACAGTAACACTGTGTTGCATGTAACGCAGATTTCAGCCGCTCATCCATGAAAAGAAGTGGTCAGTACTTCAGTGAGTGGTTCCTGGCTAGACTTGGCTGCCTCTCCTGAAGCACTTCAAAGATGTTGGGCTGGCGAAGAAACGCCACAATCTTGTCATTGTAAGCTGAGGACGAAAGGGACCAGAGGAAGAAATTGACTCAGAAGACGAAGCGAAGGTAAAATTAATACTAGGATCTGGTATAATAAGAAATCGAACCATGTATTCATAATCGGCATATCTAACTGTGTGTGTTGATTTCATTGTTTTAAACACATATATGACAGTATACATTGTGAACAATATTTCATACTTTAATAACAATCGCAAGCGCCCTTTTTCGCACCTTCTGTGTCTTCAGTGTTACCCATTTGGCATTTGTGTATTAAGTATTTATTCATGATGATGCCTGTGCCCAATTGGTTGTCACCCCTTGAAAGAATAACGTCACGTAGCACATTATATGGAATTAATTTCTACAGATTTTATTGAAAGAGAGAGGATGTTCACCTAACGGCACTGGCTCCTGCTGACTTTGGGTGCGTATGGCGGCTACGAGGCTGTTCCCAGGCCGCGTGAGAAGAGATGCTCCGCGACTGCGTGACACTTCTGAGGCCTGATAAAAAGCAAGATTTGCTGTTCTGCACTGGGCTTGTCATTATAGCAATAATATTGAAACTATAGTTTTATTACAGATATGTAATGTTATAGACCAACCATTCTTAATCACAAATGTATATTTTTTCATACAACTTAAACATGTTTTTTATGTGATGTTATACAACATTTTCCATCGATTACTTAAATTTAACAAAAAAGACCTCCCATACAGAACTGCTGTATAACGGTTCTGCATTCTGCATACAAGTGAATCATGTGTTGATAGAACTCTTTTTTAGCACAACTCGTGTACATAAAGAATCTCCCATCGAGTCGCACCTCTCCCGCGCTGTAGCTGCGGAGTCTCTGCAGATGCTGCCGATGGGTCAGATGGTTGGCAAGATGGCTGTTCTGCAGCGGAATCCTGGGATCAATGAAGGTGGTTGCTCGACTGTTGTGGTCCACAAAGAATGACTGGGAGGGAAACAAAAAGAACATAAAGACAGGGCATGAAGAACTTTGTAGAACTGGGCCATGTTTCTTAATGCCATCCCTCTACAGAGCCCATTGTTAGATGAACCTGACTCAGACGTTACAATGACTTCAAGTATTGGAACAAAAGTATGTTGACAAAATGCAGTTTGTGAAGAAATGCTCAGTATGGATTCAGATTTAATGAAATCTCTTCAGTTTTTTGTATACAGTGCCTTGCTAATGTATTCACCACCCTTGGTATTTTACCAATTTTATTACATTCCAACTGAAATGTGCTTTTAATATTATTTTATGTCATGGATCTGCACAAAATACTCTAAGCTTGTCCCCTTGATCAAGGTCCCATCCACACACGCTGTTCCCCAGGCGCCTTTCACAAAAAGGTGATGGGGTTGTCAAAGTTGTACGCATGTTCTGTAAATGAAATGATGCACGCTCTCAAACAATCCAGGCTAATTCCAGGTTGTGAGGCATCAAATATGAAAAAAAGGGGTGTGAATGCTTTTTAAAGGCACTGTATATATTCTTATTTTCTTAAGGGTGCACAGATGCTCTGATTTAAAAAAAAATGGATAAGCATGAAAAACTTAATAAAAAAAATGTATCACTTAATAATCATTATTGTATTTACAGGGGTATTAGTAGCCTAGTGGGTAACACCACAAAGACCCAGGTTCAAACCCCCACTTACAACCATTGCGTCCCTAAGCAAGACACTTAACCCTGAGTGTCACCAGGGGGACTGTCCCTGTAACTACTGATTGTAAATCGCTCTGGATAAGGGCGTCTGATAAAGGCCACATATCTATGTGTGTGACATATGTGTTGTACCTTTCCCTGGGGGTCTGTTTTGATTTCCCACCCACGTGGGAGCTCCAGCTGGGCGTCTGCAAACCTGTTGAGGAAAGTCACCAGGTCGCGGTTGTGCTGGTAGCGCTCAAAGTTGCGCACGTCACGCCGGATTTTCAGGATCATGTGTTTCAGGCAAGAACTGTTGGTGAACATCCGGTTTGCCCCCTGAAAAAAGCAAGCAAGAGAACAATGGAAACTTAAAAGATCCAGTTTCCATGGTTACAGTGGTGTAGAAATGTTAAATGACAAAGCAAATGATGATGATACTACATAAGCAACCCATTGCATCTGTATAATAACTGTATAACGAAAGATTTTATTAATAGGAATGGATTAGATGAAAATTTGTTAGTTTTTCCCAGGTTAGTCAATTCACTAATTAATCACATTTTTAATTAATCATGACTGCTTTAAAGCATATTAAAAACTTTCACAGACAAGTGTGGGAAAGAAGCTCAGAGAGGGAGACAATCTGGTCATTCTGGCAGGTTCTTAACAGCAAATAAAACGGAAATAAAAATTTGTGCAAATTCTCAATAGTTCAGTCACAAAGCTTTTTTTTTTTTGTTTCTGCAGAAGGAAAATGTGTTATGTGCATTTAAATGCTCCTGTGTCCCTGAAAAAAAAACAATAATTATAATATAAATATGCATTCTAAAGATGTGGCATCTTAATCAGCCCTAAGGTCCCTTCTTAAATTTGAGCTAGATGATCAAAATCATGTGAAGTGGAGATAATCATTATGTGATGTGATGACACTCATTAGAGACGATAAAGCAAACATGTTCTTATGTCTTTACTCACAGGGTTGGCATGTAGCACGGTGAAGAACTCGGGGTGGGTGACGAACTTGACGGCAGGGCTCTGGAGCAGCTGTGTGATCTTCTGACAGTGTCCTGGAGAACAGGGTGTGTCCCTCCTCAACTCTACAAAGATCAAGTTGAACGAAGGGTGAGAACATTAAAAATGTCATTCTAAGTCCTGTGACTTAGAATGACAACTGTTAAGGCGAGAGTGTGAGTATTTCTGTTCTACTCATCACCGTTTGAAGCAGGCAGAGAGTCCGTCTCAGTGGCCGTTCTCTCGTTCCTGGGGTTATTCCCTTCTTCCTCCCTCCTCTCTGTTGCCATTGTCCTCTGAATGGTTTGATACCTTAGCAACACATTTGTTCGCATTCATTAACAGAACATGGGTGGCAGGGTGGTAGTAGCCTAGTGCGTAAGACATTCGCCTATCAAAGTGAAGTGATTGTCACATGTGATACACAGCACACGGTGCACAAAGTGAAATGTGTCCTCTGCATTTAACCCATCACCCTGAGTGAACAGTGGGCGGCCATGACAGCCGCCCGGGGAGCAGTGTGTGGGGACGGTGCTTTGCTCAGTGGCACCTCAGTGGCACCTTGGCAGATCGGGATTCAAACTGACAACCTTCTGATTACGGGGCCGCTTCCTTAACCGCTCGGCCACCACTGCCCCTATCAACCAGAAGACCTAGGTTCAAATCCCACTTGTGTAAGACTTGAGGGGGACTGTTCCTGTAACTACTGATTGGAAGTCGCTCTGGATAAGGTTATTAATCTGTCAAATTTATTAATTAACATTTTCGGTCTAATGTGGCTGGTCCAGTTTTCACTACCTTTAGCTTTCAACCAAGCATATCAATGCTTTAAACACTTTAATTAATTTGAAAATATTTTAATGCCCCTCCTTGAACTGCCACCATAATGTGGTGGAGGGGTTTGCTTAATCCTAGGAGTGACTCTGTAAATCGCTCTGGATAAGGGCATCTGATAAATGCTGTACAATAATCTTTGCTTACAATAATCTCTCTCTTGATCTACCACTAGATGGAGCCTGAGAACCATGTATGGTAAAATGCACAGTTTAGAGAACCAAGGCTCATAATCTTCCCAGAAAGTATTACAGTGGTCACTGACATTTTCTTTGTCTCCTGCTTCAGACACTAGTGCCCTAAACAGCTTCTTTTCCTTCCAAAATATGAACAACATCTCTATTTTTTTCATTCTTCCAGTTCACATTGGGTGTTAGAACCTTCGGCCCACGCTGCCCGTCCACCCACCCACCTCCTGTTGAGTTGCTCCATCTGCTGGACAGAGCCGGACCTGCGCAGACCATCTGGCGTGGCGGCAGCCGTGGGCCTTTGCCAGGTGGTGGTGCGGTTGATGTGATCCACATAGAAGACACGGCCATGGCTGTCAATGCGAGCCTCCCAGTCTGCCCAAAAACAAAGATGTTGAAGGCTGCTGTGACAGTATATCACACTGTGTGTGTGGCCAATGATATTGTAAAAAGGTAGAGGGAACGAGTGAAGGGAAATGTTTAAAACATTAGAAAAAAAGACAGCTAAGAAAACAGACAGACCACGGTACGGGCATTTTGGGTGGGTGAAAAACATGGCGAGTCTGCCAATTTATGAGCACTAGGAAGGGTGACATTGTTTTAGGACGAGCAGGGATTACAGGAAATCCTCCTTCTTGTGGTGCTTGTCTTTTGCTGGTCTTAGCTGGACTAGTTGGTATCACCAGCATGGAAACAATCAATCAGTATTTTTACGACATTATTTCATGTGTTTTTTCGTCTTGCGAATTCATACAGAAGTTTTGGAACGATGTTCTCTATTTTACAAGGTATTTTTTGGGAGGCAATTTACAACATCACCTGTCTTTTATCTTTTGAACCATTTGTCTGATACTACTTCTACATCTAATTTAAAAAGTGTGATTAAAAAGTATGATTAAAGCATGATTAAGCATGATTTTCCAATGTCAGCCCTGCTTCCATTGGAAAAACTGACACATGATCTGAACCGATAGATTCTGGAGACTCTATTCTCTACTGTCATTGCTGTGGGGATGAGGGTGGAAGTGGGGAAATGTTATGTTGTTTTTATTTAATAACAGTCTTTATATATGTAAAGTGCTTCTGACTAACAGGAACAAAGTGCAATGTTGAGGACTAGATGACCCAGAGTTACTTATGTCACTATATAGCGTGATGTGAACTATTTCAGGGAAACAACTGTCCAGAATGGTCTGGTTACTAGTGTAGTGCTGATTTTTTAAAATTTGGGGTAAATGTGTAGTTAATCAGGAACACAGTGGGAAGTAACTATACTATCAGGATCGTCTAAATGATACCAAGTTGAACTATTTTTTTGTCCGTCTCTGAAAGTTCTATGTGAAATACGGCTGTATAAATGTTTTTAGGTGTTTTAGGTGCTTCACTCACTACAATGGCTGATCGTAAGGGAACTAACAGTAAGCGGTTTGCGACATGTGGCAAGACACTGATGTGCTGTGACAACATCAAAAACCTTGTCAAACACCTCAGTGTAAATAATAACACAGAATATGATGAATTTGCGATTAGGCAAGCTGAAGAGGAGGACACAGGAACATTTTGTATTCATTATTTAGATTTTCCATCGTATCGGATAAGCATCGTCAATACCAGCTCGGCATGGCGGTGGATAGCTTCCTATTTGGAGGATCTTACCAGGTGACATGGAAGGGGAACACATCCTCACCTCACAAGCTCCCGACCAGTGTCCCTCAGGGCTCAGTACTTGGCCCTCTCATGTTCCCCATTTACACCAAATCTTCACATGGGTTATCCTATCAGTACAGTGCAGATGACACCCAACTCTTCTTTTCTTTTCACATGTAAATGTGTTCACCAAAATCTCTGTTTGCCTGTCTGTCATCCTGGATGGCAGCACATCATATGAAACCCAACCCCAGCAAAACTGAACTGCTATTCATCCTTGCTGATTCCTCCACACAACAGGACCTTAAAATCTACCTGGACAAATCTTCAATCTATCCCTCTACAACTGCATGCAACCTTGTGGTAACCATTCCCTCTCCTACTCTTCTTATATTTCCAATCTCGCTCGTTCATGTCATTACTTTTCTCTAGCATTAGGAGGATTCATCCATTTCTATCAACTCAGGCTACTCATATACTTGTCATATCCGTGGTCATCTCTAATCTGGACTACTGCAACTAATTCCTGGCTCAAATAAGGCAGAAATAACTTGCGTTCCTTATTGGTAGTTAACCGCTCCATCTGATCCTGAACTCTGCAGCACGACTTCTTTTCAACATTCCCAAATTCTCCCACATTACTCCACTGCTGTGTTCTCTCCACTGGCTTCCTATAGCTGCCCACATCAGGTTCAAAATACCGATTCTTCCATACAAAGCCAAGGAAGGGTCAGCACCCTCCTACCTCAGATCTCTCGTCACTCTGCACTTTGATTCCTCTGATCCTCCTGCACTGCTCAACTGGTACCATCATCTCTCAAGGTACTAGGAAAGCATTCATCTAGACTCTTCTCTGTCTTGGCACCCATGCAGTAGAATGACATTCCACTAGATGTCCGAACAGCTGCCTCATTAAAGATCTTCAAACACAAACTAAAAACCTTCATGTTTGGACTAAAGCAGCTCTTACGTACATGTTCTATATTCAATATTTAAAAAAAAAGAACTTGGTTCTGAGATTTTATGCAGCAGAACGGATGCTAGTGAACCAAACAAGGGATTTCAATGATGGATATTTAAAGCCCTTGTGAAAGTCGCTCTGGATAAGAGCATCTGCCAAATGCTGTAAATGTAAATGTGGAGCCAAACACATTTTAAATGTGGAAGCTTAACACCTTTAGAGAATAGTTTAATCGATAAGATGAAACACAAGATCAGTGGCTCAAAATGACTTATTATGGAAGGCTATGCTAGAAGTCACAAGACTGTGACATAGTTAGAAGAACTCGTGTAGTCACCACTACTGCCTGATAAAGAGAGATGAATGGTGAATTGCAGTAGAGAGTGGACCTGAGGCTTACTTGGAGGCAGGGGCTCGTCGATGGTGGGGTAATGGTGGGGGTCGGGCCGGAGAGCAGGGAGCTGGCTGATTGGAGGGTGGCTACAGGGCAGGGGGCAGTCTCCTACAGGGAGGATTGAGATAGAGAGGAGGAGCATCAGGAAGCCAAATACGACAGTTTCTATTGGACTTGCATTACTTTGCAATACAGTAATAATATTTTAATGAATAATTATGATAACTATTACATGTTTTTTACACTAGTGTTGTAATAGCATTATTTATTTGAACAGCAAAAGACCACTACTAGTCATGTACACAAAAATGCATTATACAAAACAAACCCTGCAAAAAAGGGGGAAGATATATGTAAATGTGAGACGCTATGTGTAGGGCTGAACATTTCAGGCTTCTTCTTTAAAAACCAAAAGCAAAAAATGCCAGGCAAGGGTCAACTGCAAAACATTCAAGTCACTTCCCACCATTATTATTGGCTGCAAAAATGAAGTTGGCCAATTTGGCATTGTGAATCCATTTTTGAGAGATTGTGTTTATATATATATTTCCATGTGCTAACATTAATATTAAGAAGGTTAAATACTGGAATTAAATCACCGAAATATATATTTTAGATGCACTAGTACAAGGAATACTCTTATCACAATATTGCTGTGCCTTTTATACACATTTTAAATGAAGCACAAGCACTGCACATATAACCATAACCCAAACCCTCCGAATGTGTGTCAGCAAACAGATGACAGCCTCACAATTACATGAGCTTAAATTGCTTCAACAGTATGGCCACTTACGTGTTGTCCTGTTACTTGGCCCAGCTACTGGTGACTCTCCATTTTCCACAATGCTCTGAGGGCTTTGGACAAGCGTGGTTGGCGCCTCCTTCCACTGCACACCCCCGTCTCCAGGTTCCCTGGCCTCGGCGCCCTGGCAGGAATCAGTGTCGAGGCCCAGAGTCCCGTTCAACCACACAGGGTCCTCCTCCTCCTCCTCCTCTTGGGAGGAGAAGACGCTGCCAGAGCGGCGCGTGCTGTCCAGGGACGGGGCTCGGATCTGACGTCCTCCGAAGCTCCCCTGGGCCAGGTCGCTGCAGCAGGGGACGGGGCTGAGCTCGCCCTCACTGTCCCGCGGTTCCCCTTCTCCTTTTTGTACTCCTCCATCGCCATTACCCTGAGCCCCAAGTGGTCGGCCCTCACCATCCAGCAGGTGAATGAGGTCAGACAGATGCTCCACTGACCTACTCCGAGGAAGGGTTCTCCTAGGACAGGGTGTCCCGTTTGGGGACACAGAAGCCTCAGGCTCCATGACCTCATCATAGTCGTCTTCGTCTTCTTCCTCAGCTCCTTTCTGGTGAGGTGGGTTGTGGTGGTTGAGATGAGATGCTGGTGCATCCACGCCATCGTGGGCTGACGGCAGGTTGTGGAGTAAGTGGTGGATTCGGATGTAGTGCGAGCGCGGCGTCTCTGGCTCGCCACAGGCCGAGGCGATGACCGTCTCCAGCTCTGACACGGGAAGGGAGCAGGGCCTGGTTTTACGGCAACGGCTGGAGCGGATGCGGAGAGAGCAGCCTTCTTCCATGTCCTCCACTTCTCCCTCCATCTGTTCCTCCCCCTGCTGTGGAAAAGACGCTGAGGACTGAGGAGCGGCCTCTGCTCCACCGCTTACGTCATTCTCCTCTGGAACTGTAGAGGAAGCTCCAGACTCCTGCACCTCTTGAGAATCTCTACGTAGTTCAGAGCTTTCTCCTTCTCCCATTACTCCAAAAGGCAATGGCTCTGTCCCACACGGTGAAGGTGCCTGGGAAGTCTGCAGTTTGTCCTCTTGTCCTGCGGAACGTCCTTCGCCCTTTGCCCCTTGGGACACCTCCGCTCCTTGGAGCTCCTCAGGCACTGGCTGGCTTTGGTGTGTCTCGGGTGGCTCAGGCACGGCCGGAATTTCTGGCTGGAGCTGGACGTCCATGGGGATCTCTGGAGTTGCCGTCTCCCCATCCAAGGGCAGGTCAGGAGTACCCTGGTCCAGGCTTATGGTGTCATCTGGTCTGGGAGGCCGGTCCCCTGATTCCTGATCCTCTTGCTCAGGTACCTCTTGCACTGTGGTGCACTCAGGTTCTGTGCTCAGAGACATGTCCTCGTCATCTTTGAAGCAGAAGAAGCAATGTTCAGACACACAGTAAATTGGAAAACTTCACTTGACTGAGCGATCTACACAATCACGCCTCTGTCTTTCTGTTCAGTGTTGCTACATAAAACATTTGTTGATTTCGTGAGAGAAAGCAGACTTTGAGGCCTTCATCTTGATAAAGCTCGGTAATCTGCTTCGGGCATGTTTCAGGTGGCAGAAATGAGCAACTTTTGACTGTGTGTATTTACAGTAGTTTTTACATCCCTCGTCTCCAAGGGGTTCTGAGAGTCTCACGCACGCGAGACAGTAGCATGTGCATTGCGCCCAAAACAGAACGAGCGAGCGAAATAGAGAGAATGTGCATATTTTACTGTCTATCACTGTCTGCGTACGTTCTCCAGGACTGAACTTATGAAAAACTGGTAACTGATATGTTTCAGTGAAGCATTTTGGAAGAAGGAGAGTGCCCCAAAAAAGTCTAATTTATACTGTGTATAGTTGTCAGGATTGGCCACAGCTGATGTTGCCAGGTGTGGCCAATCAGGACATCTTTTAAAAGCCGGGGATTTCCGCCCCTTCGGGAGCGGCGACATTTTGTGAACTTTGAGTGAACGTACGCATTTTGAGTTCTGGCAATCGCCACACGCCTGCGGGCAAGTTTGTGTTTTCCCCTGTTAAGTGTTTCCCGTTTTCGGCCACCGTGCCGAATGTCCCGCCTCTGCGCTTCTCTCCCCGTCAGCTCACCGTCGTGACAATAGTCATGGTTTTATATGTTAACACACTGTTCATTATCTCGTGTCTTCATTTTCAGTCTTGCAACATCAGAAGAAGCTGTGATAAAAATTGATCGGAAGAATCGAAGCATTCAACATGGGTTAGTATTTCGTGATCCTTTTTTTTTTGCCATATCGCCCAGCCTTGAGGTGAGCAGCACTGAAGAAAATGAATGAGACAAATTACAGCAAAAAGTACAACAATCAAAGGAGATACCTGGATGAATGGAGGACGTGATCTCAAACCGGAACTGCAGTTGACCGCTTACATGCTCCGTTGGCAACCTGCGACCCAGAGTGTAACTCACCACTCTGTCACTGCAGAGGAAAATGACATACCATAAAAGGACACTGTTAGCGGTTGCAACGAATCGAGAGGCAACATGCCGTGAGCACGGTATGCATGGTACGGAACGGCAATCTCCTACCCAATGGCATGCTTCTCCAGCAGTCTCTGCACCGGCATGGACAGCTTGCCCAGGAAGCGCTTGATGATGGGTCTCCTCTTGGCAAATTTGTCTTTCACCTCTATTTCCAATACGTCCGTGGGCAGAGACACGAAGTTGAATTTCTGCGAGGGTTAGACCGAGTGACAGGAGTTTACCCGCGAACAGAACACAGAGTGCCGCGATCATGAGATATTGTCGCTCCTAGGATTGCCTAATTGTAAATTTATGGCACATTAACAAATTTATCCAACGAAACAAATGCATTTTGGCTGCGATTTGCTGAGGGCGATCAATGCACACGTATAATGACTTGTATAACCAGATGAATGAATTCTTTAATGCCTGCTGCCAACGGCGTGGCAATGGCAGGGAGAATGATCGTGCTTGAATACTGTAATAGAAGCCTACTTAAATCTGCTCCGGTCTGTGCCAGCGAAATGAGCCTTCAGTATCGAAAGGGATCATTTGGCATGCAAGGGGAGAAAGACTGGGAGGGCGAGAGAGAAGAGGGAGAAGTTTCCTGTTCCCGTCCACTCCGGCAGAAACCCTTCAATAATGTTTTCGTCAATGAAACTTATGACAAAAATATCATTGTAAAGGAACGTTAATGATGTGACGGATGAGACACAACTTAAACGCTGGTCGTGTGATGTAATATTGTTGACGAATAAAAACGAGACTAAAATGTCATCAGTTTTCATTGACTAAAACTAGACTAAAATATTCATGAGTAATTCTGACTAAAATGCTCAGCCTTCCAGTCGACTGAAACTTGACTAGACTATGGACGCGACTAAGACGAGTATGGACGTGACTAAGACTAATAAAAACTAAAATGACAGCTTGACACAAAGACTAGACTAAAACTAAAATTAAGAGAGGTCACCAAGAACAACTATATAATGGACCATCGCATGGCACCACTTTGCACAGACCCCAGAATCTTAGTAAAGGAAGCCGTTCCTCACACTCTGAATACGAAACAGCACCACACCACCAACAAAGAACACACACACACACTCCTGGTGTGATGGAGAAAACTCCCAGAGTGCACAGTTCTGTCTCCACGGCAACCCCCTCCCACTGCGCCGGTAGTAATCACATGGCCCACCTCCCTCTGCTGTAACAGGCCATTAAAACAAGATGGGGGCTGAAACGTCTGTCAGAAGGTGTAAATGAGAAATTTCTGCATGCGTCAGGATGTGAGTGTGTGTCCACGGGCGTTAAAAATAGCTCTGTAACCTTCTAACCTACCGCAGCGGGGGGACCGCAGGGTTAGGGTAAGGCTGCTGAAACCCGATAGGCCACCGCGGAGAGCAGAATATACGGAGAGACTAGCCCAAGGTGAAACGGGGAGGACAGGATTCGGCGTTGGTGGTCCGACGTTCTCCCTCTCTCTCATGTTTCTTTCTCTCCGTCCCTCGTCCTCTGCATCCTGACCCAGTTTCTGCCTCCGCTCGTTACAGGGAGGAATCGCTCTCGTGATGAGGCCGTCTTGTTTAATAAGACCTCCAGCAGCCAGAGGCAGCAGGAGGCTGCGGCCATCGTGATGAATGATCCACTTTATGAAACTGTAACGCGGAGAGGGGGGGAGGTTTTTCGCAGCACTACAGTCTGGAGAAAAATTAATGGCTTTCATTTAAAATACAATAAAAAAAACTCAGAGGGATACACCAGCAGACAGTATGTGTGTGTGTGCGCTGTGCTTTAGATGTGTATTTTGTGTGTACGGAATACACAATTACATTTTCTGTAAAATGAATCATATTTTCATTTTAAATTTACATTTACATTTAAGGCATTTGGCAGACGGCCTTATCCAGAGCGACTTACAACGTGCTTTCAAGTTACCATCGATGAAGAGATCAATTCTGGTTCACTAGGACCCCCAACCATGAACACAATCCCTCTACCCTCTCCGCTGTAGATTCTGTACACAAGTTTGACAACAAGAAAGTTACAAGTAAATCTAAATATTCTCTAAAGAGGAAGGTCTTTTGAAAATACTCAGTGACTGAGCTGTTCTGACCTCAAGGGGAAGTTCATTCTACTACCGAGGGGCCAAGACGGAGAAGAGTCTAGATGAGCGTCTTCCTTTTACCTTTAGCGATGGAGGGACCAGGCAAGCAGTACTGGAGGCATGTATTAAATGTATTCAATTATAAATATTTGCATCTACTTTATTACCTAAATAACATTAAAGACACTATTTTGCATTTTACAAACCATTCTGTTGAATACAGTTTTGACATTCCATAAAAAGCCTCAAATTATTATTTTATTATGTGACAGACCAGACTCAACATCTTCTAATTTATACACAACTGATTCAAAAACTGATTCATTTAACCATTGCCTTCATTTACCCTGTACCTGAAGTAAATTTACACACTGTTATTCTGAACTTTAACACCTTCCAAAACAGACTACAATTTCACTGAGACCATTTTCTGGATGTGACATCGAGATTTGCAGCTTTGAAAAACGACAAAACTTCCCTCACTGCACTTTTTCTCTTTGTGAAATGTTTTCCTGCTCCTGTTCCACCTTGTTTTATAGCTGTTTGTCTCAAAAAACCATGTCAAATGAGTCAATTTTGAACCTATTAATTAATGGAGGTGCTTTGCATTCAATAGGGTTAGGGTTAAGATTACACGTCACCAAACTGGATTGTGGCTCCATAACTTAAGTTAAAAAAGGTTGAGGTTTTCAAGTGTCATTAAATACATTTCCCCAAATACATTTCCCCAAAGTAAATGAATTGGCCAAGCAGTTGGGTTTACTGCGGGTTAAGCGGCTATGTTGTCCAAGCAAAAAGCAATGATTGGTTTCCGCTCCTGTGCTCCCTGCACAGCAGACACCCTCGAGTGACGCATATGTGTGGGCGTACGGCAAAGAAAATGCACCCGCATTAATGCAGATAAATATTTAAAATGCATCACAGCGATTAGCACAGCTGATTACTGATGCATCCCAAAAGTTTTTCTACATTACTTCACATTATGTTTTCAAATAGATCAGTGGGATGAGAGTTAATGCCTCGTTCACAAGGACGTCTGAGCCAGGAATTTTTCTGGTGTTCATGCATCAGGTGAGCACGGCCTGAACGCCGACCGTTTTTCTGCACATTACAGCAAATCAAAGCATCCACACGGGCGTTGAATCGGCTTCGTGTTCAGATGACGTCAAATAAACGCTGCATGCAACGTTTCCTCAGCATCAGTTTTTACCAAAATCCCAACAGGCATTAAACAGCCCCAAGTGAAATGCCAATCAAGGTTGGTGTTCATTTTTACTCCAACACGGAGTGGCGCTGTACTCAGATCAGACCGGCACAGTCCCTACCAGCATGAGTTTTTAACTTGAATTTTTATTTTGTGCCTCCAGAGAGTCAACTTCCAATAATCCATTAAATTCTGCACTGCATCAGTCATTAGATGAAGCCAAGATGTTCCCACATAACAGGAAAGACTCTCTCACCTCTCTCTGCCACAGCGGGTTGATGGTGTTGCAGACGACGCATGAGCGCTTCTCCTGGCCGTGGTGAGGCAGGGCAGGGAAGATGCTGTGCTTGCCTGGGTGGATGGCGATCTTCAGGTAGGGGTCAGGGTTAAAGAACATCCCCTTCTTCAGGCCCGTTGCCTGGAAATCTGCCCAGTGCGACAGAGGAGGGGAGACGTTCTGACACGCTGCCTGGAAGAGTAAACCCTGTACAAGGTGCCAAGACCCTCTGTGCAGCCTGTTATTTTTGGACTAACCCGACAAGGAGAAGCTGATGAGTCTCCGTCTCCCCTGGCTTTGCGGAAGATCTTCTGAGGTTGGAACTTTGAACACCTGGAATAAGTCAAAAGTGACATGTTTAGCTCACATAGAGCTCAATCCCTGGTCTTGAGAGACTGCACTGTTCTTGCTCTTCAAGGTGAAAAATGTAGTAAAAATATGTACAATCCTGCACAATTTATCTGTATGAGGCTCCTCTGGGGATTTATTTTAACCGATTACGTCCGAACACGAGTCCAGAGAAGAAGGCAGAATGAGAAACGCCCTGTTCTGAGAACCTGACCCATCAGAATGCTTTAACTCTGTTTGCTAATACCAGATTTTCTGCGCGGTAAGTTCGTCGTTGATACACCTCGACTGCACCGCAAATCACTGCGGGCGGGGAGCCAGACGGCAGCCGTCAGAAATGATAACCTGGGGAAGGCCGAGGTTGTTCCGATATTAATAGATTCCAGATTATCCACATCTCTGCCAACGTGGCCTCTAATCTGTGCAACAGAGGAGCTGGACAGATGGTGCCGGCCCTCGTCGCACCACCAAAGATAAACTCCTGGCCTCGGTTGTCATGGCGTTCGTCACTCTGATGAAACTCGGTTTTATTTTTATTTTGGCTTCCGCCCCCCACCCCCGAGTCACACAAGGGACAGGATTACAGGAAAGATTTATTTCCATCGCAGAGAAATCTACTATCTGTTGTTTAAACTCGTTTGTCTGTAACCGTGGCATCTTTTGTTTTGGGCCCCGTCTTGATCGGTGAAAATCAGGGTTGGTTGAATTTGCTTTAATTGCTTTAATTGAGTGCAAATTGCCTAATTATTACATATGAGTATCTACTTCTAGCATTAAATATTCATATTTTGGGAAATCTAGACATTTAGAACACACACACACACACACACACACACACACAAATACACAATAGATACAACTGAACATCGCACAAGCTGAAATACACACACACTTACTGGAGCCGTGGGGTTTTTCACAGTGACACTGGGGGTGGTGGCTCTCAGGGCTCCACTCACGCCGTGATAGTACTTAAAGCAAATCTTTGTCTCCACTGGGTGAACAAGGACAAGAAAGGGGTAAGTTCAAAGGTCACATTCTTTATTTTTACACTCAATTTCTTGTGCAGGCACAAAGCCTGCATATAAGTCTGAACCAGAACCTTATTTATTATTATTATTATTATTATTTTATTAATTGTGGCAAGCAGTGAGGAGGATTCTGCAGTGCTCTCTCTACGTGAAAATTGAACAACGTCCCGTCCAATCCTGGACAGCCGCAGAATCATCTCAATCGTTTCCAGGTCTATCTCAGGATGTTGCTGCTGCTAACCAAAAAGTAAAAAGTAGAGCACCAATTTCCACAATCCAATCGATCCTGCACAGCGTCTGACGGTATATGTAACACACACACGCACATTTGAAAGGTAATAAAAAATTGTGCCATCAAAAGAACTTGCATCATGAAAACGTTTGATGAAAACCAAAGAAAATTGAACCCCTTCAGAAATATTCTGTCACATTGCATTATTATTTACATGTCACAATTTCAGCCAGTCTGTTTATGACATGCAGCACTGACGTGGCAGACGCTATTGGCTGCCAGTGAAAAGACTTACGTTCAACGAAGTAAGAGTTGGCCTCGATTTTCCACACTATTTGGCCCTTGTGGGAGCCGTTCACACCGCGGTTCTTGTAGTCCAGAAAGTTCTCCGACAGGACTTCATCTAAACAGTGCAGAGCAACAAACAAAGAACAACAGAGTCAGAATCGCCTAATGTTGGTTATGTGTCTATGATTAGGACTGGGTAAAAGTGTGTGTGTTGGTGTGTGTATGACCTCATTCACACCTAACATTAACATGTGTCGTAGGCCAAAGGGGCTGGAGGTTGAATGTGTGAGTGTGTGTTCATGTGCGCAGCATTGAAGGCTGTTGTCGTGTTTGCATGCTGTCATTTTGAGAAATCAGCGTAGGCAGAACTGTGTGTGTGTGTGTGTGTGTGTGAGTGTGTGTGTGTGTGAGGCGAGCGTGGTTGTTTCTGTGTGTTGTCAGTCTGATCTTGGCTGGCGGCAGAAGTGTGCGTGCACGAAGACAAATAAGCGAGGCTCAGATGGGCAAGGAGAGAAGGCCAGACAGATCCACACACACACACACACACACACACACACACACACACACACACACACACACAGACAACCATCCCTCCCCCGGCAGCCTGATTGACATTCAATCATCTGATAACACCATCCAATTATCAGTCCACCCAACCCGGACCGATATTTAACATCCCTGTCATCGCCGTGTTAATACTGATGTAATAACTATTACCAATGAGGTACATGCCAATCCAGTCCCCGGCGTCCACCTCTTCCTTGATGTCCCAGCTGAGGGAGATGTCGGGGGACAGGCTGATGACGTAGTGGGAGGTGCTGACTGTGAGGGTGGAGCGGCAGTGGGAGGTCACGAGGTCTGTGTCGCTGGTGGAGCGCGGCAGGGAGGCGAGGTCCTCGGGAACGCCGTTCTGGAAGTCCACGCTGGGGAACTGCTCCGGGTTGAAACTGTGCCGGATGGGGTCCTTGCAGCGCCGGCGGCTCTGGGATGAGCGGGACGGGGAAGCCATGGCTGGTACAGGTTCTGAGAGAAAAAGACCACAAAAGAATAAATGCGGTTATTGCTCTTATTTTTTAGAATTTTAGGCTTCGAATTTCTGTAAAAAGGCCAAAAAACACACAGTCAACCCTGCTGACCTCTTTCACGGCTTCTGGGAGGATGGAGATTACATATCTTTGAGCTTTCGTTCACTTTTTTTGTACACTTACGCATATTCATTATAAAAACAGTCTAAAATGTTTCATCTGTCTGCCAGAGTTTCGTACCTTCTCCACTTGGTCCATCCATGTCTAACGAAGTGTTCACATATGAAGAAGAGAGAGCGGCAGCCAATCAGAATCTAGACGTATAACATGCAACCTGAAACCAGCAAATATTATGTCATATTCAATTCGCAATACGTGATATCCCCGGCTGCACGTTTCCTCTGTGTTTCGTGACGACGTTGTGCCTCTGGACCTGGGCCAGTACAGAAATAAGCGCGGACGAAAAAGACCACACTAAGCGGTTTATCGGGAAGATTGAGGAGCGAAACAGAGAGGAAGTGGCGCGGCACCTGCTGCACTTAAGGGCGCGGTCGGGGCATCAACGGCGGTCGGCTGGGCAAAGCATCACTGGGTGCTAGCAGCCGTAGAAGTGGCTAGGCGGCTGCATGATGAGAAAAGGAAAAAAGAAAGAGAAGGTGAGCCAAATACAGCACTGAAGCGCATAAATAAATAAATAAATAAATAGATGTGTGTGTGTGTCTGTGTGTATATATATATATATAAAAAAGCACCCACAACGTGTTTGTCCATTATTCAGTGGCTACATGGCATTAAAGCAGAGACTGCAGTGGTGGTCTTGAGCCCGCCCCCCGGTCACGATTCACAGGTCACGATACAATGATTTCAAAATATATTGTGATACTGTAGATATTGCGATATTCCACAGGTCACTAAAACCAGAGCTTAAATACAAGATGCTGTGATCGGTCCCTGTATCAGTACACCATCACCATCACTGCGTCGATATTTTTTAACACCCCTACTCTCAACGGCAAAAAAACACGCGACCCCCTGGCATTGCTCCACTATTTATTACTATCTGGCATTAATAACGTTCATGATTATTTAACTGTGTATAGCCAGCTGAATAATGGGTGGCCAGTTCCTCCAGCGAGGCATCTTGCTTGGTGTATGGATATTATTAGATGTGGATATTACATTTTGCTTAATTACACATCATTAAGCCCCACTCAGCGATGTAATACTGTCCACGCACTTTCTGAGCCTGTTCATCCTGCACGGCAGGAACAGTCACAAGACTGAGTGTCTGTCCATCATAGGACCAATTTAGAGTCCCCAGTTCATCCAGAGGTCGATATTTTATAGTGCATGAATAATGACAGGAAAGTTCCTTGTTTCTGAAATGCACATGAACACGCTCATATGTATCATGCATTCATATGGATTCTAGAAAACAAAATTAATGCAATGTACGGTACTGTCTGATCTTGTTTGCCGCAATTTGGTATATTTTTTGAGCATTGTATTTTTCAGGGCTGCAACTGGGCTAAATCAATTCCTGGCATGGCTCAAATAGCATTTATGATATGATGTTCATCCGTCCAATGTTGCTGTTCTTGTTCCATTCGCTTGCTATTATAACGAATAGAGCGGCATTAAATGAAGGATTTGGTCCATTAAACTGCCTCGAATAAAGCCTTCCAACGTTGTGTATGGACCGCAAACCCACGTTGTTGTCTCCCCCTGTCCACAAAACATTGTTCCATCAGTGGTGCGGAGCGCTGAACATTCAGAGCCATAAACACATTTGAAATGCAAGGGAGCCATCACCACTGGGTTGAGGACTTTGCAACATCTCCTTCCACTGACCTTTACAGGACACCCAACCCCTTAACTGGGTTCCACTGATGCAAAGCATGTTTCACTGTGTAGAATGCAGGAGACCCATCACCTTTTTCCAAAAACAAATATATATTTCACATATTTGTGAAATATATATCAAATGTAAGCAATTACTGTATGGATGGTTTGGACATTGTATTTGTCAGGGTTATGGCTGAGCTGATATGATGTTTATCAGTCTGTTGTTCCATTCATTTACTATATATTGGTCTTAGTGGTCCCCTAATACTGTATCTGAAGTCTCTTTCTGAAATTCAGCCATGGTGAAGAATTACAGCCACTTATCCAGAGCGACTTACAATCAGTAGTTACAGGGACAGCCCCTGGTCACATCAGGTGACCTTTAAAAAAGCAGGGAGTGAAGTTCTTCAGAAAATGTTTGTGTTTGTGTTGTGTTTCTACATGGCTGGGAAATGAGCTACGATGATCAGCTCACAGTGTTGAACAGTGGTGTGGGACCGTATTCGTCCCCGCAAAACTTATTAACTGAAGTCATTTAGCTGTGAGAAATACGCAACATTTCACACAAATAAATGAAAGTGAAGTGATTGTCATTGTGAAACACTGCAGCACAGCACATGGTGACACAACAAAATGTGTCCTCTGCTTTTAACCATCACCCTTGGTGAGCAGGCGCCCGGGGAGCAGTGTGTGGGGACGGTGCTTTGCTCAGTGGCACCTTGGTGGATCGGGATTCGAACCGGCAACCTTCTGGTTACGGGTCGCTTCCTTACCCGCTAGGTCACCACTGCCCCATGAGGGTTGAGCAGGCTGAAATGCCCCTCTCAATGCGAGGAGGACTGAGGACGCGCCACTAGGGCTGCAACAACGAATCGATTGAATCGATAAAAATCGATTACTAAAAGAGTTGGCAACGCATTTCCTAATGGATTCGTTATGTCGCGCGACGCGGAGACGTTTGATTATTGAAAAAAAACTTTATTTGAGCGCGGAGCGGAGTGAACACACTCGATCTCTCTCGCACACAGATGCTAGTAGAGTTTGGCGCCTCATAGACAGCGTGGAGCAAAAAAAAACAAAAAAAAAAACGCGGCGGTAGAGGACAGATACATGGCGGAGACAGAGAAATCTGCGCGAAAATATGCAAAAGCGACATGGCACGGCACGGGAGCACCACGGCAATGATCCTGCACCTGAAACGCAAACATGTTGGAGTGTTTGAGGAGGAAGAAGGGAGTTCAGCAGCAGGGGAAGTCACTACAGAATCCTACTTTTGTTCCGTTTTGAAGTGAGGAACGTAATGTCCCTGGTGCTGGTGTTTAACTCGCCGCGGAGGAGAACTAGACGGGGACTTACAGCGCCACCTACAGGTGTGGAGGGGGAACGAAACAGCGTTCGGACTGTTCTCTGCATCTCCGTGTGGAAAACTCGCCTATTGTGTCCCTGAGCAAGACACTTAACCCTAAGTTGCTCCAGGGGGACTGTCCCTGTAACTACTGATTGTAAGTCGCTCTGGATAAGTGCATCTGATAAATGTTGTAAATGTAAATGTTTACCCATCATCCAGCTTGACAGGCATGACAAGTTAGCGTTAGCACGTTAATAACAGTAGTAAAGCAGGGCTGCTATAGTTACTTTGCAAGACATGTTTTTATTCACTAGCCTTTTTTGGACCATTCATTTTTCAATCATTTTTCAGTCATGTATAGCTACACTGCAAAAAAAGCTTTTCTTACCTACTAATTTTGTCTCGTTTCCAGTCCAAATATCTAAAAAATCTTAAATCAAGATTACTAGACAAGAAAAATGGCATGAGAAAATTAAGTGATGCTTAAAACTTCTGTTTGAGATTATATCTCATTAAGATTAGTTTTCTTACCCCATTGGCAGATCATTTTGCTTGTTTTAAACAAGCAAATTTAATTTTGAGATGTTTTATCAGAAAACAAGACATCATTTCTTATGCTATTTCATGTGTCTAGTAAATGTATCTTGATTTAAGATTTTTTTAGAGATTTGGACTGAAATCAGGACAAAACTACTAAGTTAGAAAAGCATTTTTTGCAGTGTGTGTGTGTGTGTGTGTGTGTATGTCAGTGTGAGAGTTTGTGAGTGTGTACATCTGCAGTGTAGTGTAGAGAACAAGTTCTGACATTCAAACAAATCCTGTTAAATTTTCTGATTTGTATTGTTCTTTATTTTTTTTATAAATTATTTATCGTTCTGGCAGCTCAGGTGGCACTTTTTTTTTTTTAAAAAGTCTATATTTGGCAGATGTAAAGCATACATGTGTATGTTTTTTGTGTTAGTCAATTTTTATTTTATTATTATTATAACAGCTGTTTGTGCACTTTCTAAAGATTTTGGTTCTGTTTTTGAATAAAGGGTTGGAAATGAATGCTTTTCTTGTTTTTGTTTTTGTTTTGTATTTCTACGATTAATAAAAAAAAAATCGACAGATTAATCGATTATTAAAAAAATCGGCAGTTGCAGCCCTACGCGCCACAGATAATCTGTGAAACGAATCACTTGAGGCTCCGCCCGGTGACTCACGGCACGGTGCATTTTCAACACAGTTCACGGCCGCTGCTCTGCTGTCACTCACAGCACCCCGACGCCACGTCTGCGTCACCTGCCGTCGCGGTGCCGAGCTGGACCCGAAGGTTCGTGCAATCTCGTCAGAGAGGAACACGCAGGATCTCTTCTGTGGTTTTGCGGGGGTGCGGTTAGCAGAGCGTGGTACTAAACACTGTTAGTTTCTGCTCTGTACTTTTCCACAATCCTAATTGCATTACAAAACATTATATATGTGTCTTGTTGGTCCCCTGATACTGTATGTAAAGTCTCTTTCCAAAATTCAACCGTTACAGCCACTTTGAGCCAATATCCCATAATGAGGTTTCCCGAGGACACGATGGTTCTGTGTCTGTAGCTTTAAATGCTAATGAGGAGGAGAGAGGCGGAACGAGGAGGAGAGCGGCCAATAGAAGCGGCATTTGTGGAAATGACGTCATCAACACCATTCACCAACCACATGGTTGGCGCGGACAGGAAGTCATGTCTGCATTCTTTCCAGAAAAAATGGAGGGAATGGCGATAATGTCTTAGGAACATTCTATGGGTGGAAAAAAGGGAGGTAACCTTTCCCCTTATGATGACATACACCTATCAGGCAGGCTGGGGGAACTCTGGAAGGGCAACAGATGGAAAATTGAAATAGTTTGGAAATGCAGTTATCTCCACAAAGCCGGGCAGAGACCTGAGAAGGCCACACCCCCAATCAACTAAGTTCTAATTTCTAATGGAGGAAGAGTCACTTGATTTTGAACACCAATTAAGCAACGAATTTGGTATTCACATATAGAGTCACACCCCCACGACAACCAGCCCACCAATCGGGCCAAAGACCTCAGAAGGCCACACCCCCCAATCAACTAAGTTCTAATTTCTAATGGAGAAAAAGTTGCTTGATTTTGAACACCAATTAAGCAACAAATTTGGTATTCACATATAGAGACACACCCCCCCATGACAACCAGTCCACCAATCGGGCCACATGTCATCTGCACCTAGGTGAATTTGTGGAGGGAATAACACTACAGCACGAAAAACCTGGAACCCGGACACAAATTCGAATGTTTTTTTACATACTCTTGGTAAAAAAATACTATGTGGATAATAATTCCATAATGACAGTGTTATTACCTTTTTGGTGTGGGAAAACAATGAATCTATTTGTATATTTTCTGCTTGTGCGTCGGGAAACTGCGATATCATCGTTATTGTGACGGGCAAGCCTAATTGAAGGACATATCATGCCGCTGGTTGCTTTACCGTACCCCTCCCGTGGTAAAGCAAGGACACGCGGCCTGCTCTGCCCTATTGATTACCGCCTTCCCATTTGCCGGCCTCGAGGCAGGAAATTCTCGGGACCAGTGGGCCCGGCGTCTCTGCCAAAGCCTTTCTCTCGCTCTCAATCATGATTACGAAAGATCAATGGGCAGCTGGTCCCCTTTTCCACGGGAATCAATACCAATCTTGCCTAACTCTGTGTCCCGGGCCTAAATGATTCATGCCCGCCACCCTTGGGACGGTCGTGGGTGAAAAGTGTCCCTCTTCCAGGGACGCTGCTCTGCCACTCGGGGTCTGCACATCTGGCCCCCAGAATGAAGGTGGAAGTGGATTTATTTCCTGGGCCACACGCACACAATGGAGAACCGGCAGTCCGTGGCTCGTAAATTCGTAAAACCGCCGAGTGAACTGTTGGATTTATTCAGCGGCTTGTTTGCTTTGTTCGCTCGCCGGTGTGTTCGGCCAGGGACCCCCGGCGACCCGCAAAAGAATAGAAAGAAAAGCGTCGCGCACGCACCTGCGTCGCCTTCCGTCACGCGTCAAATCCCCGCGGCCGACGTCCGACGCAACGCCGACCTCAGTAATCCCGCGGCCGCCATGTCGGCCTGCGTGCCTCCTGCAGCATCACTTGCGCGCCGTCAGCGGCTTGATGGTGGACGGGGTGGCTCGACATCCTTCCTCCTGACGGAGCAGCGCACGGCCGCAGCCAATGGAGAACCCTCCTGCGCGACTTTCCACCCGCCTCTCCACGCACGGCGCCGCCGCGCTACTGCGCATGCGCGCAGGCTGGCCGCTCTCGGGGACGCGCACGCAAAGCATAACATCAGAAGGTGTTCGGAAATAAGGAGATATTTTGAGATGATTTGAAATGTAATGCTATGGTAAATGTTAATTGTACAATAAAGAGCAGTAGTGGCCTTACTACCATTGTGTCCCTGAGCAAGACACTAACCCTGAGTGTCTCCAGGGGGGACTGTCCCTGTAACTACTGATTGTAATTCGCTCTGGATAAGGCCGTCTGATAAATGCTGTAAAAATGCCCTTAACAAAAAAGGTGAAATAACTGAAAGCACGTTTTATATTCTAGTTTCTTCAAAATAGCCGCCCTTTGCTCTGTGATTACTGCTTTGCACACTCTTGGCATTCTCTCGATGAGCTTCAAGAGGTCGTCACCTGAAATGCTTTTCCAACAGTCTTGAAGGAGTTCCCAGAGGTGTTTAGCGCTTGTTGGCCCCTTCACCTTCACTCTGCGGTCCAGCTCACCCCAAACCATCTGGATTGGGTTCAGGTCCGGTGACTGTGGAGGTCAGGTTTAAGTTGTCACGTCCCTGTCTAGGGGTTGGGAAACATGACAACAAATGAGGGGAATGTGTGCGGTGGGAATACACAGATATCAAGCCCAAGTGAAATATTGTGCTTTTATTTACTGTGAGCGGTGTACAACAAACCAAACCAAAAGTGCTATATACAACAACTACACAACAATCCACAGGAGGACAACACACCTTGAAAGGAGAGACAATACAGATACACAACAAAGCCACAACTAACCACACTACTCACTCTAACACAAAACAAAGGCTTATCTGTAACTCTACAACAATCTCCAAAACTCTCCCCTCGCTTCCTCCTCCTCCGGCTCCACAACAATGAGCCCAGAATGGTGGCTGGAGTGGTCCTTAAGTAGTTCTCTGTCCTGTGCATTGATTGGCTGCCAGTTGACGAGGGAATTGGTCTCCACCCAGCAGACAGCCTAAAAGAGACACACGCACAACACAGAGCAATTCTACGGCCAATTCTACGGCCTAAAGGACATAACACCCCCCAACCCCCCAACCCCCCCCCCCCCCCCCCCCCCCCCCCCCCCCCCCCCCCCCCACACACACACACACGCACACACACACGCACACACACCACCACCAAAAAAAGAAAAAAATCCTATTTTTTTTCTCCTCAAACGATTTGAACTCGAATGAGCAGGTGATAAGGCATCTGCCAAAATATATATGCTCTTGTAGCGGATCTCTAAGGCAAACCCCTGCAAATACAAGCACCAGCGAAGAATGCGTTGGTTTGTGTTCCTCATCCTGGAGAGAAACAACTCCATATTAACTCCACATGTGTTCGTTCACAGTTTTGATGCCTTCAGTGATAATCCACCAATGTAAATGGTCATGAAGATGAAGAAACACATTGAATGAGAAGGTGTGTCCAAACTTTTGGCCTGTACTGTACATCTTTTGAAATGTGCATTCAGCTGAGGGTTGAATCAGCTAACGATCTCTTTATCAATGATTCAGAAGCTTCTGCGTACAGTTTCCTGTTGTCACTGCTGGGGGTGTCTGAAGCTAATGTCAGATAATATCACATGAAAACCTCATTGCTGACTAGACTCACCTACATCAAGCATGTAAACAAATGATCTGATGGCAGAACTACTCTTTGATAAACAGAATACAAATTGTGAGCAGTGTAGAGTAGCCTGTAATAATTGCATATACTGTATATGGGGTTGTGTAATGTGAACAAAATCTCATTCTAAATTAATTCAAATCTTGGGGATAGAGGGCAGAAGGTTCAAGCTAACAAACAATACTCATTGAAGCATTGAAAAAGCATTGAAAAAATTATTTGTTGAAGACTGAGCAAAAAACACAATATAACACAATGTACATGATGCATTTCAGCATTTATCTTACAAAGGTTGGATAATTCCCAACAAAAAATGTAATTAAAGAAACTCTTAAAACTCCCATTATCACAGGCAACACATTTCTATAATATCACATTATCACAGAAATATCAAGTGACTCCTCCAACAAAAAACATATGAGCAGGTGTGTTACAACTTTTGGCTGAAAAGAGAGAGACTGTGAAAGAGAGAGAAGTGATTGTCTTTGTGATACACTGCAGCACAGCACAAAGTGACACAATGTAATGTGTCCTCTGCTTTTAAACCATCACCCTTGGTGAGCAGTGGGCAGCCATGACAGGCGCCCAGGGAGCAGTGTGTTAGCAGAATTATGGCCACTTTTGTCCAGTCCCACAATGAGATGTCCCCAGGACGCGTCGCTTCTGTGTCTGTAGCTTTAAAGGCTAATGAGGAGGAGAGAGGCGGAACGAGGAGGAGAGCGGCCTGTAGAAGTTGAGGGGGAAGTCGCGGAAATGACGTCATCAACACCATTTACCAACCACAATGTTTGGTGCAGACAGGAAGTCATGTCGGAAAATTTAATTAACCCACTAGTTTTGTATGATGGATCTAAAACATTTGTTTGTGTTCATTTTTACATCAAATCACTGAGCAACTGCAACGCTTCGGATGATTGGAAGCCATGACGGTCGGTGGAGATCATTTTTTAGGGGAGGGGTGGGAAATTCTCTGGGTGGACAAAGCATGGGAAATGGGAGGTAGATTACCAGGGCATCGTTAAAGAGGGACGAGTGGGCCGTCATTAAAGTTAATATATGTGTAAAGGCAGGCATACCAATACTTTTGACAATGTAGTGTATGTTATATTTATTACATTAGAAGGCATTTCTGTGGTGCGGTATTGCGATCCACCCAGTCCAATGGGAGAGTGCCCCCTGGTGGCCTCGCTGCCACCTCTGTCAGCCGGGGCCAAAGTTGCTCGACCTCCGTGGACTCTTAGTCTGAAGCCGTCACGCCCTCAGCTCGTCTGCTCCGTCTGCCTTCGCCTGCATGCTGTTCCATATCACTTCAGCTTCATCACCTGTCTGACCTGTCTGCCCCAGCCAGCACTACTACAGTGTATTTAAAGACTTGGTTTTGATCACGTTGGGTCGATTCTTGTGTTCTGAGCGCATGAAAGTGTGAGTATGGCTATAGGTGTGTTTTGTTTTTTTTTGTTTGAATTCAGTCGCACTTTTGCCCTCTGCTTCCCACTCAAATTGCCTTTGGCAGCTTGTAGTGGCAAAGCTGTTAATAAAATACATTAGCAACTAACAGAAATTACAGGAAAAGCAGCCAGTCCAACTTAAATTTAAGGGAGCAGAGAATAAAGGTGAAAATGTCTCAGCTGGACTGTGAGTTGAACAGGCTAAAGATCCATTAATCATTGATTCATAACTCTCTGTCTACAGTTACTGGTTTGCACGGCGTTCCGTAGACTCACCTGAAGGGTTTATACTTTAGACACGTTACATGAGCTCAGCGCGTTACATTTAAACTTGCAGAGCTAGTGAACGCAGATTGATCATTTTCAGCAGTTTGGGGATGCCTGTAAAATTGTATGTTTTTGTCACATGATTCCATCATGTGACCGGGAGTAACACGGAAACGAGGTGTAAGAATGGACATCGCGGGAGCCTGCTTTGTCTTTCATAACAGATGTCTGCAGGGGGAAGTGTAACATTCCTGTGTCGACGGTTGTGGGTGAAGATTCGACACCCCGGTTTTTACATGTCTTTTGTCCGACATCAACGTGCGAAGTATCAGCCGTCAGGACCGCCCACCCTCTTTGTCTTCACCAAATGGGAGGCACCGGGGGCGTGACATCAGAAACAACAGGTTCTGATTGGTCAGTGACAACTTCCTGTAGGCCAGTGACAACTTCCTGTAGGCCAGTGACAACTTCCTGTAGGCCAGGGGTATAAAAGTCTGCGCACATATGGAAAAGGGGCCTCTGAGCTATCTTGCTCAGGGGGGTTTTCCCTCAGAAGCCGGAAGGCTTCTGGGACTTTTATCTTCCCTTCTCTTTCTCTTCTCCCTCTTTACTCTTTCTTCTCATGTTTACTTTCTCTATAACCTTGGTACCTTTTTACATTCAATATTCACATGTAACTACAATAATTATTTACCGTTGTTAATAAATTAGAAACTGTTCATTTTTAACCTCTGTTGTGCCATGCCTCTTTCTGCCAGGTAACATCAAATTGGAGTGGTTCAATACAGTGCTTTGTGTGGAGGGAGAAAGAGTTTTTTCTACACACTCTATTCTCTTCTCCACGCCACATGGTCTTCGTGTGGTTTTTTACAAATGGTGATCCCGACGTGATACCTTTGCTCGGATGTGGATCTGTGACCGTAAGTCTCTTTTATCTGAATTTTACTGCATAGGGAGGAATAGAATCTATGTGATTTAATTTAAATAAAGATACATATCCTAAAAGCCCGGGACCGTAGAAACCGAGGCATTTCTAAATCCAGATCCACTCCGACAAGGTATAAAATGAACATAGACTAATTACTGTATCACTTACAATGTGGCATGTAGATATGGCTGGCACAATAGATGAACCCACAAATCAAACTATAACCAGTAATAACCAGGATTTGTGACATTTTAGATTACTGGTATTACATTGAACATCATAAACCATGTCCCACGGTGAACAATTTGATAATAACTGATCAGGGATTGGAAATTGCACTGTTAAACTTAATTGTTTTTATTTTAAATTCATGTTCAGTATGATCAACATGTTTAGGATCAGAATTTAAATTTATGTGAAACTGTTTCTCTCTCTGAACACCTCAACAATGCCATAATCTCAAATAATAGCTTTTAGTGATAAAGGTGTAATTCTCTAATCACATGGCAACAAGCGGGATTTTATTTGTGTTTATTTTTCCGGCCACTGTTGTTGATTGAACTTCGTTAAGCCGATGCAAATTCGCAGAGTTATGAATTCCCTAATAAAGGTGTAATTCTCCAATCACATGGCAACAAGCGGGACTTTTTTATTTATTTTATTTGGGTTTATTTTTCCGGCCACTGTTGTTGATTGAACTTCGTTAAGCCGATGCAAATTCGCAGAGTTATGAATTCCCTAATAAAGGTGTAATTCTCCAATCACATGGCAACAAGCGGGACTTTTTTATTTATTTATTTGTATTTATTTTTCCGGCCACTGTTGTTGATTAGACTTGATAAGCCAGTGCAAATCTGCGGAGTTATGAATTCCCTGATATCATTTTAAGCCTCCCACTATATTTACATGTTTTTTGCATTACAGTATCTGATCATTGTTGTCATTTGTTTTTCTGGTTTGGTTTTAATGTACGATGAACACTGTTTCTCTACATGCACAATCTGTATGCAAACCTCATCACACTCCAGACAAAGAACCCAACCAAGTGTGAAAAGCCCTGGGTCAAGTTGAATATTCTATGTATGCTGCTGTGTTTGATCTATGTCAAGAAGGCAGGTTTCCCTACAAGGGTGACCTCAGACGCCTGAGGATCACAAAGGACACAGAACCACAACTATCGGCTACATTTGAATTCCCGACTGACCAGGAAGCAAGCAGATACACAATCATGACCCAATTGTGATCCCCATGGACCCTGAATACTCGAGTGCCCCAGGGGATCAACCGGCCGTCTGTAAGAATGGACATCGCGGGAGCCTGCTTTGTCTTGCATAACAGATGTCTGCAGGGGGAAGTGTAACATTCCTGTGTCGACGGTTGTGGGTGAAGATTCGACACCCCGGTTTTTACATGTCTTTTGTCCGACATCAACGTGCGAAGTATCAGCCGTCAGGACCGCCCACCCTCTTTGTCTTCACCAAATGGGAGGCACCGGGGGCGTGACATCAGAAACAACAGGTTCTGATTGGTCAGTGACAACTTCCTGTAGGCCAGTGACAACTTCCTGTAGGCCAGTGACAACTTCCTGTAGGCCAGGGGTATAAAAGTCTGCGCACATATGGAAAAGGGGCCTCTGAGCTATCTTGCTCAGGGGGGTTTTCCCTCAGAAGCCGGAAGGCTTCTGGGACTTTTATCTTCCCTTCTCTTTCTCTTCTCCCTCTTTACTCTTTCTTCTCATGTTTACTTTCTCTATAACCTTGGTACCTTTTTACATTCAATATTCACATGTAACTACAATAATTATTTACCGGTGTTAATAAATTAGAAACTGTTCATTTTTAACCTCTGTTGTGCCATGCCTCTTTCTGCCAGGTAACATCAAATTGGAGTGGTTCAATACAGTGCTTTGTGTGGAGGGAGAAAGAGTTTTTTCTACACACTCTATTCTCTTCTCCACGCCACATGGTCTTCATGTGGTCTTTTTTACAGAGGTAACGTGACTCCTATATATTAGGCTGGAGAGCAGCTGCCAATTGCTCAGTCATTGAATGACGCACGCCATTCGACTCGGCTCCGAAAACCTCGGCCGCGCACCGAGACCATGAAGCGGCGAGTTTGGCGCCGAGCCCTCGCCCCCCCGCGGTTCCCGAACCCAGTTTGCCGCTCCCGGAGCGCTGGAAGGGGACCGAGGGGAGCGGCGAGGTGCTCCTCACCGCTCTCTCGTTGATTTTCGAGCTACAGCCTAGCCGCTACCCCAGTGCCCGGTCCCGAATCGCCTTACTCCTAACCCGGCTCGGTGGTTCCGCCGCAGAGTGGGTGGCTGCGCGAATTAGTTCCCCCAGTTCTGCGTCCCTCTCGTATGCCGAATTCGTGGAGGAATTAAAACTCACCTTCTGTCATCCGGACGGTGTGGAAGACGTCGCGTCACAGCTTTACCATCTGCGCCAGAGTACCTCATCGGTCAGCCAGTTTACCGCCAGATTCCGGACCCTGGCTGCAAAGACTCCGCTGGGCGACCACGCCCTCCGGATGATGTACTATGAAGGACTGGCCCCACGAATTCGGGGTGAGATGGTCAGTCGGGAGATGCCAGCAACGTATGAGGCCCTCATACAACTTGTGATGCGAATTGATCGCCATCTGCTGGCTCTCCCGAAAACTGCGGCCCCCACTCCGACCCTGCATCATTCACCGTACGGTCCCTCTGCAACTCCGGCTGGACTCCCATGTGGAGAAAATCCAATTTCTGGTGACCAAGATTATCACCTCACCACTCCTCCTCGGGTTCCCCTGGTTGTCACTACATGAACCCCATCTCTCCTGGTCGTCGGGCATGGTGTTGGAGTGGGGAGCGCACTGCCATCACCATTGCCTTCTGCCACAACCCTCCTCGTCTGTCTCCACGAACCCAGAACCAAGTCCTCCAGTGTTAGTCAACATCCCCTCTTGTTACCATGACCTAACCACCGTCTTCAGTGCAGCCAAAGCCGCCCAGCTGCCTCCCCATCGACCAGGCGACAGGGCCATTGACCTGCTGCCGGGAACCACTCCTCCGAAAGGACATCTCTACTCCCTCTCAAAGGCAGAGCAATTGGTCATGGAGCGGTTTGTGGCAGAGGCGCTTCAAAACGGCACCATCCGCCCATCGACCTACCCGGCCGCGGCAGGGTTCTTCTTCGTGACCAAGAAGGATGGTGGCCTGCGCCCGTGCGTGGACTATCGGGGACTCAATAAAATCACCATCAAAAATCGAACACCGTTACCCCTCACCAACACCGCCCTGGACGCCCTCTCGGGAGCCAAATACTTCACGAAGCTGGATCTCCGGTCTGCCTACAACCTGATTCGTATCTGGGAGGGCGACGAGTGGAAAACTGCCTTCATCACCCCCACTGGTCATTTTGAATCCCTCGTAATTCCATTCGGTCTATGCAACGCACCCGCCGTCTTCCAGCAGTTCATAAATGATACTCTCCAGGACATGCTGGGACGGTGGGTGTATGCCTACCTGGACGACGTACTCATTTACTCCCCCACTCTCGAATCCCATATTCAACACGTGAGGGCAGTACTAAAGAGATTGCTCGCCCACCGACTGTACTGTAAGCTGGAAAAATGCGCCTTCCACCAGCGCTCCACCACGTTCCTGGGTTTTACCATCTCGTCCCAGGGTGTGGCCATGGAGCCCAAGAAGCTAGAAGCAGTGGCGTGGTGGCCCCTACCCACGACGCTGAAGCAACTGCAACGGTTTCTTGGGTTTGCAAATTTCTATCGTCGCTTCATCCGTGGCTACAGTACGGTCGCAGCACCCCTCACTGCTCTCACCAAACCGTCACCAGGTCCGTTTCGCCTAACCCCGGAGGCCATTCAAGCATTTAAATCTTTGTGTCGGCATTTCACCACTGCCCCCATTCTTCAACACCCAGACCCTACCCTTCCATTTGTTGTAGAAGTGGACGCGTCAGAGGTGGGTGCTGGCGCCGTCCTCTCTCAACGCGGTCCGGACCGGAAATTGCACCCGTGTTGCTTCTTCTCGCGGAAGTTCACCCCTGCACAGCGGCGATACGGGGTGGGGGACCGTGAGCTGCTGGCAGTCAGGTGGGCCCTCGAGGAGTGGCGGCACTGGCTGCAAGGCAGTGACACCCCCTTTCTGGTCTGGACCGATCAACAAAACCTCATCTCAATCAAGGCTACCAAACAACTGAATCCCCGCCAGGCGAGGTGGGCATTATTTTTCGAGCAATTCAACTTCCAACTCTCCTACCGTCCCGGGTCCAAAAATCAAAAGGCCGATGCACTTTCCCGTCAACACGCCCCAGACTCACCATCCTCTGACCCCGAACCCGTTCTTCCTCCTCATTGCATCCTAGGCCCTCTCCGGTGGTCCCTCGAGACGAAGGTCCGGGCAGCCCAGGCATCCGATCCTGGCCCAGACAACACCCCACCCGGGTGCCTGTACGTCCCAAATACCTGCCGACCCGATGTACTGCATTGGGGCCATTCTTCCGTCCTCTCAGGCCATCCAGGATGCCAACGGACCCTCTCCTTCATTCGCCGAGCATTCTGGTGGCCTTCAGTACGACGGGACGTACAGGCCTACGTGGATGCCTGTGATGTCTGTGCCCGGGCCAAGACTCCCAACACTCCGGCTGCTGGGCCCCTGCGTCCCCTTCCCATTCCTCATCGCCCCTGGACCCACCTCGCCTTGGACTTCATCACCGGCCTCCCTGAAGCTAGTGGTATGACCACCATCCTGACCATAGTGGATCGTTTCTCCAAAGCGGTCCACTTGGTCGCCCTGCCCGGCCTACCGTCCTCTGCCACAACCGCTGACCTCGTGCTTCAACACGTGGTCCGCCTCCATGGGTTCCCCCAAGACATCGTCTCTGATCGGGGACCCCAATTCGTCTCAGCTGTGTGGAAGGCGTTCTGTCGCCTTATTGGATCGACCTGCAGCCTCTCCTCTGGCTACCATCCCCAGACCAACGGTCAGGTGGAGAGGGCCAACCAACAGCTGGGACGATACCTGCGGTGCTTTGCGTCAGAACATCAACGCACCTGGCCCGGGTTTCTCCTGTGGGCAGAGCTGGCCCACAACCTGCAAGTCTCCTCCGCCACCGGCCATAGTCCCTTTGAGATCTGCCATGGATATCAGCCCCCCATCTTCACGCACCAGGTGCCTGCAGGCGGGGTCCCCTCGGCCCGTCAGATGATCCGCGGTTGCCGAAAGGCCTGGAAATCTGCGCGGTCGGCCCTCCTCATCGCCTCCCGAAGGATGTCCACCCAGCACGATCGCCGGCACCCTCGTCGACTGCACTTCCGAGTGGGACAGCGGGTGTGGCTGTCCACCAAAGACCTACGTCTCAGGACTGAGTCACACAAACTGTCCCCTCAATACATCGGACCATTCCGGATCCTCAGTCGGATCAACCCCCTCACATACCGTCTCCAACTCCCTCCTGCCATCCGTGTCCATCCAGTCTTCCATGTCAGCCAACTCAAACCCTTTTTCCGATCCTCGCTCCATCCTCCTGCTCCTGCTCCGGATCCGCCACCGCCACGCATCGTCGACGGGGGACCCGCCTACACTGTGGAGCGCATTATTGCCTCTCGCCGCAGAGGTCGGGGGGTCCAGTACCTGGTGCATTGGACCGGCTATGGACCAGAAGAACGGTCTTGGATCCCGAGTCGTTTCATCCTGGACCCGTCTTTGGTGGCTGAGTACCGGCAGCGTTCCGCCGCCACTCCGGGGCCGTCGGGGGTCGGCCCTGGAGGGGGGGGTACTGTCACATGATTCCATCATGTGACCGGGAGTAACACGGAAACGAGGTAACGTGACTCCTATATATTAGGCTGGAGAGCAGCTGCCAATTGCTCAGTCATTGAATGACGCACGCCATTCGACTCGGCTCCGAAAACCCGCTCCCAGTAAGACCGTACCTGTCCTCTCTGTTCTCCCGATACCTGAACTCCTTCCTGTCACCCTGTCCTGCCCCGTCTTGTGTCTTAATACGCAAACGACAACATCAGTGTGGTGTTGCGGCTCGCGCCGTCCACGTTCGCAGATTAACGCGGAGGAACTTACCTGCCTCCCTGCGTCCCACCGCACTGAGGTCTCTCGTTTCCTCCTACACGTCTCTCTCGTTCTGGTCCCGGTTCGCGTTACAGTTTTGTGTACGGCATAATAAAAGAGCATAATTAAAAGATTTGGAGAAGAGAAAGCATTAGCTTCTTTTTGAAAAATATTGTTTATTTAAGTCTGAGCCATAAAAACAATAAAGGGTACATTTCAAGATCGATCTTAACAAAAATGTTCATACTCATGTTCACCATGTGAAGGTGCAATTTTCCAACAAAAATAATATACATAAAAAACTCCACATGCAACAATCTGTACAGAAAAATGTATAATACTTGCTCCAGGTTGCTAGGAAAGAAAAGCCTGTGCACCTCTTGTTCCTCCCAGTATCATTCTATGCACTTACATAGAAATATACACATGTACATATCCTATTCTAGAATGTTAAATTATAGTACAGCAATCAAACAACTGACCTGAAACTGTCCAACAACAACAGTCATACGGCTTTCGTGGCATGCAACGTTTGACTGAAAGGAGACAGACCGATGCAAGATTTCTAGGAAGAGGAGCTTTCTGATCTCATCACTAGAAAGCAATCTACATAATCAACATTCATGCAGAATCAGAATTTTTTTTTTGTGTGGAACCTCTCGCAACACACTAAGTAAAGATATCACTCATTCTGAAATGTTCTTTGAAAATCAGACACAGAAAGTGAGAAACCGTTAATATATATTGCACAATGCCATTAAGCAGTCAGTTGTCCGTAGTTTAAATGACAATCCGTCACAATCTACCGAATCGCAGTGCCTCTGTGACGCATCATTGCAGCTGTCGGTGTCAGATTCTGCCTTGTACTCGTTTATGTGTCTGGGGTCTTGAACGACGTTGTTCTGCTGCTTTGGCTGACGAGGAGGGTAACTTTCAGGCAAGGGATGTACGTGGCCAGCATTTTCCTGAAGTGGTTCTGAAACTTCTTGCCCAGGAAGGTGTAGAAGACGGGACTGATGCAACAGTAGAGGAAGGCCAGGTTGCGGGTGATGAATTGGGCATAGTCCAGTGCATCTGACGGACATCTGTGCGTGACCGAGACTTCCATTGCTTGCAGGACAATCACTATGTTGTACGGGGTCCAGCAGATGAAGAAGGTCAACACGATCACGAAAATAAGCTTCACTGCGCGGCACTTCTGCTTCATCCGAGTGTACATGATCCTGATGGTGATCCGTGTGTAGCAGTAGAGCACCAGGGCCAGGGGCAAAACGAAGAACATCAAGAATTGCTGATAGTAGCTGAACAGCTTCCATTTGTTAAGGGTCTTCTGGCTGTAGCCGAAGTTCTCACACAACAGTCCGTACTGGGGGTCGTCTCGTACATCATGGAGAACAATGTCTTTAATGCCGGACAACAGACTTACGGCCCACACAGATACTGATGAGGCTACGGCGTACAGACTCCTCCTGTTCCTGGCAGCTGAGACGGCATGGACTACGGCCAGGTAGCGGTCAAAGGTCATGAGCGTGAGGAACAGGATGGAGCTGTGGAAGCCCACAGAAAACAGGCTGCCCACCACTTTGCAAAGAAACCTGCCGAAGATCCATTCGGAGTTGTGGTAGATGGCGTTGAAGGGCAAACTGCAGGCGAACAGCAGATCAGCGATGACCAGGTTGAGCAAAAAGATGTTGGTGACTGTGCAGAGCTTCTCATACTTGTAGATGATGTAGAGCACCAATCCGTTTCCCATCATGCTGAGAATAAAGTTGGTGAAGTAGAAAGCTGGTATGATTTGGCCACCAAAGTGCACAACCCTTTTTTTGTCACACAAAAACACTGGTTCAGATTCATATCCCTCTGGGGACTGTTCAGTTGAGTTTAAAAAATCCAGCAGGTCCAAGTAATCGTCATTCCTGTTCAAACGACAATTTAAGATTCATGAATTAATGTTATTGAATCATGTGCTACACAGACATTTCCCAATACAAAGTAAAATATATGTACATAATTTAAATCCTGTTAGTCAGTTCCGTGCAGAATCATGTGCCGTGTGTCGTGAACGTAATACAGAATAAGGCATTGCAATGTACTTACCCATATTCCATCTTGAGATTCTGTCAGTCAATGAACGGTCCTGTTAGAGCTGCAGTGTAGACAGGAAATATTCAAGGGGCCAAATTTTATAGTCAGGGATGAGGAAGCTACTGCTACTGAGGAAGTCATGTGCAGAGGTGGGGAGGTACCTTTACTCGAAAGTAATAATACTCACAAAAAGTAGTCATCCAAAAAAATTACTCAAGTCAGAGTGCAAAAGCATGCCGTGATATGCATAAATATTATATTTTTTTGTTTTAAAAAAGATGTATTCGGACAAAGTATGATTTGTAGTAATTCATGGACTAAATCTGAGCATGCAAACTATTTTATATATGCTAATTATATGTGTTAGCGTTGTGTCAGCACCTTGACCATGGGGCGCATTCGCAGACTGGTGCCTGCAGTCGCTGCAGTCAGCACGGGGCGTGCATGTGGAGATGACTGGGCTCTGTAACGGTTGGTGCCACATACCGGAACAATGGAAAGCGGTGAAAAAACAGCTCCTTTACCATGTTGTGAAGGGGAGCCAGGGAATGTGCTGGAGAGTGGAGCCGTGACCAAACATCATTTCATTCATTCCGTTTACAGCATTTACCAGACGCCCTTATCCAGCGCGATAGTTACAGGGACAGTCCCCCCCGGAGACACTCAGGGTTAAGTGTCTTGCTCAGGGACACAATGGTAGTAAGCGGGATTTGAACCTGGGTCTTCTGGTTCATAGGTGAGTGTGTTTCCCACTAGGCTACTACCACCCATTGGGTCTAAGTCCGCTAATTCAGTGGAGCCGAGGGTGTGTTCAAAAACAGAGGTTGGTGCGAGTTCAGGGAAGAGAATAATCCAAAACCAAACTGGGTCATACAAAAAAACGTCAGTAAAACCTCTCCATGAGAAAAATTAATGGGGCAGTAGCCCCATAATTAGAATCCCGATCCGCCAAGGTGCCACTGAGGTGCCACTGAGCAAAGCATAGTAAAGCGCTGTGAAACAAGTCATAAAGGTGCAGAGTAACAATGTTAAAATGCTTTTAGGAACGTAATAGAGATGTGTTGTGAGCATATGAGGTGGCCTAGCGGTTAAGGAAGCGGCCCCATAATCAGAAGGTTGTCGGTTCGAATCCCGAGCTGCCAAGGTGCCACTGAGCAAAGCACCGTCCCCACACACTGCTCCCCGGGCGCCTGTCATGACTGTCCACTGCTCACCAAGGGTGACGGGTTAAAAGCAGAGGACACATTTAGTTGTGTCACTGTTCTGTGCTGCAGTGTTTCACAATCACTTCACTTTATAAGCGGCATCTGCATGGAACGCTGCTGTTTTTATGTGCCGTTCTTTGTGGCTTTTGAAAATGCAGCTCGTTTGCTGCCGGGGGTCGTGTTCTGATATATTTGATATATTTAAGATATTTCCTTCCTCTACAGAAAATTTATAGTAATTTACTTAGATTATGGCACCAGTTAACAATATGCTCACAAGCACTGAAAGCGTCTATAGTTAAGACTGGGATTCTGTATTCTTGATGCAACCTTTAGTTTTAGCACTGGAGACAGTTGCATCTGCCATTTTTCATTTTGTGTCTTTGTTGTGTGACGAGGTTGTGCCACCCCGTACCCCCGATTGTCCCTGACTGACTAAAGAGCAGGCAGTCTGTTCCTTTTAAACAGTACATTAGTGGCCAAAAGTTTTGAGAATGACACGAATAACCATGGTTACCTGCAAGGTAACACGTGCAGTCATCATTGCGTTCACAGGCATTGCTTCACAGGCAAGGATGTTGCTGCTAGTAAGATTGAAACTAAATCAAACATTTATCGGATCATCAAAAACTTCAAGGAGAGAAGTTCAAGTGTTGTGAGGAAGGCTTCAGGGTGACACAGAATGTTCAGCAAATGCCGGGACCGTCTCCTAAAGATGATTCAGCTGCGGGATCGGGGTGCCACCAGTGCAGAGCTTGTTCGGGAATGGCAGCAGGCACGTGTGAGTGCATCTGCACGCACAGTGAGGTGAAGAGTTTTGGAGGATGGTCAAGAAGGGCAAAGAAGCCACTTCTCCATCTGAAAAAATGATTGCCCGGAGAAGATAAGGTGAGTGCTACCATCAGTCCTCTCTTGTGCCAACAGCAAAGCATCCTGAGACCATTCATGTGTGGTGCTGCTCCTCATCCAAGGGAGTGGGCTCACTCACAAAAGAACACAAAAACATCATCCAACAGCAACTTCTCCCAACCATCCAAGAACAGTTTAAAAGTGAAGTGATTGTCATACACATACAACGAAATGTGTCCTCTGCATTTAACCATCAGCCTTGGTGAGCAGTGGGCGGCCATGACTTGCACCCGGACAGCAGTGTGTGGGGACGGTGCTTTTCTCAGTAGTACCTTGGCGGATCGGGATATGAACCAGCAACCTTCTGATTATGGGTAGTGGTGGTCTAGTGGTTAAGGAAGACTTTAGGCCACCACTGTAGATATTAGAAGGCAATATTAGTACAGAGAGAGTGTCAGCATTATGTGTCAGCATTTCCTCAAGGTGTTAGTGTTTGTAACATAAAGTGAAGTCAAGTAAAAATGATGTCATTGTAAACCCACTCTTAGAAGTATATTTAAAGAAAAAAAGTAACTCCAGTAAATGTAATGGAGTAAATACCCAGCTACCATAGTTGGTCACGCCATACATAGTGAATCATGAAACGAATCCCTTGACAGGTGATTTGAATAAATTTACTGAACTGGAGCGCACCAGACCAACAGACCAGAGTGGATGAGGAAGAACAGATTGCAGTCGTTATTAAGTTCAGATCATGGGCTGTTGCCGTATTGGTGCCAAGTTCGCTTGCTGGTTGTTGCAACTGCGGCTGGTTTCTGTTAGGGGGTGTGGTACCTCTGGTGGTATTGTGATCCTCTTTTGAATTTGTGCCTTTGAGGCTATGTTGTCATAAGCAATTGGTATTCCCATTTGGTCAAAATGTTGTGGGTTCAACTCCAGGTTATAGCTTTGTGTGTTTGGCAGTGGGCTGGTGTGTATTCAGGCAATCAATCATGCTGAGGTTATGAGTGAGTGGACAACTTAATAGTGACCCAGAGTTGCATTGTTTAAACTGAAGGAAAGTGTAGTATCACCTAGACAGTTTATAGCAGTATTAGCTGGTCTCTTCATAATACATGAGAGATTTTGGAAGATTTTGGCCTATTTAACGCTCCACCCCTGCTCTTTTACCCTCTGTTGAGCGTACCATCCCAGCGAATACGAAAAATGTTTTCCTTTTATTTAAAATACGTGATTTCAAATCATCATAGCCAAAATGTGAACAATATTCAAAGACAAATAACTGTTCAGAAGAATCAGTTACTTAAATAATGATTATATTAAAGATGTAGGTTAGAAAAAACTACAATCTTTAAGTGAACAAGAAACAGCATTACTACAGCAAACACAGAATTATACAGAGAACATCCAAGCATGGTTACGGACATGTCAAATAGCACATAATCCCAGTAGCAATCTTCCACAGATGTACTGACATTCTTGTAACAAGCACCATTCTATCAAAGCAAAGAGATGCACTCACTTTTTGTGTTTGGAGGTGACTGGTTGGTTATTGTGTGAATAAGTGTCCCATCAGGGGCTGAACTTACTGAGAATTTTTTTTATATATATATATAAAGAACAACTGCTTCAAGAACAAATTACCGTCAGATCTCTTTATAGACAAAGCATCTTGTTCACTAGTTTCAGGTCAAGTATGTCCTCAGGGTTCACATGAATAAATACTTTGCTAGTGATATGTATCTCAAAGGGGAGAATTATTTGACAAAATTTAATGTTTTTATAAATGTTAAAATTGGAGGAGCCCATAGAGATGACTGACAACTCTCACGCAACTTATTTGCATCTCTTCAAAGCCTCACATGCCAAGGCTCGCTGATGGATCTGGATAATGTGCTCAAAATAAAATTTCTTCATGGCACCATCAGCGGACCGCAGTCTCCGGGGTTCACGTCCACTGCCAAACCCCTAACAGCACTTTTAAAGACAGGCATCAGCACCCCTATCAGCCCAACAGGGTGTCTCTGAGGATTACTCCCTACACTAATTGAACATATTTATTGTACATTTTTGACCAAAAGCAACGTGTCAGTTAATCACTCAGCTGAACTGGGCCGTGGGTGTGGCCATAAATTATATTTAGCGCACCATTTCTGAACTGGTGATGTGTAGTGTAGGGTTTGATCACTACTGTAAGGTCATATGTGTCCCCAGGAATGACATAAACAGAGAAATGATCCACCTGGCAGTTGGTGTCTTGAAACCAGTCACTCTTTTTGTTGGAGTGTAATTATTTCTGTTACCCAGAACAGCATCTTTAATAATGTTTTTATAAAGAGAATAAAGGAGAGGTGCCTGATGATTGACAGCTCTCATGCATGCTACTTGCTCATTCTGGAAGATTAAAACCCACATCAGTGAATTCATCCCATGAATAAAAAAGTTTGAGCTCATGTTTCTTCTTGTTTTATCTACTTGTTTATGTAAATCCCCAGGACATGTTTGACCTTACTCTAGCGAACAGGACCCAAGCTTACTGTTTAGCACCAGATTGAAAATTGTGTCACTCTAAAAAAACTATTCAGGTGTTAAGTAGAAAACCTTTAAACCTTCTGATTGTGTTTTTTCCCAGTATTAAAGTATTAAAATGTGAACCTTCAGTAGTAATTGGATAATTTGTGTATTGCACTCTACTAGTATCAGTTTCCCACTTTAAATAAATGCCGAATAACGGGGCCCTCCCTTGGTTGGCATAGTTGTCCTCTTAATAAACAGGCCAAATACCAAATTATGTGACATGCTTTGAAGGATCTACATTTACTGGAACAGTGAAGCTTTCCTGGTGGCTGGTGGTAACCTAGTGACCTAATATAAGTTACCAGCATATTTTAAAAGGTTGCACAGAATTTCACTCCTGGTTGAATGTGAGCATTACCCTTTTTTTTGCTAATGTAACATATGATGCAATTTATATTGCCTCACATCCAGCCTAGAGGTAGCTCGGCCATGACAGTGCAATGCTTTTGCCTATTTACATTTTTCTTCTAGAACATTGATGCAATACTTGGTTCAGTACTGGCTGGGTTGATGTGTAAATGAGGAAAATGTTGAATTCACAGATTTTTTTTTCTCAAAAAAAGAAAAGAAAAAGAGAACTAATGGCTACACCTTGGTCTACATCTTCAAAGCCACACATGAGGATGCACAGACCCTTTTGCACCCAAAAAGCATCTATTCCAGCTAACTCCTAATGCCTGAAGCCCAGACCAGTGATGCTCCAGTGTAACATATATTCAGCAGAACTTGGGTGTGATTCTTCAATTGATGCTTGTGTTCCAAAAAAATATCTTTCTGGTCAGTGCTACAAAGTTTGTACTGGAATTGTAGATTGAATATGAGCAGAGAATAGTCCAGAGACAAGAGTCTAATAAGTCGGCCCTTTGCTGTATCCTTCTTCCCTGTAGACCTGGTAGCAGGAGGACAGGTCACAAATTCCATGTGGCCCTGGAGGTCCTCGCTTCCCTGGGGTACCAGGTATTCCAGGCTTCCCAGATTCCCCCTGAGGCCCTGGATGCCCTTCTCCATCAAGCCCACGTGGTCCCTGGGTCCCTGTCAGTTCAAACATCTGTTATGACCTATCTGAGATACCTGGTGTATGACTGACAAAGTAACATTCGGTCATATTGTAGAGATTCTTCAAAGCACATGCTCCTACCTGGTAGACCTTGCGGTCCTGGCATCCCAACATGTCCTTCTCCTTTGGAACCTTTCATGCCCATGGGCCCAGTGTCACCTGCTCATGGAAATGAAGCATGCTACAGCAGATGTGGTTGCCCTTTTTTTTTAAATAAAGACAGGCAGTGACATTTCACAAGTTTCTAGGTGATAGAGACTTTCAAATTACTGTTAAGTCTTGCGACAACAACTTAGTTACATCATGCGGTGCACAGACAAGAAAATGTTTCCTGGACATCTCCTGTAATCTATGAACAAACTTGCATCGATGCTGAATACTGGACTCCCGTTCTCTTTCTCACCTTTGAGTCCAGGCTCTCCTCTTCTTCCTGGGGGACCAGGGTAGCCTTGAACCCCAGCACTGCCAGGATATCCAGGTGTCCCAGTGGGACCCTGAGGACCAGGTGGGCCGGGTTCTCCTGGGGGTCCTTTCACTGTGTCACACTGTTGGCAGCTATGCTGTCCCAACATCTGCATAAACTGAGGAAGCTGGTCTAAAAAAACAATATTGGGGGGTTGATGCACGTCATCAATGCAGATACTTCCCTTTTGGCAGTTGCTTATTGATTCTTTTTTCGTCCTGACCAGAGTGAATTGAGCAATTGTGTCAGTCCATGCGAGTGGTGCTCTGCTGGTGCAAAAAAGGAAGTGAAAGCAGCACTGCAGCTCTCACATGGCCAGATGTTTCCCAAAGGTATGTTACTGAAACTGTGTTTTAAAAGTGCTTAGATGTTTTACCCAGCCAGAATATGCGCCAAATGATTTTTTAATAGCAGCATATGTAAAAAATACTTAGAGTCTCTAAAGAATATTAACATCGGTTTATGGAAGAGACCTACTCTGCAGCACGGTCGCACAAATCTTCATCAAGTGTTCCTCTGTGGGTGGTTTCCCCTAGAAGAGATGGAATCAGAGTCATGTTTGGCTCTAATGGGTGTCTGCGCGTCTGTTGGGTGGCACTGGGACACTCACTGGTTTCCCCGGATATCCAGGTGCACCTGGTTGCCCTGGTAATCCTTCTTGACCTGGAAACCCTCGAGGCCCAGTGGCACCTGCATGCCCCGTTTCTCCCTTTTTCCCATCAGGCCCTCTGGGACCAGGATCCCCTATGGAGCCTCTCTGAACACAATAAAGGGGAAGAAAAACAACATACATTAGCAATATGCCCTGATATGCCCACATGTGCCCTCAAATTAATTCATTAAAAGTAGGCTCACTAAATATGTATTTCTTGGATGCACTCACCTCTCCCTTGTTACCGTGAGGCCCGGTTTCTCCCTGCAAGAAATGCGTATTTACATTTAGCATTCGAAGAATGTTTCGCAATACATAGAGCACAACAATTTGTCTGCTCTCAGTCCTCATACATGTTCACTTTTTAAAACAGGGTTCTGAACATGGAATACAGAAATCCAGGCCTTGTTGTCAATTCTTCAGTTTCTGATGCCTGATTGGCCCCAGGGGCTTCATACCCTGCTTCACAGATAGTGGAAGGCTGGATACCCAGGCCTTTAGGGCCCTGAGATGAAGAACCCTGCTGTAGAATTATACCAACATAAGGCTGTGTTTATTGTAATATGTATCAGTTGCACATTTGCTCCCTCTGCATGTTTTTCTGCATGATATTACTTATTATACACAATAGTAGGACATAACATTAAACATAGATAACACAAAACTATTTTAGTTGTATTATGATTTAATAATACATACTCTGGTTCCTGGAGTCCCAGACAATCCGTCAGTGCCCCTTTCTCCCTAAATTAACGAGAGTGTCAGAACTGGGTTAGCTTCTTCCTGCGGAGAGTAGCCTGTTGTAGTGAATAGATGCTCCCATGCACAAATGCATTGTGGGAGTGCCATATGCTGTGTAACAAGGGTGCTTATAATGGATCCTGACTCCTTTGCATGTCTTAAAAAGGTGGAGCTTTTAAGGAAAACAAAACTGATACCATGTAAGCTGAGTTCTACTGACACAAAAACGCATTTTGGGTTGATTGGTTGATTGGTTACCTGAGAGCCTGTAGGTCCAGGTATTCCAGGCTCTCCCTAAAATGCAAAAGAAGAGAGCACAATGATGGCTGGCCTGAGATAAGGTCATCTCTTTTTGCAGAACAGTGAGGTCAGCTTTCACTGGAATTTTTTTTTTTTTACTTACAACACATCATCAAGCAATATTTTCTGCACAAAATGTCACAAGACACTGCAGCATCTTAAAACTTACAGCGTTCTGAGAGACAAGCACATCAAGACATGCAACTCCCAGCAAATGGTGACATTTTCAGGTGTTTTTTTAAATGTTTAACCACCAACAAATTTATCATATCATATCATATTCTTGTCTTACCTTGTGGCCCTTAAATCCTGGCAAACCATTGATGCCTGGTGTACCTTCTGCTCCAGGAACCCCATCTAGACCCTGTGGGATACAAGGATACAGAAGTAACCCTGAGTCCTGTCCATGTCCGTGGTTCTTTTGAACTCAGGTGTTGTTGAAAACAGGAAGCTTATCTATGAATCTAATCTTGCTTTTGTTTCGGTGATGACTAGTTTCAGAGACAGTGTGCACACCGCTGAGGAGATGCAAGCTGAAAGTCTTGATGCAAGTGCAGAGTGCCATTTTTTTGACATTGCTGGCATTTATCAGACACCCTTGCACTGACTTGCAATCAGCAGTTACAGGGACAGCGCCCCCCCCCTCCCCGGAGACACTCGGGGTTAAGTGTCTTGCTCAGGGACACAATGGTAGTAAGTGGGATTTGAACCTGGGTCTTCTGGTTCATAGGCGAGTGTGCTACCCCACTAGGTTACTACCACCCATCCTTGCACTGACTTGCAATCAGTATTTACAGGGACTTGCTTAGGGACACAATGAAGTAAGTGGGGTTTGTACCTGGGAATTTGTGGTGTTCTGGTTCATGGGCGAGTGCGTTACTGTCACCCGCATATTGGATGAGTGTCACACAAAGGAACACACAGAACGTGTTTGAAAGTGAAGTGATTGTGAAACACTGCAGCCCAGCACACGGCGATACAACGAAATGTGTCCTCTGCTTTTAACCATCGCCTTTGTGAGCACTGGGCAGCCATGACAGTATGTGGGGACGGTGGAACCTTGGCGGCTCAGGATTCGAACCGTCAACCTTCCGATTATGGGGCCGCTTCCTTAACCGTTAGGCCACCACTGCCCGAAACATTAAGTGGGGGGAAAATAAGTGGTCCACACAGCATAAATGTCACAGTTCCTGCAGCACGGAACGCTTATGAACTTAGCATTTTTGCTATAATTGTCTCCTTATTGCCGACATTTTTTGCCAACTGGATCTTTGCCTTTTGCCTTGACCTTGTCTACTCTCGTTTGGATTATGATGCTGCTATATCACTTCATACAGCACCCAATTTACAAGCCACAATCCCATACTCACCTTCGGACCAGGAACCCCTGGAGGACCCTCTGGGCCTCTGAGGCCTGGATTCCCCTAAATAAAAAAGCTTGGTTACTATACAACTAGACGTCTTCACAGAGAAAATGAAACCGGACGCTTTTATTCATGCAGTTTCTAAATCATTTACCTTGGGGCCTTCAGGGCCATCAGCTCCTGGAGGTCCTAAAAGCCCTGGCATTCCCTGTAAATGAACACAGGAATCAGGGAACTATAAATATGATCGGGTTCTGGCTCATGGATTTCATCTAGGATACAGGGTGTCTGTTTCACCCCAAGTGCAGGACACCCAATCAGAGACGGTTTATGTAAATTCTTTCATTCTAACATGGCACTCGTCTTTCCTCTCCGAAAGAAAGCAGAAAGTGCTGAACTCAGGGTCTCTGGATGCTTACTACATGCAAGTAAAATGTGTACGATAGCTATAAAAATATGCCTAAATGTTTTATTTTACTTCCCCATAGCTGCTGCGGAGGACAGAATTCTGAAACAGGGGTTACTGTAACCTGACACTGAAGCTCACAGTAGCTGCTGGAAAACAATACACAAATATGACACTACGTATGCAACATACATGTCTGTGTTTGTGTACAGGATTTCCAGAAATAACCTGAAAGAAACAAGATAGGACGGCTTTCAGGATATTTCTATCTCTGAGAAGAGGAACTGACTGCCTACCCTGCCCATTTCGCCATCCAAAAGGGATGCCTGCAGCGAGAGCTCACATCACTACTTCCTCATTCTGGACCATTTAAACCCACTCAGACATGTCAGTGTGCCACAGGATCTTCTTCTTTCCTCCTCTGTTATCACACTTGGTTATGTCAGCAGGCGTCTGCTGAGGACAGACCTGAAGATACATCATGGCTGCTTTCATTCAAGCTCTCTGATTAGTGAACTAGTGAATATAACACTCCCCTTGTGCCAAGGTCTTGATATGAAACCGAGGCATTAAGTGACATCCAAGTCAACTAGATTCCAATAAAACATTCTGTACAACCACCACGTGCACATACACTACCAGTCAAAAAGTGTGTGTGGACACACCTTCTCTGTGGCAGACTATTTTTTTGGAGTGTTAAATGCTGCCATCACAGCAAAAGCTCCCTGATTTGGAGAGCCTCTAAAGTCATCTTTTTGCTTGTTTGCTATTTATTTGTTTCTTGCATAATCTCCCGAGTGTTATTTCACAGTCCTTTATCTTCAATAAAAAAAAATCCCATAAAGGAGTAGCTGTGTCTAAACGTTTGACTTTTATACATTTAAACATATTTACAGTACGGGCTAAAAGTTTGGACACTCCTTCTAATTCAATGTTTTCTTTATTTCCATGTCCATTTATATTGGTAGATTCTCACTGAAGGCATCAGAACTATGTGGAGTTATAAAAAGTGGAGACCTGGCCTCCACAGTCACCGGACCTGAACCCAATCCAGATGGTTTGGGGTGAGCTGGACCGCAGAGTGAAGGCAAAGGGACCAACAAGTGCTAAACACCTCTGGGAACTCCTTCAAGACTGTTGGAAAAGCATTTCATGTGACGACCTCTTGAAGCTCATAGAGAGAATGCCAAGAGTGTGCAAAGCAGTAATCAGAGCAAAGAAACTAGAATATAAAACATGTTTTCAGTAATTTCACCTCTTTTTGTTAAGTACATAACTCCACATATGTTCATTCATAGTTTTGATGCCTTCAGTGAGAATCTACCAACGTAAATGGTCATGAAAAAAAAGAAAACACATTGAATGAGAAGGTTTGTCTAAACTTTGGGCCTGTACTGTATGTGCGAGTGTTTTTGTACTAGTATTCAGTTTCACCCTAAACTGTTGGTTTGTGGACATTGCTGGTCATGAATGTACATACAAATGTATCGTTTCAATTTCAATCATAAAGTTGTTCTAATGAAGACAGCAGGAGAATCTGTTTTGAGAACTTATTATTTTACTTTACAATACCTGAAGTCCTTTTGGTCCAGGTGGTCCAACAGGTCCTGGAAACCCCTTTTCTCCCTACACAGAAAAAATTACTAATTTAATGTCAAGACCTGTGGTGTTTTCATAGAATGAATGACTTTTATCTGTGATCTGATCTGATCTTTTCTGCCTACCTATCACACCACGCACTACTTTCCAAACAGTAATCAGTAAAGAAACGTACCTGTGGGCCCACTGTCCCCGCCTCGCCTGGGATGCCCCTTGAGCCCTAAAGTTGGATGATAATACCCATTTTACTGTGGGCGAACACACCACTTCAGGTCGTTCACTCCTTTTGAAATGAACGTTGAGAAAGACTTCTGGCAATGTGTAAATTTCCCACTTGTGGATAATCTCTCTAACTTCTTTTGCATGAATTCTGTCCAGTCAATGAAATTAGCAGGTTAGTGATTTATGGCCGTCATACATCGACCCTACTGTTTCCTCTAGTTTTTGTCTATTTTGAAAAGAAGGTGACCAGTTCTTCGTCCATCCCCACCTCTGCGTAGAAGGAGGGAGGAGGACGATTGCAGTGGCACAGAAACCTAGCGCGTAAAACGGCACGGACCACATGAAACAGGTGTACATATAAATATCTGAAAAATGTAGCAGCTCACTGAGGCTTGCAAAGTGAATTTACACACTTTCCAGCAGATGTGTGTGTGTGTGTGTGTGTGTGTGTGTGTCTGTATGTGTGTTTCTAAAATATTTCAAGTACGCCGTGAGCAGAAGCCTTAGTGTGGGGGGGGAAAAACACCTATTGGTTTTAGAAGAAACAGGGGGCGGAGCGGGGCGAGAAAGAGATGGTGCGAGATATGATCTGCACACTTGCAGGACGGCTTCCTAAAGGTCTGCACGCAAACATTCACGTCAACCTGCAAGCGTGGTCACGGGTATTTAAACGTGTTTTAAGAATAGAGTTCTAAATCCAGAGTGTTTGCCCTCAATACCGAAATGTAAAGATAAACACAGCTGCGTGAGGAGCCGATCTGGAGCTGCACCCCTCCGGTTAGAATGTTCACCTTATTAAAATGGGTTATTAACTTTTTAGTTTGCACTTACTGTTCATTCCTTTTTTTAAATAATCTTAAATAAAGACTTCCCACGGCCACATTTACAACATTTTTTATTGCTTAATTTCAAAAAGCATAAATTGCTTGCTCATTTTTTTTTTTTAGTGTCTAGTCAGAGAGCCAGACACAGACCACCAGACCACCATGCCACCATGGAACATCAACTCTGTTCTGTTTAGCACACAACCCCAATCAGGAGGCACACATGGGAGAAACTGAACATAAATATAGTAAAAAAAAACACATTATGCACATAAAAAATTTACTTACGGGAAGTCCGTTCGCTCCGTCATTGCAGGAAACTCCTGGATCACCTTTTTCACCCTAAAATTTAGAAAGCAAGACGGACACAAAATTACACCTTTTGGTCCTCTGCTGTGTACGCCCTGTGCTCTGCTGTGTTCCAAGATAAGGATACCTTAAATTTATGGCTAAGAATATGATTTAAAATGTGCTTGTACACGTCCATTTACATTTACAGCATTTACCAGACGCCCTTATTCAGAGCGACTTACAATCAGTAGTTACTGGGACAGTTAAGTGTCTTGCTCAGGGACATGATGGTAGTAAGTGGGATTTGAACCTGGGTCTACTGGTTCATAGGAGAGTGTGTTACCCACTAGGCTACTACCACCATATAAATACGTGAAAATACTCACTCTCTCACTCACTATCCATAACTGTATAATCCATGTTTTTAGAAATTGCTCCATCGTAAAAAGTAAATATACATTTTTGCGTAATAATTACATAATAGTGATTAATATTTGGTGTAAATTTAGAGACCATCATTGCAGAGGGTCAAATGATGAAAGCTGGAATTGTGTCGGTGATCAAAGCTATCAAAGGTTTGCACATAGACATGCCTGTAGTCTCTCAGCACCCACACACAGACACACAAACAGCAAAGGAAAACAGGAGTTGGCCACATGTCTGCACCCGTTTCAAGTGCTCGGCTGTCCAGGCATTGGGAGACACATGTGGGACAGACCCAGTCAGATTTTTTTTTTCTAAATAAAAAGCTTGATGGATCCTATAAAAGTGCTGGTAAAAGGTTAATGGTTGTAAATACTGCCGGAGACAACTGCTCGTGATGGCTTCAAACATTTCTCACCACAACAAATGAGTTCCCTAATGCCATTTAAACTGGAGTAAAAAGACACGCAACGATTTACCTCGTTGTAGATTTATTTATTTATTAACAAGAACACAGCGCAATAGCCACATACCCAATGGCTTTATGGATGCACCATCAACTGTGCACTAACGTACTTGCAAGAATAAGCAATCAGATCACTGGAATTGACCATATTGATGGAAATGAAATCATGTGCAAAAAAATGGGTTGTTTTTTTTTTTTTAATGCTCAGACTGTTACCTCTACAATCTCTACAATTGTGAAGATTAGTTCTTGAAAACACTACACTTTTCTGTATGAAATGCGTTTGTTCCTTAGAGAAATATACAGAGGCAAATATTACACGGAGCCCAGGGTAAACTGTAATAAAAATACTCATGCTTGGGAAAATGACATTTTCTATCTTGCTCAGGACCCAAACAAGACAGCAGCAACCAAGGGCACAAACAGCGACAGCACCGATCACAATTTCTTTTCAGATAGGTCCTACAAATTAATTGCATTTTTAAAATCCTACATGGGATAATTACAAGCCGTTCCGCGTGACTGAAATCTGCCTGGTCTAATTTAGGAAAATCTTCATTTAACGACTTTCTTGCCATATATGTTTAAAGTTACGTCTGCGTCTGGAGCACACGTGTGTGTATGGCTGTACATACACCTATAAACAGTTTTAATGCTAAAAAATCTAAAATTATTCTCAACAACTCAAAAATGCCAATTATGCACATCTGCTAGAATTTCATTGAGCATCTTTGAATGGAATTTTTTTACCCACACCTTTCAGGATTCCTGGGAGCTTTCGGGACGTTATTAATGTTCGTCGAGGCCGGCACTTAAATCTTGGCCTACTTCTAAGCATGGTGGGATTTGTTTTACAGCCCCTGTGCCTTACACACATTATCCTGTGATTAGAGGGTTGGTGAGCCAAGCCCACTGCACCGGCTGCGTTGAGGGAAACACACTGGCTTTCATCCGGCCCGCCACATCAAACCAGACCCTGGTTAGATAATCATCCAGTGCACCCAACAGGCAGGGGACGGGGGTTGGCTCTAAATTTATATCCAGCCCAGTGCACAAGCTGTCTTCTAATTCAAAAGTGGGAGCGCGACATCTGAAAGTGAGTTGGTCTACGTGAGTGAGTGAGCAGGAGACGGTTTGCGTCAACTGCTCCACGATTGTGTCACTTCGTGTTGTGAAAGTACAGTGAATCACATCCTTATAAAGAGAATCATTGCCAAAGTTTTAGGAAATCTTGTTATGTTGATCTTATAAACCTGCTTTAAACCGGCAGACGGACGAAGAGTCGGAAACAGTGTTTGGCTGGTTGATACAATTCCAAGAATCTGTGGACAGCTATTGCGCGATTCTCTTCCAACAACGTCTGTCCTCCATCTGAACCCGCTGCTGTTTGATTCAGTGACCAGAGCTGAACCAGGGTCCTCTGACCCGGCCAGTAAACACGGATTCATTCCAGGTGAGATACACGGCAGAACATCCCACAGCTCAGTTGTCACCTCGAAGAAAGGGTTAAACGCGCTACTGGAAAGCTGTTTCACTTCCTTATTGCTTTCGAAACTCTGCCACTTGTACGCTTTTGTGAACATCAGAGTAGACGCTTCTTTTGTTGGTAGAGAACCAGTGCAACTAGCTTCTAGTTCCAGACGAAAAAATCCAATTTTACAGACCAAAAATCAGAAACAAAATATTCTGAACGTATAAATGAAGCTGGGGGGGCATGGAAGGGGCATCCGTAATGTCCCAAAAAATAAGCAGTGCCAGGCACTACTGGGGCAGTGGTGGCCTAGCGGGTAAGGAATCCCGAACCGCCAAGGTGCCACTGACTGCCCCCACACAATGCTCCCTGGGCGCCTGCTCACTAAGGTGATGGCTTAAATGGAGAGGTCACATTTTGTCGTGTGTCACCGTGTGGTCTGCTGCAGTGTTTCACAATGACAGTCACTTCACTTTCAAGTGCCAAGTGAGGCTTGCTAGTTGCCCTGAAGTGGTGGTCACATTTCCTGTTGCCTTAGTGCAACTAGTCAATTTTCATGTTTACACAATTCTTTCTCGCTTAGTTTGGTTGGAGGAATTCAGTTTGTTCTTTCTCTGAAAGAACACCAAAAAGATTAAAAAAAAAGGTCAAGTAATGTTGACACTAGAGACCTTTATGAGAATGGGGCCAGAGTAATCCTTACAAGCATTTGTGGTGCTGCTTAATGGAATTGATAAAATCAACCGCAATACAACTGCGCTTCTTCATGCTGTGCCACTTCCTGCGTGTCACATGGTGTGTGGACTGATTAAGAGCAAAAACCTCTTTGTGCTCTTTTTCAATTTAAATTAAATCACTTCAGCAGGAAGATTGCTGCTTGAATAAATGCAATGTGAGTCATAACATTTAATTTCTTATATTGGCACAGTTGGTGTATGCACAGATGAGGTGGGGGAGATTACTAATATGTGGGGATGGGGAAGGGATAGTTTTGTACATGTGGGGATGGGGTGGGGACGGCTTTGACACATGCATGGTTGAATGGGGATGGGAAATCTGCCGCTCTCTAGTTGAGACAGAACCATGCAGTAAAAAAATGTTTTCAAAAAAATATTTCAACTAACATCCTTTATCACAGACATACCCAGCAACATTAACAGAGATCATTGGCCCAGTAACTAGTAGGTTATTTGGATTTTCTGAATGATTTTCAGCAAGCAAGGTGGGAGGTTTAGCTTTTGGAACAAGGCACAGATCCTGGAACAGATGTTTCTGAGGTCTGAAAATAGATGCCAATGACTCCACTTGACAACATACCCCTTTTGGTGAGCACTCAGAATTCCCAGACAAACAATTTATTATGTGCTTCCAATGGGAAACATGGTTGCAGATTGAAGAATTAGTAATTAAAGAAAACCGTAAAACATTCTTATTCCTGTCTCACAGCTACTTGCTATTTGTTCTTTAAAAAAAATAAATATATTTTGAGGATATTCTGCAGAACGTCATCAATACACCTTGCAGGCATTAGGCCAAGATAGTTCATCAAAGACTGAAACGGATGTGGTTTTGACACTTATTGAAGACGTATTTCAAATAGTTTCAACGCTTCTTCAAATGAACAAGATATATATATAGTTTATATATATGTGTGTCTGTGTGTCTGTGTGTGTGTGTTTTTAAAAATGGAACAGGCCCTTGTTAGAATTGTTAAAATGAGGATTCATTTGACAGACAAAGGAAATAATTCTGCTAACACGCTCCTAATGCTGCTATGCCCTATCAAAGAATATATGCAAAAAAGGTGTGAAAGCCACTTCCTTTGTTTCACGTAAACAGAAAATCTTAAAAAAACATGCATGCGTCTTTCCATAAGATTGGCCAAAAGGTCTATATATGTCTTAACATGCGAGGGAAGTGAAATGTTTCTGCCTTCTGCTGACCAGAGGCTACAAATAACCATGAATAATGCTCAAGCCACAGCTATGTGTTCACTCACTCAAAAATAACTCAGCGCACAAGAAATACTTTCAATCACAGTAAAGTGAACTTTACATGTTGTAAACAGTTGCTATGGGTAGGCATCAAAACTTCAGTGAGAAAGTGGATGCTGAGGTGAACACTTCTGCAAATCTAAATATGTTAAAAACCATCTTTCTCCTCAGACTGACATCATAGGCAGACCACAATGTTTTAGCTAGAAGCAGAACTGAGTCACATCAGCAAAATCATGGATTTTCAAGTGGGTGGGTTGAGCCCACCCGAATTATATAAAGGAACATTAAACTAACCTTTGGTCCAACTGGTCCAGGCAGGCCATCTATCCCTGGAACACCTGGTTCACCCTGCAAAGAAATGCTAAAATATTTGCACCTGGTCTGTTGAACGCTGGTGTCTTCAAGTACCTCAAGATATTCGGTGGTGTTCAGTGTGTTAATGTTTCTGCCGTTGGTGGTTTAACAGCAATAAACCAACTCTGACTCAGTGGAAGCTGGTTTGACACTTTCAACACTCAAAAGGCATATTATACTTTGTGCTGATACACAAACTTACCACTGGTCCTGGATTTGCTGGTGGTCCTTTTGGTCCTGGTCCCTCTTGACCTGCCTACATTCCATTTGTTTTCTTAGATGTTCAACATTATAATACTTTACTGTACACACATTTAGATGTGTAATATTTCACCTTTTCCCATGGGATTCCGATCTCGTTGACATCTACCTGAGAGTAACCTGAGCCCTGGAAAAAAAAACAGAGAACATTTTATCTACCTTGCACAATCAATATTCCTGAAACTGGTTCAGCTGATCATGATCCAGAACACCAGAGCATCATGGTTAACTTGGGAAGTGAATTGCAGGACAGTTGGGAATCACTAGTGAAAGTGAAGTGAAAGTAATTAGTTGTCACGTCACACACCACAACTCGGGATTCGAACTGGCTACTGTAAATGTAAAAACAACATTGACAACATTTATTTCTTACATAGACCAAAATTGCATACAGTATGTCTCAATGGGCTTTGACAGACCCCACAATTGACACCCCCCCACTCGACCTGACTGAAATAGTGAGAATGTCAGAATGTTCTTACCGGGGGTCCTGGAGGCCCAGGTGGTCCAGGGAGACCTGATTCTCCCCTGTCACCCTGCATGAGAAATAGTAAAAATACTGGGTGAGTATTTATATGAAATACTATATATATATAGTATATATAGTATATATATAGTGTGTGTGTGTGTGTGTGTGTGTGTGTGTGTGTGTGTGTATGTGTGTGTGTGTGTGTGTGTGTGTGTGTGTATATATATATATATATATATATATATATATACTATATATATATATACTATATAATGACTTAACATTTGTGTATAAATGATTGCTATGATTATGACAATTTGCGTCCGTAACCACAGATCAGTCTGTGAGAAATTCTTCATAATGATATTGAATTTCACACACACATATATATATGTGTGTGTGTGTGTGTGTGTGTGAAATTCAATATCATTATGAATATCATTCATAATGATATCATTATGATATCAATATCATTATGAAGAATTTCTCACAGACTGATCTGTGGTTACGGACGCAAATTGTCATAATCATAGCAATCATTTATACACAAATGTTAAGTCATTATGCCCATAACATAACATCAAGACAACGTGAACATAAAGCCTTACTTTGAATCCAGGTCCACCCCTGTCCCCTTTCATCCCAGGTAGCCCTGCATCACCCTAGATGTGTTACCCGAAAAAAACACAGATCATCAGCAAAAAGTGGGTGCCAGCACAGCCAACAGAAGCAACGTATTAAGCTCACCTTCTCCCCACGCTTTCCAGGCACACCAAGATATCCTCTCTCTCCTTGCTTCCCCTACAAGAATGGAAATGTCATTCATTAATAAGTAATGTTCATAGCAATACAGTTACTTAAAAATATAAATGATGTTTAATGCTCACAGGCTTGCCATCAGGGCCAGGGGGTCCTTCTCGACCCTTTTCACCTCGAAAACCCTACGATAGTTTATAAGAATACATTAAGATTATAAAGAGATGACTTTATTTTCACTTAAACTAATGGCGAATTTTGCATTACTGCCATCCATCCATCCATCGGAAATAAAACAGCATTTTGAATCACATTCAATAAATCCATGAACTTGTATTAATTACCATAGGCCCAGGAAGACCAGGGGGACCAGGTTTTCCAGATGGACAATCGCAGTTGCTGCTTGGAGTTGTGCGTTGCAGTGAACACTACAGAAGGAGACACATTTAAAGACATGTCCACGTGAGCATCCAAAAGGAAACAAAAATACAGAAAAATTAATAAATGAAACAAATAGGCCATCTGTGATGCAACTATGTTGAAAATAAATGTGATGTGTTTTTTTTATTGATATTGAATTGATATAAACAGGAAAAGTTCAGCATTTATAGTTTATACGTGACTTAGAATTGGAGATTGTCTCCTATTTGGTGGTAGTGGCCTAGTGGGTAACACACTCGCCTATGAACCAGAAGACCCAGGTTCAAATCCTACTTACTACCATCGTGTCCCTGAGCAAGACACTTAACCCTGAGTGTCTCCAGGGGGGACTGTCCCTGTAACTACTGATTGTATGTCGCTCTGGATATGGGTGTCTGTTAAATGCAGTAAATGTAAATGTATTTGGACCAGTGCTGGGAATTGTACGTGTGTATGTTGTATGCAATGCACATAAGTGTACGAGACTTACCCGGTTGTCCCCCTGCTGGAGAATAAGAAACAATTCCATTACAAACGATGAAACAATAACTCAGATGTTCCATTTAGATGCCCAGTTGCATTGTCTCACCACTGAGAAGATCTCACAGGCCGTCTCTCGCTCACTCTGCTGAGGGTCGCAATACAGCCTGAGCTTCTGAATTAGAATCTGAGCGAGGAGACACGACAAAATTCCTCTCATTTACGTGACAGCTGAATTAGTAGACGGAGAGAACAGAAGAGAAGTACGGGCCTGGGTGTCACACTAAACCAACACGCACTTTAACATAAATAGAAACACAGCCCCTGGGCTTCGTGTCATTAACAGAAACACATAGCTTTAATTGATGAGTCCCAGATACTGCGGTCTGGTCTGTGGTGGGGCCTTGTGGCTCCAGCCGTTCTTTGACATCTGCAGCCAAAAATGAAGTCAGAACGCCCTCCAGGGACTGCAGTCTTACCGGTACGGTGGTTGCCAGGTTCACTTTCTTGGCCACCTGCGTCCGGCCATTGATGTAGATGGGCACCCCCGGGTCGAGGAGCTGCTCCTCAATCGGCACGTCGTCCAGGTAGCACGTGACGCGCCTGGGTTTCACCAGCAGCTTCAGCTGGTGCCAGTTGGTGTCAAAGAGCCTCTGTGGATGAGAACGTGAAGTTGTCGCGTTCAAGGAACGCGGAGGCCTGAAGCGCTGGGTTGAGCCGACGTACCTTAATCCCGCGGTCGTTGAATATGACCGACTGCTCTTTGTGGAGAGCGCTCGTGCTGGTGAAGGTGACGGACTTGTCAGCGCCGGTCAGCGTTACCGCCACCTGCCTCGCTCCGTCCTCGGACAGCACCCGCAACAGGTCAAACTTCATCTGGTGAGCGGGACTCTTCACCCGCAAGGTGCTCACAAACACGTAGGACGGGGGGAGACCATCTGGGAAGATCTCCCTGGAGGACACACAGGGTAATTAAATGAACCGGGTTAAAACTAGGCCGTCTCTGTCTGTGACAGTGACACTGGCATTGGGAAGGGAGAACAGGCCACCTGGTGTTCAGAGTGATGTCTGTACGAGCGCCGAGCTGGTAGGCTGCCTCGGTGATGAGCGAGCCCTGGACCTTCTTGGCAAGTTTGTCCACCCGCATGGCAGTGAGCAGGTCAAATCCCCTCAGAGTACTGCCAACGTCCGGGACGATGAGTGGGCACACGGACTCTGTTTGAAATATGGTTGTAAGCCGGTCACACATAACTCTTCCGGTTGGTGTCATAATCACACTGGCAGACAAAAGGGGAAGAAAATCGCAGCAATCCAAACAACGTATAATTTGTTGGCACTAATTTGGAATTGTGATTACAGGGAAGGGTTGCTCCGCCCTCATTTACGGCCTTCACTAACGAGGCTGAGCTCTATGTATGGAGATTGGGATGCATTGTGAGTGCTAGACCAGTTCACGTTGAAAAAGAACCGGTTGATTGACACAAGTACAAGCTGACTAGTTAACGCTCACACGTAACGATACGCTGATTTCTATTTTTCTACACTTGCTGATGAAGTTGATTCAAATGCTCAGCAGATGCGTCAGACGTAAAGGGTCTGTTCATTTATTTATCACTTTTTCTTTGTGTTGCAGTGTGTTAATAACATAATGCAAATGTTTATGCTGATATGCATGCTAAACCGCTGCACTGTATATTGTAATATTAAATACGAAATATTGCTGAGACAATTACACATGCATTTATGTGCACTCACTGCTATTAATGCTACCAAACATTTTACTTATATTATTATATATTACATTACTCACTTATTACCATGTTTTTTATAATTGAGAATTAAGATCTCAAGTAGAAATATATATATATAAAAAAATATATATATATGTGTGTGTGTGTGTGTGTGTGTTTGTATTTCTAGTGTTTACTGCACCTTCGCACAGTTTCTGCTCCATCATTTCTCTTATATTTCCGATGGAGGTGTAGTCCTCTGTGTACAGCACGTAGGTGGAAGGCGGGTTGTTGGCCATGGACACCAGTTCTGAGTTGGTGATCTCATTTCCAACCCCCACTGCGAACAGCACGATGTTCTGGGCTTTGGCCTCCATGGCAGCGTCCACCACGTCATCCTGGGATCGCCCGTCCGTCAGGACCACCGCGATCCGCTTCCTGGTGGCCTGCGTGCGGTCCGGCGGCGAGAACACGTGATGGGTGGCGAACTTGATGGCGCGGCCCGTCTGGGTCTTGCCGCCCATGTAGTGAATGGCGGCGATGGCCTCCTGGAGGTCCTCGCTGCTGTCGTGCTTGTCGAGCGGGATCTCCAGGCGCGGCGTGTCGCTGTACTGCACCACGGCCACCTGCGTGTGCCGCGAGCTGACGTCGAAGCCGCGGGTGATGTTGATGAGCCACCGCTTGGCCTGGTCGAAGTCAGGCACCCCAACGCTGGAGGAGCCATCAATGATGAAGACCAAGTCATTGGCAGTGGTGCTGCAGCCTGCCGGATCAAGAGGAAGATGAATGCACTCGTTTATTTACATGACCGCGCACGGACGTGAATGGCTGTATGGGCCCTGTTTACAGACCAGCTTGCATGTCTTCATCATCTGCCCTGATGTGAGGAAGGAACACACACACCAGTACAGCTCCCAAGGCCCACGTCTTCATTTTACGTGTATCCAGTGATAAATCTGTCTGCAAAAAAAAATTAACCACATTACCTCCATTACTGTTAGATTTGGTGAGATCACACATTCAGGTGGTTAAAGCTGCGGCGTGGGGGGCAGTGGTGGTCTAGTGGGAAGTGGACTCGTAACCGAAGGGTTGCGGGTTCAAGTCCTGAACCTCCAAGGTGTCACTTGATCAAGGTACTGTGTCCACACACTGCTCCACGGGTCACTATGGGTTAAAGGCGGGTGGTAGTAGCCTATGAACCAGAAGACCCAGGTTCAAATCCCACTTACTACCATTGTGTCCCTGAGCAAGACACTTAACCCTAAGTTGCTCCAGGGAGACTGTCCCTGTAACTACTGATTGTAAGTCGCACTGGATAAGGGCGTCTGGTAAATGCTGTAAATGTAAAAATGCCATTTAAGTTAAGGAAGTGGACTCATAACCGAAGGGTTGCGGGTTCAAGTCCTGAACCTCCAAGGTGTCACTTGATCAAGGTACCGTGCCCACACACTGCTCCACGGGTCACTATGGGTTAAATGCAGAGGACACTTTAGCTGGAGTGTATCACAATGACAAAAACAATCCCCTTCACTTTCATCACTTTTACAGAGAGAATGAAGCATCTTAGTTCTCCTGTCCCTGCATGCGTGGTTAGTATGAGCCGAGATCTGATTTTAGGCATGCAGCAACGCCTCACAGCGACAGATCGCGTGAGTGGTTGTGTAGCTGGTTGCAAACATTCGTTTTTAAGGTCCTATTTACTGCTTAAATAATGGTCGAAACGACTCACCGTATTAAAAAAAAGATCCCGTTTCGTAGAGGAGTGCGGCAGTGTTACAGGCTCAGCTTGCCGGTGTAGAGGGGTGCATGTTTGGCCCTCAAGTGACAGGCTGAAGCGGTGGCGCGCTGCAGAACCGCGGATGGATGTTGGCAGCAATTCTTTTATACTCCGCCCAGTCCGCCGGGGCTCGGCTGCAGATGCTGAATGAGAGAGTGAGCGACAAGCCAGCGTCCCAGGGAGGAGTGCCCGGTTAAGCCCTCCACAAACCACCTTTAAGGAAAATCAAACTCTGCGGTTTCAACCCCCAGGCTCCCTGCTTCTGAGGCGAGGCCTGGCCCCGCCGACACAAATAGAAATGTGAAATGGCAATTTCCAAAAGTATATGCTGGAGCCTGATATCACCTTGCGCCGTGGCCTTCACGTTTAAATTGAATCGTAACGAGGGGGTCGGATTTATTCCCCTGTTTGAATAGGTGGGAAGGGTAGGAAATTACTTATTTGCACAGGTTTGTAAAAAGCGATCATAGAGCGAAACACTGGATTTCTTGCATGAATGTGGCAGCCTGTGGCCTCCTCAGTGACTGCCAGCCCACAGTGTAAATGTTGATGCCTTTAATGTTTCCTCTCATATATATATATATATATACACACACACACACACACACACACACACATACACATCTTTTCCCACCCTCCATACCACAGATGGGAACCCCAGTTGACTGTTTAAACAAAGTCTGTATGAACTCGGCTATTTCCGATCGAAGGTGCCACAAGCCCCAGGTAGCAGGGCTGTTTAACAGGCCGCCAGGAGCAGCAGGAAGTTCGCCCGCCCAGCATAAACATACACGTCAAGTACAGTAGCGCATTGTCGCACATTGTCTTCAGTCATTTCGCTTCCCTTCTGTCCAGTGGCAGAAGGGCGTGATGTGTTTAAGGAAATTTCGTCCCGAAACAGAACTCCCCGAAGGTCTCTGTGTTTCCTGCAGATCTAAGCAGAAGCAGCTGAAACAACGGGTTTCGTTAAAACATGTACCGTGTCCAGACAGAACACCGAAACACTTGCTGTGTGTTTATAGTGTACAGGAAAAGAAATTGGTTATTTTCTGGTGAAAAGTGTCCCAATCCAGAGCAGCTCAGCGACACAATGGTAGTAAGTGGGGTTTGAGCCTGTGACATTGTGGCCATCCGGTTCTTAGGTGAGTTTGTCACCCACTAGGCTGCTTTCAGCCATTTTAGAAATAAATCTTTGTGTTGTCAGAGTTTTGTTGTGCATCGGGACATTTGCACCGTAGTTGTTAGGTGGTTGTTCTGGTAGTCTAGTGTAACATTCGTGCCACCTCTGCCACGCCCCCAGCGGTCGACCTCTCCCATGTATTAGTGTGTGTTCTTCTGGGGCTCACTAGCACCCTGATTATCACAGGTAAGTGGTGGTAATCACTTAGGTGCTTAGTGGGGTAATGACTTGTGATCGGTGATTGGTTAGTTTAGCGGTAATGGGTCTGTCCACTCCTCTTTATAACCAGCCGGTCCCTTTAGTCCTGCGTTCGGTCTCCCTCACACAACCAGAGTTCGTTGCTGCACCGCATGCTGTCCTTAACGGCAATTGACCGTGAACCCCACAGAAGGACTGGAACTCAACTCTCCCCTCTAGGTTCAATACAGCTCAGCCACGCCGGTTTGAAGCCTGGGAAAGACAAGGGTGATCTTTGGCTCTCGCTGAGGGCCTCGCGGAAGATCCCACAACCCGACTTCTAGATGAGAGGGGCGTGGCACTTCACGCAAGGACATTTCAGTTCTTTCATTTTGTTTTTTGAGTTCAAATAAAATACACATTGTTATTTCTTCAACCTGCGTCCTCCATTTTTCACCTGAGCTAGAGGGGAACGTGACATCTAGTCAACTTCGGTCTTGTTTTAGTCAGAATTATCCCTGACTATTTTAGTCTAGTTTCCGTTAATGAAAATTGTATTTTAGTCTCTTTTTTTTAATAATGCAATTTACCCAGTCAACATAATTACCTAGTAGAATAGACAAAAACTACATTTTCTTTTAGTCAAACCCATTTCACAATTAAAACAGGGTAATTTTATTACTAAATTATTCTTACTTTATAGACGCAAGAATACACTATGGAACTCCAAAGTGTTCGAAATTAAATAAATACATATGACATAATAAAACAAATAACCACATGAATAAATAAGAGAATTATATATAATATCAATATAAAATTGTGAAATAATCAAACACATTTTGAGATTCAGCTTGTTATTGTGAAATATATTGCATTCTGCTATATAAATGTACTTATTATTATGAAATTTCATTGTTTTTCCCCAACAACACAGATTATTGCAGAGGTCTTTTATTTCATTTCAATCATTTAAACACTAAAGCTGTATTTCCATTAATGGCCACAAGATGGCAGTAAGGTTAATTACAGTAATTTTAACGGAGCGTAACACACAACATCGAAAACATCTTCCATGTCAATGTTATTATTAAAATGGGCACAGTGTGGTGTAGAATATAATAAATAATAAAATAATAATAAATGTATAAACCTCATTTCTTTATTTATTCATTCATACATACATGCACACTCTGACACTCTGACATTAAATCTGAAACTGTTCAGTAAAGCACTAGCGTAGAGCACACTAATAATAAAAATTAACAAAACTTTTTATGCTGATAGGTAGTCGTGCTAGAAGAACTGGGTGTCGATCTCACACAGCTCTGTAAAATAATGACTGATCTCCTACAATAAAGGTCTACAGATGGAGAACAATATTGTATTGCAGCTCAGAGAAGAACAGGAGAACTGCGTCTCTTTCTCTACACACATCGTGTCGTTGATTCAGCAAAATAATTAAATTGTTCATTTCCAAAATTGCTTTCAGCTTTGATAAACCATTTTTTAAAGCAACATCTGAGCAACTCCCTGGCTCCGCCTAGTGAAATATAAATGAATTTTAATTACACCAATCATGACTTTAGCATGGACTGAAGATCCTCCAAGAGTGGTGCCTCAATGAACACATGTTTTGTTCCAGCACATCCCACTGATGCCGCCCAGCACCTTTACTTTACTTTACTTTACTTTACTTTACTTTATTTAGCAGACGCTTTTATCCAAAGCGGCTTACAGGAGGAAGACAGATTTATAGATTTTGAGTTTAAAAAACTAAGAGCCCTGATAAGGCCTAAGTCAGAAAAAGAACATGCTCGGAAATTGTGAAGTGCTAGATGAAGAAAAACAACTTTTTAAATTTATTTTGTGAGTGCGTGTGCGTGTGTAAGTGTTAGATTTGTCTGAAATACTTTTTCAATAAGCGGGTTTTCAACTGCTTCTAAAAGGTGGTGGTAGTCTCGGCTAGTCGAATGGAGCCGGGCAAGTTGTTCCACCAGCCAGGGACAACAACGGAGAACAGAGATGGTTGGAATCGGAGCCCCCGTGAAGAGGGAATTTTCAGTCTCATTTCATTTGCTGATCTGAGAGAGCGTGCAGGAGTGTAGCCAGGTAGTATTGTATTGATGTAGGAGGGCGCAGTTCCATTTACAGCCCTGTAGGCAGCATCAAGGATTTGAACAACAACAACAACAACATTTATTTCTTATATAGCCCAAAATCACATACAGTATGTCTCAATGGGCTTTGACAGGCCCTACAGTTGACACCCCCCACACTTGACCCTTCTGCACACAAGGAAAAACTCCACACAAAAAAAAAACTCTAGGAGAGAGAAAAAAAGAAAGGAAGAAACCTTGGGAAGGAGTGATACAGAGAGGGACCCCCTTCCAGGGTAGAGTGAGCCTGCAAATGGTGTCAATGCGAGAAGCTACCGGGAGCCGGTGGAGACAGGTGAGAAGAGGCGGGACATGGGTGTATTTTGGCTGATTGAAGATGAGACGGGCTGCCATATTTTGGACCATACAGCACCTGTAACACCTGCGGCCATTGCATCAGGAAGCAGCTCTGGTACCTGTGGTGGTTCATTTACATTTGCAGCCTTTATCAGACGCCCTCATCCTGAGCGATTTACAACATGTTCATGTTACCATCATCATTTTCATGTCGTCATTTTTCCTGGAGGCGGTTTGCAGGCCCCGGCGAAAGTTAGTACGATTTCATGGGAAAAAAAGACGAAATGCATTATTTAAGGGGCAGTGGTGGCCTAGCCGCTGGAAGCGGCCTCGTAATCAGAAAGTTGTTGGTTCGAATCCCAATCCGCCAAGGTGCCACTGAGGTGCCACTGAGCAAAGCACCGTCCCCACACACTGCTCCCCGGGCGCCTGTCATGGCTGCCCACTGCTCACTCAGGGTGATGGGTTAATGCCGAGGACACATTTCACTGTGTGCACCGTGCGCTGTGCTGCTGTGTATGACAATCACTTCACTTTAGTATTTCATTTTATTATTATTAGCAATGAAATAATCAGTTCTGGTTCTCTAGGACCCCAACCATGAATACAATCTTTTTATTTCACTCTGTTGTAGTTTTTCTTGCCAGACTATAAGAACGTTTCATGTTAGTGTAAGTATTCTATAAAGAGGGGGCAGTGGCGGCCTAGCAGTTAAGGAAGCGGCCCCGTAATCAGAAGGTTGCAGGTTCGAATCCTAAGTGGGATTCCCTAGTGGGTAAAACACAAGCCTATGAACCAGAAGACCCAGGTTCAAACCCCACTTACTACCATCATGTCCCTGAGCAAGACACTTAACCCTGAGTTGCTCCAGGGGGGGACTGTCCCTGTAACTACTGATTGTAAATCGCTCTGGATAAGGGCGTCTGGTAAATGTTGGAAATGTAAATGTAAAGAGGAAGGTCTTAAGATGCTGAGAAGAGTCTTCCTTCAGCTGTGGAGGGACCGGGCGAGCAGTACTGGAGGGTTGGAGAGTGCAAGGTGCATTGTGAGGTATAATAAGGGCTGTGAGGTAGGATGGTGAAACCGTATGTTTGACTTTGTAGGACAGCATCAGTATTTTGAATATGATGTGGGGCACAGCTACTGGGGTGGTAGTAGCCTAGTGGGTAAGACACTCGCCTATGAACCAGGAGACCCAGGTTCAAATCCCACTTACTACCATTGTGTCCCTGAGCAAGACACTTAACCCTAAGTTGCTCCAGGGAGACTGTCCCTGTAATACTGATTGTAAGTCGCTCTGGATAAGGGCATCTGATAAATGCTGTAAATGTAATGTAATGTACTGGGAGCCAGCAGAGGGAACGTAGCAGAGGGGCGGTGTGGGAGAATTTAGTCATAGAGGCCGGAAGGCATTTAGCGGTAGACCTGCTAGAAGGGAGGCACAGTAATCCAGACGTGAGATTACTTGTAATCAGAAGGTTGCCGGTTCGAATCCCGATCCACCAAGGTGCTACTGAGGTGCCACACACACACGCCTGTCATGGCTGCCCACTGCTCACTCAAGGTGATGGGTTAAATGCAGGGGACAAATTTCCTGTGTGCACCATCTGCCTAGTGGGTTACACACTCGCCTATGAACCAGGAGACCCAGGTTCAAATCTTACTTACCGCCATTGTGTCCCTGAGCAAGACACTTAACCCTAAATTGCTCCGGGGGGGGGAACTGTCCCTGTAACTACTGATTGTAAGTCGCTCTGGATAAAGGCGTCTGGTAAATGCTGTAAATGTAAATGTCTGCAATGAAAACCCCTTCACTTCACTTGATAAGGGCCTTTCGAACAGAACCAGCCTCGTCTGACGCGCGGCGGCCGGCTCTAGGACCCCGCGGTGCGCGGGAAGCGCGGGGGGGGGCGGAGTCAGGGATGATTGACACGATGTTCCGGAGGCACGGCGAGCAGGGCGCGAGTAACCTGGCGATCGGAGCGGCGCCAAATGGCCGTGATTTGTTCAAGCGAGAATTGAATTAAATCGCAAGGGAAACTCTCCGCTGATAACCGGAAATGCGCTGCTCTCGGCATTAACGGGTTCCCTCGGCGGATTCGGAGTCGATAATGCTCAGAATGAAGCTGCCCATGCGAGCGGCGGAGGAGGGAGAGGCTGAGGCGGAGAACCGCGGCCGCTGCTTCCAGGCGCGCCGCTCCGCTCCCGGCCCGGTCCCGCATCTGAGCCAGGAGGCGGTGTTCGAGTGGTTCGGCTGGCACCTGAGCCCGGCGCAGCGGATCGAGTTCATGTGCGGGCTGCTGCACATGTGCCAGCCGTTCGAGCTGCGCTTCCTCGGGTCGTGCCTGGAGGACCTGGCGCGGAAGGACTTCTACGTCCTGCGGGACGCCGAGGTCCGGGCGAACAGCCAGAGCGACCTGGGCCTCCTGGTGGACGTCGGCGACCCGGTGGTGCGCTCCAAGCTGCTGGTGTGCCTGTCCCTGCTGAGCTCGGGGAACCGCGAGTGCGCGGGGATCCTGTTCCGGACGCTCAGCCACATCTATTCCGCCCTCGACCTGGAGAACGGCGGGGCTTCCCCCGCCGCGCATGGGAATTCCGGGCGTCACCACGGGCCCGGCAGGGCGGAGGCGGGCTCCCTGGAGCAGCTCGCCCTGCTGTTCACCATGGCGTCCCTGCACCCGGCGTTCCCGTTCCACCAGCGGGAAGCGGTGCGGTCGCAGCTGGACAATGTCGAGGCTGCCATCTCGGAGTGGAGGCGCCGCCGCCAGGACTGCGAGCATCTCCCGGTAACGGTTCACGCCCCCGTCCCCGTCGTTTTCATGAGACGTTGTTCTTACATCTTAAATCGCGTTATGCTTCATTTTGGACGTGATAAAATGTGTCGCGTACGTGCGGAGGTCTGTGGCCTGATTGGCTGGCGCCGAGAAATCCTCGGGTTGAGGGACACCTCCGCCGTCCAATAAAAACGGTCCTTTTCGCAGGGGGCGTGTACCGGCGAGACCGTCGTGACGTCATTTTTCGGGGAGGCGGTTTGTTGGCGCCGGCGAAAGTTAGTAAGATTTAATGGGGGGGGGACGAAATTTATAATGGTCTTTCATTTAAAAAGAAGAAACCAATTTGTGAGTTTTTTTTTTTTTTTTTTTTCTTGTCTCAGTTTTCCACTTTCCCAGGCAATTTTAATAGCAAAAAATCTGTGTGCAACTGAAACCCACAGTGGTAGTCAGTGGGGTTTGAACCTGTGACGACAGGCGAGTGTCTTACCCACGACTACCAGTCCGAACCGTCACTGAATTGAAATCATAAAAAGAGTGAAGTGCTTGTCATAGCTATCACGCTAAAAGTTATTAAAATGCATCCCTACAACGTCCTACCCACAGTAGGGTGGTAGTAGCCTAGTGGGTAACACCCACGCCTATGAACCAGAAGACCCGGGTTCAAACCCCACTTACTACCATCGTGTCCCTGAGCAAGACACTTAACCCTAAATTGCTCCGGGGGGGACTGTCCCTGTAACTATTGATTGTAAGTCGCTCTGGATAAGGGCGTCTGATAAATGCTGTAAATGTAAATGTACCCAGATTTACCGGGGGACCTTGCCGCAAGGTCCGCCAGGTCCAACCGGTGAAGTCCAGCACGCGGCTGGAAAACGGCACTGGTTGGACCTGGCGGACCTGGCGGCGAAGCATGGTCGTGCATGGCTTCGTGAATGGCCTCATTGTGGCCCCGGCCTTGTGTTGTCCTGCCAGCCCTTTGTGCGCGTCGCTCCGTGGCTTTGTATGGGACGGGCCAGAGGACCGAGGCGTCCCTTGTCATTAGAATGTGAATGCCTGCCCAAATGAGCTGTTTGGTCATGCTCCGGGCCGTGTGAATGGATGTCTCCTTGCTGCAGGAAGGATTGTGCACCGGCCCCGGGGGCCGCGATAATGGCCCCGTTTCAACATACTCTTGAGACAGTCGTGGGGACGTCGGTAGTCGGTGGGTTGCTGAGATGCGGCAGAATGGTATTTGACATAACCGGGGAAATAACGCCCTGTCGCGTTTTTCACTGCATAAATCATTTAAACAAGTCAAGCTGCCCTTTAAAAAATAATCGAACACGATTGTCAGGGTGCTAGTAGCCTAGCGGGGGTAACAGACTTGCCTGTGAACCAGACGACCCAGGTTCAAACCCGACTTACTACCATTGTGTCCCTGAGCAAGACACTTAACCCTGAGTGTCTCCAGGGGGGGACTGTCCCTGTAACTACTGACTGTAAGTCGCTCTGGATAAGGGCGTCTGATAAATGCCATAAATGTACGACTTCCATTCGGAATCTATATCGCGCGTACCAAAATAAGCGACAGGTTGCTACACGTTTGCTCTATTCGCATGCTGTTGTATGTGATATTAATGACATTTATCTGTCCATGTGGTAGCTGCAACATGGCTGTTAATGTTCAATGTCAGATCTTCTGTGCAGAGGTGGATTTGATTTGTCCTGGTGCTTGTATTGTTCCAGGACAACAAATGTCAAACTCCAGACCACCAGTGTCAAAGCACTGAGGCTTCCAGAGCCCGGGTACCGCGCCCAAGCAGATCAGCCCGGAACGAAGGTAAATACTTTCAACCTGTACTAGAGTGATGCTGAAAGGGGGGTTCAAACCCCACTTACTACCGTTGTGTCCCTGAGCAAGACACTTAACCCTGAGTGTCTCCAGGGGGACTGTCCCTGTCACTACTGATTGTAGGTAAATTCTGTGAATGTAAATTCCCAGCTGTGGGACTGATAATGGAATATTTTACCAGATAAGCTGCAGAAATGAGCACGAGGCTGATGAGAATTAAAATTCTTTTATCGTCTGAAGGTCCAGGTCATGTGCTGCTAATGTACAGTGAACCCGAGTGTGGTGGTATTTTTTTTTTTAAATGTAATTTTATCCCCTTGCTTCCTAGTAGTGCACATTGAGAAGATCGCGCTGAAGGAAATGTCCGTGAGCCGGAGTGGGAGAGAGTACAATTTTGAGGTAAGGCCACCGCGCTGGCGGTGTTTAGAAGCGACCGCAGGACGTCCCTGTCTGCAGTCTGGACGTGCCGGGTGGGGGGCAGCCTGCAGACCTCGTGCTGTAAACATCCGGTGGATTTATATTGGGGATGACAGCCTGATGAACCGAGCTCTGGCCCGGTCAGGAGTGGCTTCGTGCCAGACCGTTGACACACAACTGGAGGGAGGCAGGGAGCAGAGGAGACCTCCTCTACTGCCTTGCTGGCCCCGAGATGTTGGATGATCGGAATGATGAGGTTACGGGGCATTTTTGATGGGAATCGTCAAGATCAGGTTGTCACTTTCTCTACTGCGTTGCATCTCCGAGGAATTCCGCCTCGTTCTCCCTCGGGTGTCTGAAGAGCAGATGCACGCTGACGAAATTTTGGAAACAGACATCACCCTCTGACCAAAGAACGTCTCCAGGGTCCTTCATGCAGTTGTGCGCATGGAAGATCGCATATTTGGTTTGGAGCGATCAGAGCCTTCATGCCTTCAGCATTGCATTGGCAGCCTGGTTTGAATGCCGAGGTTGAATTGTTTAGAGCGCGCTTGGATGGACGGACCTTCGAGGAGACCGCTATGCTGACGTTGCTTCTTCTGTTCAACAGATTCAGCCGGGATACCAGGCCGCCTGGTGGTTTGAGGCCCGCTTGCAGACACATTGAGGTCTAGATGGCCCTAGCACTGGTGTCAGCAAAGCTCTAGCCACTGGGCTGCGAGTGAGGGCGAGTGTGATGGAGAGGGACAGTGACAGTGGGTGGCATGTCCCCAGAGCCCCCCGAGGTCCACTGTCCGTACGTCAGATTGAGCTTTTTATTTTTCTCGGGACGTAATTTAAGGATTCAGGATGGTGTATTCCTTTTTTTTTTTTTTTTTATTTTAATTTATTATTAGTGCTGAATTGGACTCATGTCAGTTCTTTTGTGTCTGAATTTACAGTGTTTGCGGTCACAGTATTGCTTTTTGGTGTCAGATGAAAGAGAGTCTGTGTATTTTTACCCATTTTATGTATAGCACGTTAATTTAAGGCCGCACATATTTTGTAACCTGTTATTATGCAATTATGCAAATGGCCGGTAGACGGGGGCGGATGGGCCCTGCCATCTGTTCCTCCGAGTTGCCAGATCATCCATCATCTTGGCCGGCTGTGTTTTGCCTGCCTGTGGCACATCCACGTTGGCCAGGTACGATGTCGTACGTGTTTTATTCTGCAGTCCATCCCTGTCGCAGCACGAGCATAAATTTCTCTGTCGGCGCTCAGGGTTGGTTGGGCTGCTTCAGTCTGTGTATTCAGACACGTTTTTGTAACCAATTAATCGTCATTGCAGTTGTGTGTCTGTCAGACAAGAACACACAGTACAGGCCAAAAGTTTGGACACCTTCTCATCCAATGCGTTTTCTTTATTTTCGTGACCATTTACGTTGGTAGATTCTCACTGAAGACATCAAAACTATGAATGAACACATGTGGAGTTATGTACTTAACAAAAAAAGGTGAAATAACTGAACACATGTTTTATATTCTAGTTTCTTTGCTCTGATTACTGCTCTTGGCATTCTCTCAATGAGCTTCAAGAGGTCGTCACCTGAAATGCATTTCCAACAGTCTTGAAGGAGTTCCCAGAGGTGTTTAGCACTTGTTGGTCCCTTTGCCTTCACTCTGCGGTCCAGCTCAACTGGGTTCAGGTCCGGTGACTGTGGAGACCAGGTCTCCACTTTCTGTTAAGTACAGAACTCCACATGTGTTCATTCATAGTTTTGTTGCCTTCAGTGAGAATCTACCAACGTAAATGGTCATGAAAATAAAGAAAACACATTTAATGAGAAGGTGTGTCCAAACTTTTGGCCTGTCTGGTAAATGCGGCCCTAATATTCCTTCACTCTCCAACTTCTCTGGCTAGGCTGAATTTTGCGTCTGTGTCAGAGGTCAGACCCAAACAGGAAGTGAACACATTACAGCTGCATTAATTGCATTATAAAAAGCAAACGCAACATTATTTATAAATGAAAGACCAAGAGTAACACTTTAATTTCGACAGCCCTGTAAATCCTCTTCTGGTCCGTCAGACCGATCCGGCTTCCTCCCCTGGTCCAGGCCATGTGGGTGTGGGTGGTGTAGGTCAGGGGTCAGTGCGACCACAGTGTGACCTGTCTGCGACTCCACACACAGCGAGCTGTGCTGCGCTGAATGCTCCCACACCTTTCAAGGGCTACGGTGTCTTTTCCATGGGATCAGGCCAGATGGGCTGGCCTTCGCTCCCCACCTGCCTTGGGCTCCAGTCAACCTTCATTGCACCACTATTGCTCAGCTGGAGCACCTGCCATTTTGTCACTCAGATTCTCAAAATAAAAAAAGTAGTTTTTTATAAAATGCTTAACCACGAGGATCCACGTATGTCAACCTCCATGACTTAGGCTTCTGTGCCATGTTAGAATTCTGGTGTCAGTAGGGCAGAAAAAAACACTAATAAGTGAAGTGATTGTCACTTGTGATACACAGCAGCACAGGACACGGTGCACACAGTGAAATTTGTCCTCTGCATTTAACCCATCACCCTGAGTGAGCAGTAGGCAGCCATGACAGGCGCCCGGGGAGCAGTGTGTGGGGACGGTGCTTTGCTCAGTGGCACCTCAGTGGCACCTTGGCGGGTCGGGATTCGAACCGGCAACCTTCTGATTACGGGGCCGCTTCCTTAACCTCTTTCTTCCACCCCTGCACCCGCCTCCACACGATCTTCACAAAAGACAACAGGAAGCAGTGGTTATTACCTCGTGCCCCCCCTCACGGCCCCTCTGGCTGAGCTCCATCTGAATGTGTGGTGTGTTCCAAACGGAGGTGCCCATACATCTTTGCCAGTCAGCCCGAACCACCCAGTGGTTCCCATGCACCCCATACAACCAAAACTTCCTGTGTGGAGTGGCCGTGCCGTCGGACTTCAGCCGGCCAACCAGGCATCAGTATTCACATGAGCTCGCGGGGGCTCTGCAGGCGACCGGCCGGCAGCTCGTCCCTCCCTGGTGCAACGCAGATGCCAGTAGAAATGCCCCGGAGCTGAGAGGCACTAAAGCACTCCCACGGCAAAATATCCTGGTGTCTCGGCGGTGCCACTATACCACTATAACCGTAACCCCGATTCACAGACACGTTGCGCTTGGTGCTACACGGCAAGCGCCCGGTCTGTTTTATATAAATAAGTAGATAAAACACAGAAGACGTGTTTTGGAGCTATCTGTCTCCATCTGAACTGCGGCTTTGTTGGGAAAAAAACGACCCCCAAGAGGATCATTATATTCACTTTACAAAGGGGGCGGTAACGTTGGCGCGGTGGGGGGCGGGGTCTAAACACGAGGCCGTTTGAAATAGGAGGAGTCCTTGACTCAGAAGGTTGCCGGTTCGAATTCCGATCTGTCAAGGTGCCACTGAGGTGCCACTGAGCAAAGCACCATCCCCACACACCCTGTCATGGCTGCCCACTGCTCACTCAGGGTGATGGGTTAAATGCAGAGGACAAATTTCACTGTGTGCACCGTGTGCTGCTGTGCTGTGCCGCTTTTTTTTTTTTGTCCTCATTTTGAACGATTTAAACCTGCAAATACGTCACATTCGGAAACATTAATTAAGCTCATCTTTCTGTCATGTTTTATCTTTTTATATAAATCCTGAGGACCTCCAGGGCCTCGCCAGTTCGAAAGTAGTGTCCTCTGTTTTGTTTTACTTCTGCTAGCCCTTCTGACGCGTTGTCGTAATTCATAAATCAATAACTATTAACTACATCATTACATTTCGCCCTCGGTTTACGTATCTGAGACTCTGTGGGTGTGTTCTGATAAAAGCTGACCGCAGTAGACTTTAGTCTCTCCAGAGATCAACCTTCTAGAGTTAATATTTTGACTCCATCAATGATCTGCGCTTCAGACGGACCCAGATTTTGCTAAATATTTAGATGCTGTGGGCACGTCTTTTGGAACCACCCGATAATTAATATTATTCCTGTCTCCCCGGGTTTGTAATTAAAATATTTATTTTCAGCACCCTCAGCATGAGGTGTAATGAAGATCTTACATTAACTGGTATTGATCTGATCTCAACAGTGATTTATGGCAATGAGGCCGCAAGAAAAGGATGTGTTTAGACGTTCGCTGCCTTTCCGCACACAAAGTTCGAACGATCTGTCGAAGATTCGTCATCTCCGGTGACCGTACGCCGCAGGAATGCGGAGACGGACGACTGTTGTAATGGCCTACTTTGGCCACAGCCCGCATGCTCCAGCGCTCTGGCTCAATCATCTGTGGTTGTGAAAGGGAATAAAATGGACTATATATAGTTCTGAATCAGCAAAGCTTTTCTCACCATGTCATTTAGGCAGCGGTGCCTAAAATGATGAGATTTATGTGCAGATAGTTAGAATGAAAAATGATTGATGGATGAATTCAATCGATTCCCTTTTTTTGTGTAGAAAAGACACAGCAGTGTTTGTTGCTCAATTGTCTCAATGATACATTTTAAAAAGTATTTTTATGCTGAAATGTATGGCTTTTTTATGGTATTTTATATGTGTTTTACAATAAGTATAAGCTAAATGAAATTTACATACAGTCAGGTCCGTAATTATTGCGACTTTGACACAATTCCCACACCAATATACACCACCACAATGGATTTGAAATAAAAGACTTTAAGCTTTAACTTGAGTGTATTTACATCCAAAGACCTTTTTAAAGTGAATAATATTATTATCATTTTGTACTTTAATTGTAGGTCAAGTGGTCTGATAACTCAGTCAGTGCCGTGACCAAAACTCACCTGGAACTGGTGGATTTCTTATTAAAGGTATGACAATGATCCATTTTATAAAAAATAGATTTTTGTAATCTCCTGAACTCGAATAATGCAACCGATCTGGCTGCCTGTAATGTTGACGCTGGCGCCCTTCCCGATTCTCACAGTTGCCTACGGAGCATTGCTCCGAGCCCTTCGGGAAGGGAATTGTGACACTGCTGAGCCACGGGGACCAACACGACCCACGGGAGCTGGAGAGGACACTCAAGTGAGTGTCTCTGCCCTGATGTAACCCCGTCTTGCATGCGTCTCTGAAACAAAGGGGACAGTGTGTCACTCTCTCCCGTTTGTTTTCCCCCCCGACATGGTGCCGTTACTGTGGTAAGAATACGGCGGTAAAAACGCAGAAGCCTGGCTCCCCTGCTCCACGATGGTCACGTTCATGTCTGTTTCAGGGAAGGTGCCGAGCGGCAGATTCTTTGCGAATGTTTCAAAAATCCTTTTTGGACTATGTGGGACGGAAAGTTTCCTTTTTTAAACACAAACTGCGAGCTGTGATATTTAGGTCAGCGGCACTGATGTCATTTCCAAGGGGGATTCGTCTTCCTGCGCCGGGTTTTGAAATATGAACACAATGCTGCCACTATAACAGCAGCGCAGTGCTGCAGAACCGCATGCGTTCATTCATTTCACATTACTAATTATGCTCATTAGTCTCAAGTATCCTTATTTGCAAGATGCTTTCACAGTGTACTTATAAAAAACTAGGGTTAAACTAGGGTTTTTTTTTTTTTTTTGACACTCTATTTGGAAAAATATAAAGTTTTATATATTTTTATATATTTTCGAGGGGGCAAATGAAAACTTTTGGTATTCTTATATCTAATAGTTTTAGATATAAAAACAAACAAACAGATAACTTAATACTGAACACACAGAAGCACTTGATGCATAAAAGGTGCCTTTTTTCATTTTAAAAAAGTAGAAAATTTTTTTTTTTAAGAAATTAAATATTTTAATTATCTACAATGTCATCTGAGTTAAAAAAAAAAAAAAAAAAACACACACACACAAATACTTCTGTATTTGCTGCCCTGCAAATTTGACTAAACTTTACTTGCTCCCACATAGTTCTCCCCCCTCATTTTAATTATCGTTGCAGTCCACATACTTCTGGATGCTTCTGAAGTTTGTGATGATGTTAAGCAGTCCATCCACCAGATGGCAGTCCAGAGTCCAAGTGAAGGTTGAGGTGCTCAAAATAATGTTTTCTGTGCACGTTAGACGGTATAGGTCCATTTTGTCTTTGTGACCATCATGGATTATCGCCTGTACTGCCCTCACGAATTAGAATGGTACGCACACGAAAGCTTTCCGAACGTGTGCACAGTTCGGTCATGAGTATGAGTCCATGTTAAACGTATTCCTTTTGTTTGGCTCCTCCTCTCCTCACACATGCTCTTCATCTCCAGAGAGAAGTTCCTGTCCATGCCACAGGACTTGCGTCATATGTGGCCAGTCTGCAGGTTCTTCCAGTCAGAAGCTGCTTCTCGGCCTCGCTGCAGCCGCTGTAAGTCTTGGGTTAAAACCTTTATAATTTCTTGTTTTATGTGGTAGTAGCCTATCGGGTGGCACACTCGTCTAAGAACCAGGAGACTATTGTGTCTCTGAGCAAGACACTTAACCCTGAGTGTCTCCGGGGGGGGGACTGTCCCTGTAACTACTGACTGTAAGTCGCTCTGGATAAGGGCGTCCGGTAAATGCTGTAAATGTAACTGTATTCTGTGGGTTTGACATCATACTTCAAGTGGAATGTAGAAAATGTGGTGGAAACCTTGTTAGATTTCTAAACTGGAGGTGAACTGTAGACCTGTTCCTCTCCCTGTCAATAACAGTAGCCTGCACCAGTTCTCTGGAGCGGTGGCCGGCCAACATACGCCTAATACCCGGCCATCTGCTGCTCTCCACAGGTAACGCAACGGCGGCAACCAAGCACTTCCAGTCCAGCAAGCACTTGAAAGACTGCTCCGAGAACTCCAGTCTCGAGGAAGGTGTGTTTGATGGAGAAATGTTTTACTGGTGACAGACAGCTGTCACCGGTCTATTCTGCTTTGTGCATGTCTTCCATCTATAGATGGGTTATGGTCTGTTGTTAATAGGAAAAGGCAGCAGAACTTTTAATCCACAGAAGACCACACATATATTTTTATTTTAAATAAAATATATTATTTTTATGTTGTCCTGTTCTTTAAACATTTTGATGAACATACAATACAGTCTGTCTTCATTCATGTGAGGTGGTACATCAGACCAACTATAATCTATGCGAATTAACCGGCCTCACAGTTCCTGGTGCTGGAACTGGTCTGGTCCTCTAGGTCTTTTTTTGTCCTCAACAGTCCCTTAAAACTGGCCTGATTGCCACATACTTTATTACAGAAATGGTATATATTTATGGATCAGTATGTGGGGCAGTGGTGGCCTAGCGGTTAAGGAAGCGGCCCCGTAATCAGAAGGTTGTCGGTTCGAATCCCGATCCGCCAAGGTGCCACTGAGCAAAGCACCGTCCCCACACACTGCTCCCTGGGCACCTGTCATGGCTGCCCATTGCTCACTCAGGGTGGTGGGTTAAATGCAGAGGACAAATTTCACTGTGTGCACCGTGTGCTGTGCTGCAGTGTATCACAATGACAATCACTTCACTTCCACTACCCACCTTAAGTTACACAAACAGGGACGGTTTCCAACAGTGCTGAAGGTTTTATACTGAACAGTTTCTTATCATTCACTCATGTTAATGAGCATCTCATGAAGCAGCTTTTGGTGATGACAATAGTGAACAAAGCCACCATGAAGGTAAAAAGAGGCAGATTCATCAAACATACTTCACTTTCTCCTGATACAAAAATATTAAATATGTTTCTGGCATTGGATTCTTCAAAATGGCTCCATCTTAGTCTCCATAACCACCGCCGTGTAGGGGCGTCCAAACGTTTGACTGGAGGTATAGACTGTACTTGTACGTTCTTTTAATGCTATATGGAGCAGGAGCAGTATTTAAAGTAGGAAATAATACTGAACTCTGAACTTTTATTCTCTCCTACTCAGATCTGGACCTAGAGCCATATGGCGTCCCCGGTGCCTGGCGGAGGCACAGCAGCAAAGGTCTGGGGTAAGAGACATTAAATGAAAGCATGAGAGACTGGAGGCTTGTAGTTGTCTGATTTCTTAACAGTTACAGAGCTATGCTCTGGTACTACATAGGTTTTCCGTTTAAATGCAATTTGTGTCATTGGACGTAAGTAGGAGCCAGAATTCCAAGGTCCATCCATGGGAGAATCGCAGGAGCGTCCACACCGAGCACAATGGAGATTCTGACTGGAGGAGTCAGAGCCCTCGCCACGCCCTCAGACCTGAAGAATGCGGCCTCCATCCTGAGCAAGTGCGTTGTGACGCTTCTGCATCACTTCGTTTGGAAGGCATTAAAAAAAAAAAAAAAGAACTGGTTTCCAGTGTTTTTTAAGAAATGCTCCTGTTCTTTAGGCCTCTTCTAGAGAGAAGTGGACCTCTGGGAAGAAGATCAAAGGGAGACCCTCAGCAGCAGACAGGTACCTGATGCCCTGACTCTGTTGGGAATGGAAAGGGGGGAAATTCCCCCTCATAAATATTTTCTGCTATAATTTTAATGGGGTTGAAAAATGACCTAAATTTTAAAGGATGAGAAATGCTATATTTGTATTAAATGTTCTTGAATGAGAATTAAAAAAAAAAAAAACTGTCATGGCTGCCCACTACTCACTAAGGTGACGGGTCAAAAGCAGAGGACACGTTTCACTTTGTTGAAAAAGCCTAGTTTAAATGTGCATATGCTGGTCCGCTCCAAACATTACACTTGAATACTTGTACATCACTGTACTTGTATACTGACAATACAGGCGGCATCTGTCTATCTAAACTGTCCTCTGTGGGTTCCAAGTGACGTGGTCCAATAAAAGCGTCCATGGCCAGTCACCCCAGCAGCAGGTTTATTGAACCATATTTCTGTGATGTGAGTGTGGCTGTTTATGGACGTTGACCTCATACTCCCCTGATGCGAGCTTGTTTTCTGACCGTCTTTGGCCGTTGCCCACTGTGAGGGTGACGCCGCAGTGCTGCAAGGACGGAGGAGGACCGATAATCTCATTTATAAAAGAAATAAATATAAAGCAATCATCTCTCTCTCTCTCAGGGAAAGGGGGAGAAGAGGAGATGGGCACAACAGGATTAGTGGATCTTCTGCAGCTCCTATTAAGCAGGAGGTCGTCTGTAAGGGTAAATATTGAGCTGATATATTCCTGTCTTTTTGGTTTTATTAAAGTGGAACTACCCCACCTTCTCTCAAGGTGTCTTACCTGAGGGACAATTTCCCGGCGACTCTCACCCTTGGCTCTGTGGGGAGGTGGACCGAAACTCGGCACAGCTGTTTTTTGACCTTAAAAAAAAAAAACCAAGTTAAAGGATATGCATATGTGTGCACGCTGCTGCATCAAAAAAAAAAAAAAAAGAATATTGTGATAAATGCCACAGGCCAGTTAACCTTTATTATGGAGCAATGTGGGATAATCAAGAATTATCCAAAAGGAAGCAGTCATTAAGACAACAATAGAAAAGATCAAATATTGTCTGCATCGTCCTGGTTTTGGGGGGGGGTCCATGGCATGAATCCACAGATCTTTCTCTCTGTCCAGGCTCAGGCCGGGACGTGGATGCGTCCGCTGAGACTTCCTCTGAGAGCTCCTACTCCATGTCTTCAAGCCCCCGGCACCTGCGGCACAGGAGTCTGCAGAGCGAGGAAGAGGACGAACAATGCCAGGGTGAGTTGGAGAATTCACAAAAGTCTGTGGATGGATGGTAGTAGCCTAGTGGGTAACACACTCGCCTGTGAACCAGAAGACCCAGGTTCAAACCCCACTTACTACCATCATGTCCCTGAGCAAGACACTTAACCCTGAGTGTCTCCAGGGGGGGACTGTCCCTGTAACTACTGATTGTATGTCGCTCTGGATAAGGGCGTCTGATAAATGCCGTAAATGTTTTTTTTTTTTTTCTCTGTAGAAAATGAAGGACAATCAGACAACTCTACGCAAGACACAAGAGTGACGGCCCCTCAGCCTGGTGACTCTTTTGGTGGGAAGGCAGTTGCCATGGTCAACCCCCTCTCCCAAGAACAGCATCCACCTCTGGCTGCGAGTCCCTTGGCGGCTCCGTCCTCAGTCTGCGCAGCACAGAACGGACCCCCCGGGTCCATCCCGCCACGCCCGAAGCCAATCAGCAGCCAGACTTCTGAAACTCCGCCCTCTATCCTCCACCAACCGCCCCACCCCCCGGTAGACTCTCCCAAGACCCACGTGTTTCTCCACCCCTCCACCCCACTTCCTGGCCACGGGAGCCCCGACACCGGACCCGGCCAGACACCTGCCCCGCAGGTTCCTCCGCCCCCGCAGCCCAACCCCCAGCTGAGTGGCTGTAACAGCTGCGGTTGCCGTGGCAACTGCCACCAGACGCCCAGCTTCGTCGTGTCCCCACAGCAGCTGGCCCGGCAGATGTTCAGCGCCGCGGCCGCCACCGCCGCCCCACTCCCGTTTCTCCACATCCCCACGCTATGCAACGCCACGTTCTCACCGAACCAGGGCCACCAGAACAACGGGGGGCAGCCGCAGCTCTTCTACCCGCCCGCCGCTTTCGCCGCCGCCCCCCTGCTCCCGGCACACACCGACCACGTCCTGGCCGCGCAGGCCGGCTTCGGCCTGCCGCAGATGGCCGCCTTCAGCCGCTTCTACGCGCCCATGTTCCCGTCCGTGGGCGTGGTGCCAGCCGCGGGCGGCGGCATGAAGAAGGCCGGCAGCCTGGTCTCCTGCTACAACTGCGGCCTGAGCGGCCACTACGCCCACGACTGCAAGCAGCCGCCCGGCGACGCGGGCCAGCCGGGCAACCCCGCCAAGAGGTGACGATGGCGGAGCTCACTCCTCCCCTGTCCGTTCCTCCAGGGGACTGGGCGAGACCGACTGACGGCTGAGCAAAGGACCAAGGACATTTTTTCTTTAGGAGACGTGCCTTGCCACTTGGCTTTATATGTCCACCCATGTCTTGAAGAATATACATCTATTTTTTAAATTTATGAATATACATTGAAAGCAAAATGTTTTTTTGTTGTTGTTTGGTGTGTGTGTGTGTGTGTGTGTGTGTGTGTTGGGGGGAAAAAAGCCACATTTTTAAGCTTTGTCTTCCACACCCACTGTAGTTCAGCTGTGGACTATTTGGAGAATGACCGGTTCTCCCATCAGTATTTACATGTTTTTTTTTTTTATTATTATTATTATTATTACTCCAAACTGAGCAGCTACTTTTGTGTAAAGTTATTTATGTGGAACAAAAAAAAATGTGAACATTTTGGGGTGGGAAATTGCAACCCAAACAGTCAAAACCCAACACTTAATATGTTTCTATTTCTGTTGAAAAGCTCTGAATGTATTTTTCTTTGTGTGTGTCTGTGTGCTTGGATGCACTACGTTCCAGCGGTCGGCATGGTTGTGTTTGTATCAGGTCTTGAAGTGCACTGAAAATAGCAGACTGTACGTACGTGTCCCGTCGTGCTGTTTTACTTGAGTCTATGCTGGGTGTCACCACTAGAGGACGCGACGCGCCTACCTGCATGCACAGCGCCTGTGTAAATGGTTCGTTTCCGAGTACAAGTACATTTTGGTTCGTGCTTGAGGTGTATGCAGATTTCATATATCCCTTATATTTGTACAACACAATTTCAGAAGTCTGTTACCTTGCATAAAAAAAAAAAAAATCTGTTTTCTAAATGTGTGTGTGTGTCTGTTGTTTAGGGGGTTTAATGCAGTAGGTCTGTTATTAGGAGACTGATGGTCTCCAGGTGTGTGTGTTTGTATGTGTGTGTGTGTGTGTGTGTGTATATATATATATATACACACATCCTTGTTCTTTGAGAGAAGGTTGAGGTAGACTGTTTGGTTTTTTCCTCTTGTCCATGGTGTTGTTCCTAAGCCAGAAGCACAGAAACAGGAGTGTAAATTAACATGCCGGTTTCTATTCCTAATGGCTGGTGTAATGTCCCTCTGAAAAATGTACTTTAAAACTGCCAAAGCAGCTCTTAAAAAAAAAAAAAAAAAAATGTGTGTGACGAAGGGATCTAACGATGATGTTGACTGAACGGAACCTTAATTTTTACATTTTTTTCTTATCTCCATTAGAACTGCCAGCTGTTGTGTCTTTTACAGGCTGTACTGTAAAAAACAAGGTCAACGGCCCCCACCTGGATTTATGTTTACTGTTTCATATACAATCTTTCAAATATATTTCTATATAAAGTTTGCATTTTAAGCAAATTGGTCTTTATCCCATTGAGTTATTAGCAATAAATAAAAAAAAAAAACATCTGTATACATTTCCAAACCGAACTTTGTCTACTTTCATCATCCGACAAGTGTCTGAACTGTATTTAAAAAAAATGTTCCTGTAGCTTAATATTCAGCATGCAGCATAACTGAGATACCAAAGGAGTCTGCTGAAGAAATTACCATATTTATATCTAACTTTGGATTTTCAGTTTTTAAGCACACATAGATGCCACTATATAGATTTTATCATTCTGTGCATGTAGAAAGGGCTGATCCAAGCGCTTTTATTTTCGTCACTTACAGTCATACGTTTCTCAGCCCTCTATATAAAACCTGTCTTTTCACAAAACAGACAGAAGATGGCGGACTGGTGACAACATGAATAGTAACAGGACTTGGACATCTTGGATGGCAGCCCAGCATCTAAAGCTCAATCTAACCAAGACTGAAGTAATGTTTATTCCAGGAGATTAATCACATAAGGATCTTGCTATCTACCCGCCCTCATCCATCCACACCCAGATACTTGTTCAGTCCCTAGTAATCTCACGACTGCAGGTCTACCGCTGTTTTATAAATGTGTGTGTGTGTGGCGCCTCTACGACTAATACAGAATAGAGTTCTGCTCGCCTTGTCCCTCCACCATTGAAGGTACGAGGAAGACACTCATGTAGACTCTTCTCTGTCTCAGCCCCTCTGTGGTGGAATGACGTTCCCCTCGAGGTCAGAACAGCACAGTCGCTGAGTATTTGCAAATGGCAGCTCAAGACCTTCCTCTTTAGAGAATATTTACACTAACTGTCTTTCAGTCTGACTACAGCAGAGGGAATAAAATGATTGTTTTTAGCAGTTGGGATTCCAGTGAACCAGAACTGATTACTTAGTTGATGTTAACATTGTAAGTCGCTCTGGATAAGGGCATAAAAATACCTTTGCAATGCATCCCACGACAATTTGTGTGCTTTATTTACAGCTTATTTTAGGCATATCATGCATGTGCGTGTTAGAAAATGAGCTCAGCACCAATGCCAATAGAGGAGACTATAATGATGCCCTGTTACAGATTTATAGAATGGAAAAAAAAAAAAAACTGCACCAAATCAACACAAGATGAGTAAGATGGACCTGACTGACTAAACGATTAAAATGAGTCAATCACATTAAAGCAAGAGTTGAAGCTCTGAAGAATCTCCCAAAGACATTGGACTCATTGCCCTGGAAACCAGCTGCTTTCTAATGTCTGTTATTTCAGCAGCTTGGGGACAGTCATGGAAGTCATCGCCGTCATGGAGATGGTTGGCACGGTGATGTCTTTGAATATTGGCTGGGAATTGCTGGAGACGGACGGCTTGTTCTGGTTGAGCGTCTCGATGATCATCTGCCTCATGTCGCGACTGGCGTCTCCCCGAATTCCAAGCAAGGCCACTATGTGCTCCTCTCTGTGGGTCGGGGGAAGGGGAGCACCGTGAGAAGGTTGCAGAGAAGACCCACAATGCTACAGATCTGAGTCCGTCTAGTCTGTTCATTTCTTCTGGCCTATGTTCTACAGGGTTTCTGCAGGTTTAAGGAAGGCAAGACTTTTTAAGGCCTTTTTTTTTTTCCAATGCCACTTTCATCAAATTTAAGTCAACTACATTTGTCCATAAGCCAGAGTTTTTCTCAGCAGACACTGAGGCCCAATAGAATTCTTAAGTAATATTTTCATATTTGATATGTTAATTGTCTTGTTATTTTTTTTAGCCTTAGTCAATGCTAGCAGACATGGACCATTGCTCAAGGCAGCATAATCACCCAAAACATTTTTTTTTTCTTGTCATGGAACCCCCTGAATGAATGAATTCAGTTCAGGCCAATGAATTGTGTTTAGGCCAGAAACACCCTTTAGATGATATCGCAGAACTATGACCAAAATGTAATTTATTAAAAATGTAATATGCCTTTTATTGTATTGATACCTAAATTGCAAGTATAGTTTCAAGCAACAGGATTACAAAACTCATGAGTGAACAGACTCTCTGCAAATATTCTACAGAATAAACGGGGGGGAAACACTCCCCAAAAAAACGACAGAATGAGCATTCACAGACAAGGTGGGAATATTCTAAAACGGTCACTGTGTGTGCAGTCTTTACAGGTCGGGGCTGACCTGATGTCTGGGAACTTGGAGACCAGCGTGGAGACCTCCAAATAGAGCAGACTCGGGTCGGTCAGCTTGAAGACCTCGGCTAACGCAGCAATGGCGTCACACAGCTGGTCAGTGTCCTCGCCCTATAAATCAACAACAAGGCGACATGTGACAATCATCTTCGGCTATATAGGGCTAAGTCACTGGTTATGGTCTATATACAGTCATTGACAATGTTGTCACTTTTGGTGACTGGACGTGTAGAAGCCACTTACAGCCGACAGCTTCCTGAACAGGAACTTGAACTGCTCGGCCTCCTTGATCATGCGCTCGGCTCCCTCCTTGCGCTCCTCGGCGTTCCGGAACGTGATGCGCTTCTGCATGACGGCTTTGATGTACTCCACCACCACCCGCCTGTGGGCCTCACTGGTCATCTCCTGGCACACGTAGCGGCTAACGTTAGTACCACAAAATGGCAGATTCATCCAGCCGATGACATGGTGCTTGATCCTTTCAACCAAATTACGGCACAGACATTTCACTACCGCACCCACGATCTTGTAAAAGAGGGCGTAGGAGTCACCTATATTTTTTCTTATGTTATCTTATGTTGAGGCAGAGGTGGTAAGCGGATGTGTTTTTGGAAGGTTGAGGGTTCGGATTCTAAAAATGCCACTGAGGTCCCCTTGATCAAGGTACCGTGCCCACACACTGCTCCCCGGGCACCTTTCATGGCTGCCCATTGCTCACCAAGAGTGTTTGTTAAAAGCAAAGGACACATTTCGTTGCCACACCACGTGCTGTGCTGCATTGTTTCACAATGACAATCACGTCACTTTCCTTGACAAATCTGCATGAGCGTATTGTCTCCACCCACCTGGTTGTAAGGCTTCTTGATCTTGGAGAAGTCATTAAAGTAGTCCGCTACAGTGACACAGATGGTGTCCACTGCATGAGAGCCTGTCAGCCATTTTCTGGTCATCAGTTCATTAAGATGAGCCTGTGAAAGTGACGGGCACCTTTCTTTATTTTAAACTGGTAAAAGCACAGCAGCAATGCCACCATTTTCATAAAGATGGATTCCTGAGACTAACCTCTAGGTCCAGAAAGACCTCATCCAGCAAGAACTGGCAGCCCTCTTTGGCCACTTCATTCAGTGTCCTCTCAATGGCTGCGTCGTTTTGGGTGGGCTCCATGCACGGCGAGTATTTCCTCTTCAGGCTGTTAATAGACTCTCTGGAAGCCAATTAATTAATCAATCAATTAATCACGCAACTAATAAAACTATTTTTTTTAAATAATTAATTGTGATTTACCTTCCATTCACTTTTGATTGAAAGTCACTATACTAAACACCCGATATGTCTTGTACAACAACCAATAGTTTAAGCCTTGAGTCTCAATATTGCATGACTAGTAGGGCTGCAACAACGAATCGATTGAATCGATAAAAATCGATTACTAAAAGAGTTGGCAACGAATTTCCTCCGCGCGCGACGCGGAGATATTTGATTATTAAAAACAAAACAAAAAACTTTATTTGAGCGCAGAGCGGAGTGAACACACAGATGCTAGCAGAGTTTGGCGCCTCATAGACAGCGCGGAGCAAAAATAAAAAAAACGCGGAGGTAGAGGACAGATACATGGCGGAGGCAGAGAAATCTGCGCGAAAATATGCAAAAGTGACATGGCGCGGCACGGGAGCACCACGGCAATGATCCTGCACCTGAAACGCAAACATGTTGGAGTGTTTGAGGAGGAAGAAGGGAGTTCAGCAGCAGGGAAAGTCACTACAGAACCCTACTTTTGTTCCGTTTTGAAGTGAGGAACGTAATGTCCCTGGTGCTGGTGTTTACTCGTTATCCAGCTTGACAGGCATGACAAGTTAGCGTTAGCGCGTTAATAACTGTAGTAAAGCAGGGGTGTTATAGTTACTTTGTATTAAAAGACTAGAAGACATGTTTTTATTCACTAGCCTTTTTTGGACCATCTGTTGTCATGTATAGCTACACTGCAGAAAAAGCTTTTCTTACCTAGTAATTTTGTCTCGTTTCCAGTCCAAATATCTAAAAAATCTTAAATCAAGAAAAATTCCATGAGAAAATTAAGTGATGCTTAGAACTTCTGTTTGAGATTATCTCTCATTAAGAATAGTTTTCTTACCCCATTGGCAGATCATTTTGCTTGTTTTAAGCAATCACTTAATTTTGAGATGTTTTTTTTCAGAAAACAAGACAATTTCTTATGCTATTTCATGTGTCTAGTGAATGTATCTTGATTTAAGATTTTTTAGATATTTGAACTGAAAACAGGAAAAGTTTAGAAAAGCATTTTTTGCAGTGTATATTCTGTGCTTTGTAGAGAACAAGTTCTGACATTCAAACAAATCCTGTTAATTTTTTTTAAAAAGTCTATATTTGGCAGATGTAAAGCACACATGTGTATGTTTTTTGTGTTAGTCAATTTTTATTTTATTATTATTATTATTATAACAGCTCAAGGAGCAACATGTTTGTGCACTTTCTAAAGATTTTGGTTCTGTTTTTGAATAAAGGGTTGGAAATGAATGCTTTTCTGTTTTTTTGTTTATCCGATTCTACGATTAATCAATTATTAATCGATTATTAAAATAATCGTTAGTTGCAGCCCTAATGACTACAGGTTATAAAATATTGAAACATTAATTTTAAGTATTCCAGAATATTCCCGC